>NC_090745.1:110797021-110832021 GCF_036898095.1 Palaemon carinicauda | reverse complement strand
CTGGTGTTCCTCAGGCTAGTTTTCTTGGCCCATCGCTTTCCATAATATGCTGTGTACGCATATGTGATACTGTATACGCTATGTGGTTTGGTCTAGAAAAGACTCGTCCCATGTGCAGATGACGCATTTCGCATTATTTCTATTCTCCTGAACGTAGGCCTATGGTTGCTGAATCACCGAATAGAGATCTAGTTAAAATTAGATGATGCAACTAATGTGGGATGGGGTTGAACATTAAAATAACTTAGAATTATGATAGTACGTAGAGGACACTGGCTTCTCAACATCCCTATTTTTTGCATTAACATTGACTGTATATTGCAAATTTGCATTTGAAAAGCACATTCTGTGTTTGTTTCAATTGCACAAAAAATGGGCTCATTGAGAGTCTTTTAAGACAGCGATTAATATATCTAAAGGAAATGTTTCAACTCTTCTTACTTCCTTGTTTCAAGTATTGTTCTTCCTCTTTGGGATAAATACTTGTGATCTGTTAAATTTCTTATTCCTAATTTGAATATTAATCTTTTTGTCCACCGTTCAGTTAGTTCTTTGTGCTTGGTGTGTAAGATTTCTCATAATTCTGAAGGTTGTTTTCATTCAGATCTTCGCACTGTAAGGAGGACACGGCATTACACTAGATATTTTTTTTTCCTAACACTGGATCATTCATGATTTCAATTTTGCGGTAAAATGAAATGAAATAAGCATTCATTAATAAGTTAAATGTCTCACGGTAAGATTTTAAATCATGGCATAATAATAATAATAATAATAATAATAATAATAATAATAATAATAATAATAATAATAATAATTAGTAAAAAAGTAATAGTTATTTAGTCATTAAGCAGTAGAAAAAGTCTGACAAACAATATTGATTAACTTTTAATAATTAAAAAATGTCTGAGCTCTTGAAATGAACGTTAATCCACAATGCTCGCACTCAGATAAACTGCAGGGTTAAAATTCAATGAAGTAAATATATCAATGATGTCAGTAACAAAAAAAAAAAAAAAAAAAAAAAAAAAAAAAAAAAAAAAAAAAAAAAACGAAGATTTACTGAAAGTATTAAAATGTATTTTACCCTTTTAATATTTCTTTACAGAAACAATACTGTGAATCTGTTTTTTGTTATGTTTTAGATAAACAATGAAGTTCCTAAAAATAATAGTCATAAAATTTTTAAGCACCCACAATCACGATATTGGAACAATGCTGCATGTCATAAAGGCTAAAATATCAGCGGATATGGCAAGTCAAATAAAGATTCCCAACCTGCCTTGGAGACCTTTTGTTATCCTAAGTCCTACAGAGACACGAACCTGTCGGATAAGGCATCTCCCTCTCTCACTCATGCGGATAGAAATCGCTATTTAATGTACGATGGTCGTCCATCACTAGGGAGAAAGTAACTCGGGAATCACCATAATTCTTCGCTTAGATCATCTTTACGTAATGATGGAGGGAGGTACGTAAGCCAAGGCGTTTGCGTGTGATTAATGATACCTTCTCCCGTCGGAGCCTACTTTGGCTGCCGACGGCTGGGGGATGGGCCGAAGCGATTAGGATGGAGAAGAAGAATGAGTTGGCGTGAAGCGTCTTGTTGCTTCACGTTGAATAATATAAACAGTATTTTGGCTGATGGGAAAATCTGGTTCCTTTTTTTTTTATTTATTTGTTTATTTATTTATTTATTTATTTTTTTTTGAAGAATATGAACAGCAGCAGAATACAAACGACGAAAGGTGATTTTAGCCTACTGGAAGCGTTTCAAATGTTATGGAGGCTAGAGGCTGTCAGTGCAGATATGTGGGAGTGAATAAAGTCTTCTGGAGGCGTTGTAAATGTTACAGAGGCTAAAGGTTGCCTGAGCAGAGATCTGGGAGTGATTAGAGCCTTCTGGAAGCGTTGTAAATGTTACAGAGGCTAAAGGTTGCCTGAGCAGAGATCTGGAAATTAGAGCCTTCTGGAAGCGTTGTGAATTATAGAGGTTAGAGGTTGTGTGAGCAGAGCTCTTGGAGTGATTAGAGCCTTCTGGAAGCGTTGTGAATGTTATAGAGGTTAGAGGTTGTCTGAACAGAGCTCTTGGAGTGATTAGAGCCTTCTGGAAGCGTTGTAAATGTTATAGAGGCTAGAGGCTGTCAGTGCAGATATGTGGGAGTGAATAAAGTCTTCTGGAGGCGTTGTAAATGTTACAGAGGCTAAAGGTTGCCTGAGCAGAGATCTGGAAATTAGAGCCTTCTGGAAGCGTTGTAAATGTTATACAGGCTAGAGGTTGTCTGATCAGAGACCTGGGAGTGATTAGAGCCTTCTGGAAGCGTTGTGAATTATAGAGGTTAGAGGTTGTCTGATCAGAGATCTGGGAGTGATTAGAGCCTTCTGGAAGCGTTGTGAATTATAGAGGTTAGAGGTTGTCTGATCAGAGATCTGGGAGTGATTAGAGCCTTCTGGAAGCGTTGTGAATTATAGAGGTTAGAGGTTGTCTGATCAGAGATCTGGGAGTGATTAGAGCCTTCCGGAAGCGTTGTGAATTATAGAGGTTAGAGGTTGTGTGAGCAGAGCTCTTGGAGTGATTAGAGCCTTCTGGAAGCGTTGTGAATGTTATAGAGGTTAGAGGTTGTCTGAACAGAGCTCTTGGAGTGATTAGAGCCTTCTGGAAGCGTTGTAAATGTTATAGAGGCTAGAGGCTGTCAGAGCAGAGATGTGGGAGTGAATAAAGTCTTCTGAGGGCTTTGTAAATGTTATAGAGGTTAGAGGCTGTCAGAGCAGAGATGTGGGAGTGAATAAATTCTTCTGGAAGCTTTGTAAATGTTATAGAGGCTAGAGGTTGCCTGAGCAGAGATCTGAGAGTGATTAAAGCCTTCTGGAAGCGTTGTAAATGTTATACAGCATTTGTAGTAAACGCAATGGAGGTAAAAAGATGGTAATTAATTTTAATAAGTTCACTAATGCTAGATGAAAGTATAGTAGTGTCGAAATTCTATTCTTAATGAATGTTCAATCTAGACCAACCACTCTTAACAAAAGTTCCCTCGGGTATTTCCTTTTTGGAATATTAAGTTCACAGATAGACGTAAAGAAAAATTAAGTTGAACAGGAAATTAGGAAAATTCCACGCGACAAACTCGTAGATTTGTTTTAAGTTCTGGTATTGCGCACCATTAGTATTCTGTCATTTCAGCCATTAGCAAATCACCTTCCCTTCGTCACTATGGCCAGCGTGAGTTTATTTAGGCTTGAAAATTGTATCTGATGTCGACAGACAAAAGTATTCATTAGCTGAAAATACTCTTTTATCTTTAGCAGAATGGAGTAGTGATAGAAATTGCTTCTATTAAAGGTTGGGTCGAGCCATACACCCGAGAATTTTTGTTTAATATCTAAACTTCTTTTAAGATAGAAAGTTTCTGATAAAGAGGAAACTCGGTAACAAAACAAAAACAAGAAATTGGAAGTTCATACTACATATGAGAGAGAGAGAGAGAGAGAGAGAGAGAGAGAGAGAGAGAGAGAGAGAGAGAGAGAGAGAGAGAGAGAGAGAGAGAGAGAGAGAGAGAGAGAGAATGTCAGGGAGTAATTAGCAATCAGACACGGACTTTAAACTATTGAAAGTGGGTAGTGGTAGTAGCGCTTGCCAAATGCATTAGCGAGAGTCGTTGGTCTTGTTAACAACATTTCTAATCTGCTCTAGTGATAGAGTTGCGCGTATTCTGGACAGTCATTTCTAGTAGACCCACTAGTTTTTTTCACACACATGCATGTGTATGCATGTATGTATATTGTCTTCGGCCCTACTTTTTCTCTTTAGACGACGAATGTCCCAATTATAATAACTCAAGAAATAGATATCTGTTTGAGGCTCGAGGTGGAGATGGCAGGTTCATCCTTGCCAAGATTCTTGGACATGATGTGTCCTACTATGCGAGCGGCATTTTTAGATTTATTTCAGAAGCAGGACTTCTGAAAACTATTTAACTTCTATAAAGACATTCAATTTTTATGGTTTTAATTTAATTAACTTTTATTTTTTACATAAAATAAATGATATCGGCGTCAATGGCCTTAGATGTCACGATGCCTGAAAACTTTAATTCAATCAATCTCTTTGGACGTTTGCTATGCCAATTACTGACTAATAATAATAATAATAATAATAATAATAATAATAATAATAATAATAAAAATCTGTTACAGTCAAGAGAAGATATAATCCAAATGTCACGTCTTCCCTTAGAAATTACAGACGTATGGCAAATGATCTCACGCAAGATGACGCAAGAAAATATACTTCAAAATCCTGTAATATTAATAAAAGAATTCCTTTAATATTAACCAGTAGTTAACAGACGATTGTTTGTACACGTAGTCTTGGTGGTTTCTTTTCTTTCGCTTAAAGTTTCTCATGCATTCAAATTATTCCTTCATATTTTTCTCTCACATAAGTTTCTCCATTTTATTTTAAGGAATTTTCACCTCGTCATATTCGGCTGCTACTTATATCAAGATTCCTAAGGTCTGTTGGTATATGTAAAATTATTTTACAGTAGAGTTATCTGTCTACTTGAAAATCCAGTCTTTTTACGTACTTATGGGGAAGTAGGAAAACTCGTTGTGCTTTTATTAATCCTTACGGAAACCGATTACTACTCGACGCTCAACACCTGAATCTTCTGCGAGGTGGGAAAAGGATAAAGGTGGCCCTGTAAAATGTCCAAGCTAAAGGTCACGAGTTTCAATGCAGAAGGCCTCTCGGCCGCAAAATTGAAATTCTCACCAGTCTTAAAGTGGACATCATACATCTTCAAGAGACATATAAGGATTAAGGTCACCATAAATTCCATGCATGCATTTGGCAATCGATCACCCAAACCACGTCTACGGTAGTGCAATATACGTGAAGGGAAAAGCATTTTGCATGTTGACCTACTGGATGAGGGGATGAAGATACTCCAAATAGACTAAAACCTCAATTTCGTGTCTATATAAACCACCTCCCATACCATTTAAATGGTATCAAAAGCACAACATTGGAAAAAGGGTATATTTAGTGATTTGAGATTAGTCACACCGTATGGGCTTATTAAAGAATGGCTTTTACATAACAACCTATTATTCATAGTGCTACCGGAAATAACTTAAAAAATTGCCAATTCAAATTGGGGAACAAATCCTCAAGCCCCAAGACAAATATCGCTGGCACTCAACTACTCCTACTTCACTGTCGAATACTGCTCACCAGTCTGGGAAAGGTCATGGCGTTCCCATAAAGTTGATGCTTAACTCTAATAAAGCGTCTCGCCCAATTACTGGTGCCTTTAGACCAACACTCCCAACAGTACTCTATAGAATGGCAGGCATTGTACCACCGAACAGCCCGTTAAAAGACATTAAAATATAAACAAGGGAATGATGGAAGGCAACCCGTTCTATGGTCAACGGGTGGTTAGACAAAAATTTAAATCCCGCAAGAGCTTCATAATCAACACTAGCCTCGACCCCACGCAGTTAGCAACTTGCCCATAGAACGTTGGAGAGAAACGGACCACTGCCTACCTGGCGAGGTCATCCAGAGTCCATGTGAGCCTCTTCCCAATGGAACAAACGTTTGTAGAAAGGATTGGGTTACCCTTAATCGAGCAAGAGCTCCAGTTGGAAGGACTGGAGACAATCTAAACAAGTGGGGTCTCGACCCCTCTGCTGACTCCCCATGTAGGCATCCTATTTAGACAATGGATCATATACTTCGTAGGTGTGAACAGGGACCCCTTTGTACAGATATGGACCTCCACAAATGTAATCGGGCCGCTATGCAATGGATATAATGTTGGCGAGATATGATAATGATAGCTGCAATTTCCTCTTTTTTTATTCTTCAGAACGAGAGAGAGAGAGAGAGAGAGAGAGAGAGAGAGAGAGAGAGAGATTTTTTATTTGTGAGAGAATTAGTAAGAAGAAATTCTACTCGCGTACAAAGGAAAACTTGAGATGGCACTATTGATAATATTAACCATTCAGTGTCTACTAGATTGAATGCGAAATACTTCAATTGTTTCTGTACTGGTGGATCAAATGCCAATTCCAGATTCGTCAGTTATTAGAGTACTTTGATATCTACAGGCGTTAAGCTCTTTTATGATAATTTTAAATATTCTACAATCAACTTTGCGGTATTTGTCATCGATTCTTATATTCACTTTGTGCATCTAGACTGATTCTCGTGGTTATAACAGCCAGAATTTTAACCGGATCGGCCATATTATTATATAATTCTCCTTTCTTCAGTCACGAGGTGGAATGCTCTTCTCGTCTATTTCCTCATTCTTAGAATTTCCGTAATAGTCTATTTTTTGTTTCCTCTAGGGTTAGTGGACAGCCACCCCCCCCCCATCCTTTCTTAACGTTCGATGGGTTCGAACAAAATGAGAAACTTAATTTGACTGTTCCATTGACGTTTGTATAAAAGGCAAAATTTTCTAGTAAAAAATGACCATCGAATTTCGCAAAATTTCCACTCAAAATGTCACATCGGATCCATTATCGTTTCTATCTACATTTTCGTATTTTTTTTTCCCTTCACGACTCTCAAATTTTCTTCTTTCTTCAACGGAACGCATATCTTCGGGGACTTTCTTTTTGTTAATGGGTGCTCATAATTCCAAAAATTTTCCTTTTGAAAGTCAAATGATTTTTCGAAGTTCGACGAGGAAAGATTTTATCCTTTGAAATTACGTCTCTGATGGAATCCGCTGGAAAATCATCTTTGAAGAAGTAATATAAAAAAGAAAAAAAAAAAAAAAAAAAAGAGGAAGGGCGTTCGATGCAACAATGGAACTGATGATGAATTGTTAGCTGGTTATGGTTCATTTCAGACTTAATCATTTACAATAATACTACTACTACTACTACTACTACTACTACTACTACTACTACTACTACTACTACTACTACTACTACTACTAATAATAATAATAATAATAATAATAATAATGTACTTTGTGGATTGATTTCCATGCCTTACCCTCTCAACAACAACACCCAACACCTATGGTAATTATAATTATGATAAATATTTGGAAAAAAAAAAGAAAAAAATACTGTTTCTATACATCACAGTTCGGAATAAAGTTTCTGTAGGCGTTCTATACGACCAAGATGTAAACAAAACGCACATTATATTAAAATGCGATTTTAGAGAGAGAGAGAGAGAGAGAGAGAGAGAGAGAGAGAGAGAGAGAGAGAGAGAGAGAGAGAGATAGAGAGAGAGAGAGAGAGAATTTTGGATGTCTCAAAGACTTTTTAGTCCATCCGCGGAGACTCCGTTTGAGAGAGAGAGAGAGAGAGAGAGAGAGAGAGAGAGAGAGAGAGAGAGAGAGAGAGAGAGAGAGAGAGAGAGATAGATACAAGGATTTTGGATGTCTCAACGACTTTTTAGCTCATCCGCGGAGACTCAGTTTGCTAGAGAGCCTTACCTTATTGCCTTATTCTATGTTTGGGTTCCCCCAGGTCCCTCAAGTGTGAGGCACCTCGTATATCCACCAGAGAGAGAGAGAGAGAGAGAGAGAGAGAGAGAGAGAGAGAGAGAGAGAGAGAGAGAGAGAGAGCACCGACGTATCGTAAGTCATTGCATCCGATGTCATAACGCATTTTGAGAACTCGTACCCATAATGCGTCCATGCACTTACAGTATTGACAGGGGTCTGGCTTACATGTTTTCCATTTCCGCTACTTCTATTGCCGGAATTATGTTTTAGTTTGATTCCCTGTTGCATTTTCCATTCCTATTTTGAATACCCTGTGTTGTGAATCCATCTCGTGGCTTGATTTTCAAGTAATAATATATATTCATTCATGGCACTCGCCAGTCGCAGATATGAGAAAAGGGCTGGATATTGTTGACGCCCTTTTTGCTAACAAATAATTAAATAGAATACAAACCGAAGTAACCTTGTTAAGCTGACAGCTGGCTAAATTTAGCTCATCTTTTTATCTAAGAATCTTAGTAACATTTGTTCAGGTCAGCATTTAAGGAAGGCAGGTAAAGGTAAGTTTAGACCAATAATGATTACCAGAAGACGTTGGTGCATGAACACAAGATAAGTGGACGTTAAAAAAGCTTCCCTCCACATACACATGCGTGCGCGCGCGCACAAACATACATTATGCATACGTAAATATGAAACCCGGTAAGAACACAAGAGCGTTATACAGCATTTAATCAAATAATTTATAAGCACATATACTTTTCTTAAATATATAACGTTCCCCGAAATGTTTTTAATATCTACTCGGAGAAAACTCAAAATTTTAATAGACGTAGTATTTTATTTCCAATCGACACCCTTTTCATATCCGTGAATTAATTTTTCTTTTTCCATCACACACTGCTGTAACATTTACGCCACATGTTTTCGAGCGCAAGCAAAAAGCAATCAAATGTGCTTTTGTCTCTTCCTTTATTCGCATGCATATTTTCAAGAATTTCTCTTTCAACACAGGCGACAGATAACAGACGGGTTTTTTATTTTTCCATTCCAAAGCAATTTTTCCCCTCATCCAATGCCGGAGCTCCCGACTCAAAATATATTAATACTCTTGAATCCAATGTCTGTTGCAAACACTTGTTTGCGTGTGGTGATTTTATTTTTCGATCATTGGGAGTCCGTGAAGTACAGCATAATCTACCTCGGGTAGAGAGCTGTATTATTTATTATTATTAATTATTATTATTAATTATTATTATTTACTATTTATCATTTATTTATTATTTATTCATCATTTATTTATTTATTACTATTATTATTGTTATTATTATTATCATTACTATTATTATTATTACTTGCTAAGCTACAACCATAGTTGGAAAAGCACGATGCTATAAGCCCAGGGGCTCCAACAATATATATAGCCCAGTGAGGAAAGGAAACTAGGAAAAATAAAATATTTTTAGTAACCACATTAAAATAAATATCAAATAAATATCTCCTATATAAAGTATAAAAGCTTTAACAAAACAAGAGGAAGAGAAAGCAAAGGGAAAATGAAACTTAACCAGAGAGAAGGATCCAATGTAGTACTGTCTGGTCTGTCTAAAGACCCAATAACGCTCTTGCTGTAGTATCTCAATGGGTGGCTGGTGCCCTGGCCAACCTGCTACCTTCAAAGGGGAGCACTTTTTTTTAAATCTTTAGGTGTGTTCTCCCGTTTTTTCTAACATTTCGTTGTTCAACTAGTTCAATTTCGTCTTATTCTAATGTTCATAAATCCTTGTCTTGATTTTAGTATACATCATAAATAAAAATACTAGTAAAAGATCATGTTATAGATAAAATAATCAATAACAATAGAACAAAACCTAATCAAATAGAAAAGAAATAATCAAATTCTAGATACGACGAAGACGCTTGAGATAAGAGATAGACGAGGTCGATTGAAAACTTGAAACTTGTCTGAAACCTTTAGCTCAAATTATAAGTATATTTCGAGGATACCACAATCCCCTTGAGAGAGAGAGAGAGAGAGAGAGAGAGAGAGAGAGAGAGAGAGAGAGAGAGAGAGAGAGAGATCCCATGGTCTTCCACTGTCTCATGGGTTACAGAGTTCTCTTGCTTGAGGTTACACTCGGGAACACTATTCTATCTGATTTCTTTTCCTCTTGTCGTCTTATAGTTATTATAGTTTATATAGGAAATATTTATTTTAATGTTATTACTGTTCTTAAATTAAAATCTTATTTATCCTTGTTTCCTTTCCTCACTAAACTATTTTCCCTGTTGGGGTCCCAGGGCTTATAGCATCCTGCTTTTCCAAATACGGTTGTAGCTTAGCAAATAATAATAATAATTATAATAATAATAATGATAATAATAATAATGACGGCAATGGGTTGCAATAAGACCCAGCAGCGAGAGCAAGGATCTCTTGGCCTTGTGAGAGGAAGTATCTCTGCACACGAAGACTAATCTAAAAGGGTGTCTTTTTTTCGCGGATACAGGCATGTCCAATATGGAAATCGTTCCAAATGAACATTAAATTGTCTACCAGACGTAGGTAAAATTGCCTCTCCAGAGAATTGCCTTTTAACTAAATTGGGTTGAAAGTTTACTCGTGCCGACCCAAAATTAATTTAACAAGGTGAAAATTATATAATACTCAGGTGGTGAGGATAGTGGTCTTGCTACTGTATACATTAACACCGAAATAATGTTTATTTTTTTATATTACAAAAAGTTTTCGTGGTGTTTGCATTGTTGATTTTTCTTAAACAATACTATTGTATTTTTTGTAATATGAAGTAAATCTATTATTCTTTCATTTAACTTTCTATGCTTAACCCTTCTCCCCTTTTCTGGAATTTTTTCGTAAATATACATTTCTTTATCATTTCTGTGGCATCAACATCTCCCCATTCCTTCTTTTCCCATTCCTTCTTATATATTTTTCCACGTCTTCCCCATTACTCTGAAAAATCAGGTCTATGTATAAAAGACATGAAAAAATGTATTTCACATTTCATTTTATAATGGCGTTTCTATTCTGTACCTTCTCTTATTTCTGCTTTTCTATCCTCCTCTATCTCAACAATAAAATTGGATGAAAAAAGCAAAAACCAAAGGCGCAAAAGGACTGAATTTTTTCTTCTCTTTTTTTCTTGTCACCACATATTCCTCTTCGGCTCCCTATCAGCTATTCATCATATCACCCTGTATTACCTCTTAATCTTCTTTCTCCTGTTCCTCTTCTTTCCAAATAAATTTGAGGTAACAGGCGTCCCCCAAAAAAATACGAGAATGAACTTTGCATTTTTAGAAAGCAGCCCGAACAACAATTTTATATCCCAACGCTATTTTCGTTACTCGCTAACTTGGGAAATTACTTTTAAGTTCTCGTGTTATGGCCTGGAGGCAATTTTCCAAGTAAATTTTTTTATTACTACGAACGTTTTCCAAAATTGTTCCGTCGTTTTGGTTGAATTTTCATGTTTCAGATAGTTTTGTAATATTTTTTTACCTTCCTTTGTAGTTTCATGTGTGGGTGGGCTGGGGGGGGGGGGGGTTTAGAGATCAAAACAGGATGCTTAAAGTAAGCCCAGCCTCTTAATTAAAGTAAGTGGTAAATTAATTAAAAAAAAAAAAAGAATGGGCTTATAAAGAAGGCATAAAATTTACCTTTTTGGAGGTAAAGGGAATGAAGCAATGGTCATGCTTTTTCATCTATTAGTTCGTAATTTCAAAACAACACCTGCGGGATAAAGACCCTGTGATGTTGTTGCGAGTTTTGGTACAATACTCGGTTTTTTTTTTTTTTTTTTTTTATTCTGGGTGGTCTGTTAAAAATTCACTTGGTAAGCGTCAGTCTGTTAAGGGATCTTAAGCATTGAGTTTTCGGATGGGGTTACTAGCCTATACCCATAGAGATTCACAGGCTGTGAATATTATGTACGATGATAGTGTAGCTTTCGTTGATTTTCATTCATCTATTTACGTACTATACCTTGTGTGTGATACTGCCACATACATACATGTGATAAATGGAAAGGAGGGTGACAAGTTAAACTAATAGGTTCTTTAAAATCTTATATACTTAAGATAAACGGACATGAATGCGACAGCAGCGGGAAGCAGGTCCATGCTTGTCAATACAGTGACCACTGAACAACGACCGACGACTCTAATACTCTATGCACATGGCAGAAAGAAAAGCAGTGTGACACATATAATTACATTGTTGCCACGATGCATAATGAAAAAGTGGTCTTACAGTATATGTAATGGGAAAAGATAAATGGAAATAAATATAATTCTTCTACAAAATAATAAGGCAAATGTACATTAATGTTCACCAACTGTACGTAATGTAAATAATATACAGCATAATATTAGATATCTATACACCTCCCTCCCCCTTTACGCTCATAGCAGTCTCGAGCGGAACTGTAATTTCTCTGAGCTAGTCGAGGTGAATGACGAGGGACATTGGAGGGTTCGGATGATGGCTCTCTTTCCTGGCCAGAACAAGAGGACACAGGGTCTTGGGGAGAGGTGTCATCACTTATAGCAGCCACTGAGCGTAAATGTCGTCGGTTTCGAAACCATACACGACCACTTGGAAGGCGTACTTAATACTTTCTGGACATTCCGCGTCCCATCATGATACCAATCTTGTCCCATCGAAGTGTCGTTGCGTCCTGTATCCTCACTCATTGGCCGATGGTGAGCTTGGGTAGATGGCGGGGATGAGAGTTGTAAAGGCTCAAGGCCTGGTCGGTTTGGGCAGCAGTGCGGCGGTCGTAATCTTTGGTCTTGGTTTGCCACTCCTCTTTGAATGATCTGGGGTGGGCTGGAACACAAGTGCAGAGAGGATGGCCATAGAGAATCTGCGCAGGGGAGCGTCCAGCAGGGTTCGGTGTATTCCGAAGCTCCATCAGTCCTCTATCAAAGGTTTCACAAACTATGTTCCCGGATGGGGCGGTCTTGAGGATGAGGTGTTTAACAGCTTTCACGGCAGCTTCTGCGTGACCATTAGACTGAGGGTAATGTGGAGATGTGATGATGTGATGAACTCCCCAGCGGTCAGCAAATTGCTTGAAGTCATGGTCCTCCATCAGTTCGTAAGCAGAGTGGAACACCGACCTCGCGGAAGAAAACACAGAACATTCTTGTAACTCTGGCTGTAATTGTATCACGTCCACAGGGAACAACCACAGGCCAGCCTGAAAGTCTATCAGCAATAACAAGGAAAGATTTTCCTGCTACGTGGAAGAAGTCAGCTGACACACTTTCAAAGGGTAGGGATGGGTGGTCGTCACACATGTAAGGTTCCTGTTGCTGACTAGGGAGAAGCTGTTGGCAGGCCTCACAGCTTTCTACTTTACTCTTAATATCTGCATTTATGCCTGGCCAGAATACTGTACTGTCTGCATTGCACGACGTCGAGTAGCTTCAATCCCTCGGTGGCTGTCATGGAGTCAATCAAAGGTGCGTCGACGGAGGGCTGCAGGGATGACAATCCGGGGTCCATACAATACCAACTCTCCATCCGCGTAAAGGTTGTCCCGCAGCTTCCAATACAGGAGGGCGGAAGCATGGAGATCATAGCGGTTGATGGGAAAGCCGTTGGATACGTAGTGAACGAGACGACTGTAATCTTGATCCTGAGATGCGGCCATGCGGATTTCTTGTAAAGACTTATCCTCTTTGATGATGTGTCCTGTTGCCTGGTCGTCAGTAGAAGTGGCGGTGGTGGCAACGATACGCCTGACATGTGCAGTCGAAGTACTGCATTCTTCTTCATCTTCAGGTGTGGGGCGACTGGTTGGGGAGCGAGATAGGGCATCTGGTATGCAAAGTTGTTTCCCTGCGTGCCATACTGCAGTGAAGATGTAGGGGGCCACTTTCATCTTGAGACGTTGAAGGCGTGGATTCTCAATAGCATCCAGAGTGTAGTGATTGAGAATTGGTATCAAGGGACGATGATTAGTCATTAAGGTGAAATGCTGATGTCCGGACAAGTATAGGCGGCACTTAGCTATAGCCCAAGTGACTGCAAGTAGCTCCAGCTCGATGGTGGTGTAACGAGTCTCAGTATCCGTAAGGAAACGAGAGCCACACTGGACGAGACTCGTCTGACCTCGGCCATTATCTTGTAGTAGGGCATAGCCGACATCATATAGGCGTGAGGCATCTGTTTGTAGAATTACAGGCGAGGCAGGATTGAAGGGTGCTAGGACAGGAGGTGAAGTCAGCGCTGTCTTGACTTTCTTAAATGCTCGCTCATGGTCGGGCGTCCAGACGAATGAGCGTTTGGGGCTCATAAGTGGGAGTAGGGGCTGTGCTGCTGCTGCGATGTCTGGAGTGAAGTCGGCAAGTTGATTGACAAGACCCATAAACGACCTGACATCTGTGACATGAGATGGTGTAGGAAAGTCCCGTATAGCTGATATCTTGTCAGGGTCTGCTGCAATACCATCGGATGATAAGACAACCGCAAAAGTTAACTTTAGGGGCGGCTACAGTGAACTTGTCCTTGTTGAGGGTGATGCCATATTGACGGCATTTGGTCAGCATCTGGTGCACGTGTTGTAAGTGGGAAGGGAGATCCTCGTCGGAAAGGAGGATATCATCTACAACCTTCACACAGTTGGGAACACCTTGTAGTGCCATATCTCCATGGAGGCAGTATGCATCACCTGTTACTGAAAATCCCATTGGGCCACTACAGTGTTGGAATCTTCCGTACGGAGTTATAAATGTAGTCAGGTGGCGGTCCTCTTCTGCCAACTCCATTTGCCAATAGCCATGCAGGGCATCCGCTGTGGTGAAGTGCTTCGCAGTAGGAGAGATGTTGCGGACAGCATCATGGGGCATTGGTGATGGGTGTGTAGGGCGGGCTACCTGAGAATTTAGATGGGTGTGATCCACAGTGATGCGCACACCTTTGTCCTTGAGTACCAAGACCCTGGGATGGCACCATTCAGAGGGTTTGTCGCCTGCTGGTCTGATGATTCCTTGTTGCACCAAGAAGTCAAGTTCTTCTTTCACTTTATCTCTGAGAGCAAATGGAATGGGCCTGGGCGTATGGACAGCGAAGGGTGTAGCGCCAGGTTTCAGGTGAATCCTCATTGGAGGGCCTGCCATTTTCTTTAGTGGCTGGGTTTGCAGATCCTTCTTGGATATGAGGATGTCGCTGAAGTGCCGAAGAAAATAGTCCTTAATAGCTGCGGGTGACGTCATGGCGGAGGCAGGAAACTGAGCGCATCTGTTGACATGTGTTACCTTGAGGATAGGCTTCGGGAAGTCCGGTGACACTATGACAAGGGCTCGGCAATGTTCACGAGAGAGGAGGGGAGTCTGGATATCCTCATGAACATGTATGGTTGCTGAGCAAGACTTGTTGCCAAGACAAAGTTTTGCCTGGAAGTATCCTACAGCCGGTGTCATGGGGGATCCATCTGCTGTCACGATGTCTGTCATGGGTGGAGGTTCAAGGCTTGTCCAAGGTATGCAGTGCATCCAAATGTATGGTGCCAATCACTGTGATGTCTGCTCCTGTATCGGGGATTAGCTGGATATGTGATGATATATCGCCAAATGACAGAGAGACAGTGACTAGTATGGGGGACTCACTACCAGAGTTATCACCCACGAAACGGCAGCTGGTGTTTGACTTAGTAGTAGGAGGGTGAAGCTGTACACCCAGTCTGACTTTTCTTGGTAGACATACACATCTTCTCAAAATGTCCCTGTTTCTTGCAGCTATTGCACTGAGCTTGCTTAGCAGGGCATTTCTGAGTGCGGGGCCAATGACCTGTTCGTCCACAGTTATTGCATGATGCACCAGTGGCTGGGCATTGTCCAGAATCGTGTTTGCGAGAGCAATATTGACAAGGGTCACTGTTATGAGACTGGTGAGAACGTTGATCAGGAGATAGACGAGAAGTCCTCTTCTGTAGACGCTGGTTCTTCTTGTACATAGATACTGCCTTGACTTGGCCAGGGGAAGATGCAATGGCTGATGCAGTTGCACGTGTAGATTCGTAGGAGGGGCAGCATGTCACAAACTCTGCGAGGGTAGATGAGGGTTGGAGGGGGATAAGACGTTGTATTAACTCTTCGTCTCTCACACCCATCAAAATTACCATCTGCAATTGCCATTCAGTGCAAGAGGTGGGGTTGCCAGTGCACAAGTCCACTTCATAAGCGAGATCCTTGAGGTGTGCGTAGTAGTCTGCAAATGATTCTCCGACAACCTGTTTACAGGACAACAATTCCCTGCGTCGTAAGGCTTTATTTCTAAGGCTGCGAAAGTGCTTCTGCAGTGTATCCAACACCTCTGTAAGGGAAAGTGATGTGTTGGGAGAGATGCCCAGTGTATGCGTAAGCAGGCGCTGGACGTCCAGGGAGATGCAGGTTCTCAGGTGAATCAGCTGGGAAGTTTGATGTAATCTATCAAGTCCAACTAGTGCTGCATAATCCTCAAAACGGAGTCTCCATTGGTGAAACGCTTGATACGTTGCATCTTGTTGCAAGAGAGGTGGGGGATGGACCGTAGGCTTGCTAGAAGTTGCAGGTGTATGCACTGAGAAGCCAGGGGTTGAGGAAACAGGTGTAACAGGAGGTGCAATTATGGGGTAAGGTTGCTGTGGTTGCGATGCCGCAATCTGTCCTGATAGCAAGGAGAAAAGGGACATGAATCGCTGATTGTCTTCCTGTCTTGATTGCTCCATCTGTGGTCTGAAGGTCTGCTCCTCTTGTCGTCGCCGGTCTTGTTCTTGCATGCTGTAAGTCTGTAGAAAATGGATGAGATGAACTATATCATTATTGTGGTCTCCTGACCTATTGGGAGTCAGGGGAGGAGGGAGAGTGGTGCTGGTATCTTCATCAGCAGTGGGAAGGTGCAAAGGTACTTTGTCTGTCGTCAGACCCTCCGTTTGATCCTCTGCCTGATCCTCTGTCTGATCCATTAAATTAATTAGCTGTTCCTCTTGCTGAGCCATATTGAGTTGGGTGTCGTAAGAGAGCTTGAAATCTGTAGAGAGCCAGAAAAATATCCAAATCGCTGTATGTGAGCGAAAGAAAGCACTTTGGATAGTTAAAAATTACAATGTTTGTCAGTGAGCTTGTGAAATAAGCGGCAGTTGGGTGAGATGAGCGAGTGTGTGTTGCGATCAGAGAGGAGGCGGGTGGGGTGAGCGTGCTTTGGGCGAGAGCCTCAGGCCTCAGTCACCATCGATGCATGAAAGGAGGAGGACGGGTGGTGGAGCTGCTGAGAAAAATGGCGCCACAGTTCAAATGTCCTAAAAAAAATGTTGGCAAGGACACTAACATAATACAACACAGCACTGTAACACACTGACACTCTAACCCTGCACTGCACAAACACTGTATCGTTCTGAAGAGACACTGTAGGTAAAATCTTGAGTCATTGTAAGGGATCAAATGTGCGAGACGAGAAGTAAACAGCAATGGCGGTCGTTGTCTTGGAATCCATAATGTCCGGTTACTCACTACGCCATGTGTGTGATACTGCCACATACATCCATGCGATAAATGGGATGGAGGGTGACAAGTTAAACTAGCAGGTTCTTTAAAATCTTATATAATGAAGATAAACGGACATAAATGTGACAGCAGCGGGAGGCAGGTCCATGCTTGTCAATACAGTGACCACTGACTACTCTATGCACATGGCGGAAAGAAGAGCAGTGTTGACACACATAATTACATTGTTGCCACGATGCATAATGAAAAAGTGGTCATACAGTATATGTAATGGGAAAAGATAAATGGAAATAAATATCATTCTTCTACAAAATAATAATAAGGCAAATGTACATTAATGTTCATAAACTGTACGTAATGTAAATAATATACAGCATAATATTAGATATCTATACATACCTAACGTTGCTTCATTTTCTGTATGAAAAATTAGCTCTGTGATATCAATGGTGAAGGCGGTTTCACATGAGCACAAGTACAACCTTTGTACTCGAAACCAAATTAAGTCAGAGATGTTATGCAAACACGAACATGTCCAGTCTAACATTGTTGTATTGATTCTATAGTGCAAAGTCTGGCCCAAAATAATGAAAATGACCAAATGGTAAACCAGCTAATGTGATATCACCTCAATGTTAGTTAAACTTTTATTAATTTACAAATGTCACCATTTTTCACATTGTTATCAGTTTACATGACAAATAGAGGAGCATACTAGTTTCGAGATTAACAAATTTTCAACTAAGAGAAGGGAAACGCATTTGCTTCAACTGATATTAAAAAAAATAATTCTTTACCGCCAAGGTATAAGAAGAATGTATTGTTCTTCCATTCCTTAATTAAGGATTTGTAACACTTCCACTATTGCAGGTCTTGTTACTTATATCTGTCAGCCCGATGCGTTGCAAATTATTTCCCTCACTAAGGTGACTTTGTTCATTGTAAGAGTTGTCTCACTTAGTTTCTAACATATATTAGGAATTTAAGCAACGCTTGGATCTGGATTAAATCATTCAATTATTTCTAGCTATCACGTCAGTTTATGAGAATGTATTTTGAGTCCATCATGGCAATCCATATCTAGTACGAACTTTATCTGATAGAGGCATGCAATTTCTGATTCACCCTAATTCATCTTGGCTTATCCATGGTCTGCGTTAGACAAATACTTTCGGTGAGCTCGTTCTTCGGAGTTTTCCATAAATTGTAAATTACTTTACCCATTTCATACCAGATGCCATTGATTTACTCGTAGACGGATTTAGTAATAATCATACAGGTATTCTAAAACTTTGGTGGCTTTATTGATAACTTCACATATGATTACAAAATGAGAAATAATACACTAGTCCAAATAGCAAATTTAAAATAAACATTTCACTTTGTGATTCTTTTTACATTTAAAAGTATGATAGGCCAAAAGGTGAACAATAATTCTCCTATTAAGGCCAGTTATATTCACAATGAAGGGTTATTTGGAATAACCCATGTTGAGTATATTGTACACATAAATTTGTTAATCCTGCTGTGATGATACCCTATAACTCCCTATTGATCTTGCTATGGTGAGACTAAATATCATATTTGTTCATTTTACTGTGATGATGCTAAATATCCATCAGTTAATTTTGCTGTGGTGAGGCTACAATATCCCTTTGCTGATCTTGTGATACTGCCAAATATCTCTGTCTTAACCCTGCTTTGATATAAGATTAAATATTATCCAGTTGTTGATTTTGCCCTAGTAAGATTAAGTATGCCTCTGTGGCTCTCGCTGCAATGAGACTTGTTATCAGATTGGAATTGGATTTACGCATTTTAGCTATATAGCCCAATCCAAGAGCAACTATAGTCAATTTCTTTTAGCGATGCAGATTTGCACCGACTCGCAGCGGTGCCCTTATAGCTCGGAAAAGTTTCCTGATCGCTGATTGGTTGGACGAGATAATTCTAACCAATCAGCGATCAGGAAAATTTTCAGACCTAAAAGGGCACCGCTGCGAGTCGGTGCAAATCTGCATCGATAAAAGAAATGGACTATAGGAGCAGAACTAATGTGGCGTAGACAGTTAGGTGATGCCATCAGTGCACCACTGATGGTACTATCCCTTTATACAGAGGTATGTTGTTGGCCTTGCTGTTACGAGAAGTAATCTCCCTCTGTTTATCTCTGCTAATGAGACTAAACCTTGTTCTGCTTATCTAGCTGTACTCCTTCTTTCATATTCCTATGATGAGTCTACTATCTCCCTATGGATCTTCCCATTTATTATCTTGCTGTGATGAGATTAAATATTTAGTTGAGGCTAAATATTCAGCTGTTGATCATGCTGTGATGAGGCTAAATATGCCTTTGTTGATCTTCTTGCACTGGGGTAAATATCCCTATTTATCTTGCTGTGATGAGCTAAACATCCCTCTGCTGAATTTGCTGTGATAAGACCAAATATCTTTCTCTTGAGTTTACAGTGAGGAGAATCCATATCCTTTATGTTGATCTTACTGTGATGAGAGTAAATATCGGCCTGTTGATCTAGTTGTAGTCTTTCAATGAGTCTAACCATTCTTCCATTAATCGTGCTGTGATGAAATTAAACATACCTCTCTTGATATAGCTATGATTAGGCAACAATATCCCTATATCTATCTTGCCCAGATTAAGCTAAATGTCCCTTTTGATAATCCTGTGTTGAGGCTTTAATAACCTTTGTTAGTCTTGGTGTGAGGAAGCTATAATTTAACTCTATTGACTATGCTGTTATGTGGCTTATTATTCTGTTGTTGTTGTTGCTGTTTTGAGGCTAGATTTTTCTCTTGTTAATATTGTCTTGAAAAGTCATCATTTCTCCCTATTTTATCTTTGTATGACGACACTAAATATACCCTTGACCTTGTTGCGATTAAGCTAAACATCTAACTGGTGATATTAGTGTGTACGAGGCTAAATAATCTATTGTTGATCTTGCTGTAATAAGGCTAAATATTCCTTTGTTAATCTACCTGTGATAAGCCTAAATATCCCTGGTTGATCTTGCAGTGATGAATTCGATTAACTACCCCTCAGTTGATCTTGCTGTAATGAGGCTTTTGATCAAGCACTTATATTGTTGTGATGTGGCTAAATATCAGAAACTTAACAGGAAAAGGAAATTACGAGTCCTATATAATAATACTTCAGCTATTCTGGAACAGCCAATTAAACTTAACATAGTTAACTGACAGGTAGTGAGATGGTCCACGTCCACGTCTGTCGGGTAGACAATCCATTACTTTTGCCTAAGATTTGCAAGGTGGTTGTGGTGTTACGTGTACTTAAAGGACTCGGGTTTATATAGTTAGGAAAAATACAAATTACTTTGAAATATATGTTTATTTGTTCCTACAAAATTACAAACCACCGCTCTTTGATAGGAGAGAGTAATATAAAAAAGATATCGTTAGTATATAGAATTCCCTATGAACCAAAATTTGGCTGATTGAATTTTCCAGAGAAATGTTGGAGTACCTGGTCCTGATAGGAGTGGAGGTGATGACTCCTGTCAACCTCCTAACAGTTTGATCATGGAAATGTTGCAGATGATAGGTTAGGCCTTTGCCAGTGGAATGGCAGAACATCACAGGAGAACCTATATCGTTATGCAAGACATTTCTGAATGTATATGCATTATAAGAATTTGTTTTAAGGGTTGTTTATGAGTGGGAGAGACAAGGGACAGATAATGCCTAGGAGACTGACCATATAAACATGATCATTGCTGAAGCTCCCTCTTCTTCAAGCTTTGCCGGGCAATAGCTGCTAGCTGCTAATGACTCGGTAGCAGACCTATAGGCTCCCACAAATTCCCTTATCTCTTGCTCACAATGATAGCGAGGTTGCAGACACTACTAGATCAACTATCAAACTCCAGCAGGTCTTGAACTCTCGTCCAACACATTGCAAGATGGGACGTTTCTAATAGGCTACCAAATACATTCCATTCTTCCTAGCCCTTATCAGAGAGGATGGGGGGGGGGGGTGCCTCCTAACATATCTAGACTGAAAATGAAGGTTTCTCTGTTATTAAGTTTACCTGCAACTCTGTTCCAGTCCAGCACATAATAGCAAGATTGCTGTAACCATTAGCAAGGAAAAAGGAAGTGTCATTCCACCTCTACTTCTAGGATTATGTACTCTAGACCAATATCTTGGACACTGTGCTTCCTGTCCCGTAACTGAGTTGGGTTCGGTACATATCTTGTTGAGTAGTTACCACAGGACCAAGCGTAAATTTACCCCAAGACTTGTGGGTATAATCCAGTAGTTAGTGGGAGATAAAGTAACACACTTCTATGTAAATAACCAAGCCACTGTGGACAGGTTCTCCTTGAGTGCTATGGAGGATCAGATATTCATACCTTCGAGAGCTATTTCCTTAGTTGGGTTTCCAACTCCTTCGCTGGTAAGTGTAGGGGCAAGTAATGATCTTACAAAGCTTGAAATAAAAAAGTTCATGGATCTCTTTCTCTTTATGTTACCGGTGGTACAAAAAGTACCAAGTCCTCATTACGATAAAATCTGGAGCCCTTGCTGGACAGAGAAGCCCTCATTCTACGGTTCTTTGGACTCCTGAGAAGAAATGGAAGACTCAAAACTGATATCATGGGCAGCTGGGTGTTGGCCTCAAAATTTGTAACAAACTAAGATCTCCTTCCATCCTATGGAATGACTAGAAACATACATTTTGTCAAGGTTCACCTACCTGCTTTGCCGACACCAAGTTACCCGAAAGACTGAAGTGTCATGTGGTCCGATGCTCATCTCAAATAATATGGGACCCATATAGGAAGCTTGAGAACACTGGTCATGTCTCACTCCAGGCCCAGAGGTTCCAGGGTGGGCATTGGTACTGGATGCTGTTCTTGGGCATAGACAGCTCTCCCAAATTATAGTTTTATGCTTCTCGGGCAAATGACTTTGCTAGGAGCAGAATAGTAGCCTTTACCAGTGCAACCGAGATGCTCTTTTCCTGGTGAAGAGAAGAATAGGGGAGCAAAAGTAATAAAGGGCAATTGCCCTATGGGTTTAAAAAAATGTACCCGCAGATTGAAAGCCCACTAGTCTTGTGGCTGTCTGGGGCCATCAGGCTCATCTTGAGGACTAACATAATCAACCCCTGGTTGATGAGGCAATGGTGTTTGAATGCTATAAAAAAAAAAAAGACACAGTCTTGAATGCCTTCAAGCACCATCGCTTTGCTGCAGTTACCAAAGGCAAAGCTTTGGCAATTTGGGACGAACTCTGGAATACTAAAGGATGCATATGACAGCAGACAGTGTTTGCGCTAAAGGACATCCACCCCCCCCACCACCTATGACAGTTGAAGGGGGAGGACTGCCACTAAAAATTTCTTCTTCCTTGGGGTGGTTGGATATGGAAAGCCAATCTTAATGAAATGACACAGACAGCGAGTCTCACTACGGCTGGAATGTGACTGCATGATAGGTAAGGTTTTCCTGGATATCCTTCTTCCACTTCTCCATCCTTGCCTCTAACGAGTGAGGGCGTACTGTCCACCACTGGGGTGTTTCTAGATCACACCCATTCTTGTTGAACTTGCTGAAGAAGCTGGGGAGACACTACTTTGTCATCGTTCTCAGATTTGATAAATCATAAGTGGTGGCTAAGTAGGCAACTGCATAGGGAAACTGGTTGATTCAGACTGCCTGGAGGCTGGCCATGGATGGCAATGGACTCAAGAGCTGAAAAGAGAATTTTCCTCTGGCTATTATGAACCTTCTGTTGATAGTGTGGGAGGCAGGATATTATTCAACAAGCTAGACCATGGTTAAGTTTTAGGTCCTGATCTGGGAAATTACACTGTCCACAATTTTCAACCTTAGCACCAAGGGAGGTCTTAGATCCCTAAGTCACTAAAAATGCTAATCAAAGACTATCAAACTCCCCTTTGTTGGGACCATGGTGGCCTCTCAAGTTCATAAGTCGCAAATAAGACACCGAAAAAATACATCAAGACTCTCTTCCTCCATTGATAACCGAGTGAACTTGGGAGCTGTTGAGACCCTGAACCCTGGTACTCCTCCTCCCTATAGGTCTTTATATACTCACAGAAAAGCCTCTCAGTTCCAGAGTTTACACGGACCAGCAAACTGAACCAATAGTGTACTATAAAAAGTAGAAGAGTGGGTTGATTGACCATTGGTTTTCCTCTCAGAAGCAGTACTGCGTCACGCTCTCTCGTCCTCAAAGGCTTACGAAGTACCATTTACTTGAGCCTCTTAAGGGAGTACCGAAGACCATGGTACTGAGCAGCATGAATGAATACAGGTCATTCGGTGGTGTGGACTATTGCTGCCACAGATGAGCGTGTGATGGGACATCTCAGTGTTAGTGAGAATGCCAAGAGCAGTCCTAGGTGGTTAATTGTTCCTATTTTCATCTACAAGGGAACTTTAAAGCATGTAGACTGGAAGTGCTGGTGACACACATCAAGCAAATAGGCCTACAGATCATGAAGAGACCAAGGAGAGAATTCCTGATCACGCAAACGTAAATTGGGACTAGTCGCACATAAAAACGGGAAAGCTGATTAGGGGTTCCTCTCTCCACCCCAAGCCGATTTCTTTCCCTTTGGAAGTGATTGAACCCTTAAAGATATATAGTGGGGAAAATGGAGGGGAAAGAAAGGTGATATCTCCTGATTGACAGCGCACATGCTTATTCGGTATGAGACCGGGCATTGACAGCAACCCTTCTTGTTTGCTTTTACTTCTTCCCTGTTTGGGATAGTTTTCGTTACCACGCTGCCTGCACACACTATCTCATATCCCAACTGAAATGTACTTGGTCAATTCAGTATGGTATCAAGCACAGGTAAGAAACTATGCTGCATCCCACGATACCTTTCCATTCTGGGTCGATTCTCGGTACTGCAGTGCCTCTCGCATGAAAGAGATTGGTCAGTCGTCCAGGAAAAAGGGAAGAAGGGCAACACCCTACAACCCCCCAACCAACAGTGCATATGCTTGGTTTGTAACGAGACCGAACACAGGTAGTATGAGCATAAACACCTTCCAGGCTGAGTTGGTTCTCGGTACTGAACCATCTCTACCACATGTATAAGAGGAGAGACAGTCTAAGTATACGAGTAAAGGAATCATAACGATTGCTTCATCCTGGACTAATTTGATATCTTAAACTCACCCCCCCCCCACTTTCTTTTAGAAATAGCAGTGTCTGAAGAATTAACGAAGGGGAGAAGGAGGAACTTTTAAAGAATCAGAAGCATTTATACCGCTTCTAGTAACCCCCTCTCTGTGAAGTCGTGAAAACCAACGACAACATTTCCACAGAGGAAAAGGTCATGGGTCGTCTCTTCAAAGCAGCAGAGGGAAGGTATTACAATTCTTAGCCCCTCCAGAGGAGTTGTGAAGATCCAGTACTGCAGGAGCAGAAGAAGGCATTCTCCTCCTCGTCTTCTAGTTGCAGATCGTCCATTGTCTCAATGTCACTCTGCGTAGAGACCAACTGTATTTAGATTTTATTGCTGCCCATGACATGCCTGAACCCCTGTGAGAAAAACTGGATCTCATCCCAGTCAAGGTGACCAAGAAGCAAAAGGAGGCCATGACATTAAACACCACCGCCTAGTGACACCTTTCATCAGAAGACAAGCAGGGGTTTAAGGTCTCCTAGGGAGTCTTATTTACGGACAATTGCCGACTCTTGCCAGTCGAGATTGTCCATACCACATTAGCTGCTCTACTTCTGGAGCTTCCGCTGAGCCTCCGCAGGTTTTGCAATCACTGGTGGCCCCTGGGAAGGAGACTGTCAGTCTACTTGCCTCCTTCAGTTTCCTTTCCTCCTTTTCAGCTAAGCCTTGGGAGAGGAAGGATATGAAACTCTTCTGAAGAACTGGGCTTAGAAGATTCTCAAGGATCGGTTGCTTTGGATCTTTGGAAGGGCTCTAGTGATGCAGTACCTTTCTTATCTGTTCCCATGCCTGTGAACCTTCCTTCTAGGTCCTGTTCCTCTGCTTGGGTACCCGTTGATGATCTGGACTCCACCCAGGCTTATATGGGTGTGAGCTTAGAGGTGGAGGAATCTACCAGAGATTCGCATCATTCTGATGGTGTGGTGCCTTAGCCAGGTTGCCTGGAAGTTCCTGGCACTGAGTAAGGAGAGTCAGATCATGCCTTCATACAAATTTTTGGCCTGCATAAGGAAGTTCAATGGACTGGAAGATCAATTGTATTCCCCATTTGAAGGGAAAAACAAGGGAAAACTTCTTTTGTCAGGCCCTAGGACATGAAAAAACAAGAATTGATTTGCCTTCGTCTAAGATGGTGTTGGGGTCGACAAAGAAGGTCCCAAATTGCTAAGCAAACATTCTCTCTTCAGGCCAACAATTCATCTCGAATATCTTCTGCACCTCTTGAGAGGCACAGGAGGTACAATGTATCATCTTACACGATAACCCGTCATCCTTACTATTAGACCCCACAGTTGAGGGCATTTTGATGGAAAATTAGCAGCAGCACAGCATGCGACATTCTCAGCTGCAGAAGCCGTGAACAATGGCGACTCTGCAAGGCGGTCCATGGATCAACTACTGGTGTGGCTCAATTGATTATCCGGCTGTCAATGAGGATTCGGAAGACCCAGATAAGAAGATGGTAATGAACACATTTTTGCTTTCAGGAGCGTGGGCTGTAAAGTTCCTTGCTCACATTGCTGTTAACCAGTGGGCGAACTGGATCTTGAATAGGTGAGACTCAGTCATTTCAGAATTTTTCAGAGTTACATAGATAGGTGCTACAGAAGGAAGCACTCAGGCCTTGTAACTTGTCAGTCGAGGGTCCTTCTCTTCTCTACTCAGAAGACATTGATGCAGTTGCAAAGCATTGGAGGAAAGCAGTCGTGAGTCCCTTCTCCATAGGGTGGTGACATCATGCCCCGACTCTTTGGCCACATCTCTAACCAGAGGTGTCTCCCATGCATAGGCAAGCATACAGACAGACAGGAGGGACTTCAAAGCAGGCCAATGCTAAGAAGTCAAAGCCCAAACAGCCATTTATTGGTAAGGGTGCAAATGGAAAAGGAGGTAAGAGTTGGAAAACACTGTTGCTCACATTTGGGGGTGGAGGCATTCCTCATGGCCAACTACTGCTGTTGCTCACATTTGGGGGTGGAGGCATTCCTCATGGCCAACTACTGGTGATAGCATATCTGAAGTATGCTTTGAGTAGGGTACCGCATCCCATTCACACTCTCATCCTCCTTTGACTCGGAATCCAGTGACATAGATCGTGTTTGGCGAAGGGACCAGTGAAGAATCTCGCTCTTCAGGATGAAGTCCAGATCATATTTGAAGAATGGCGCTCTCCAAGAGGCCCTTGACGGGTCCCCAGTCCTTTTCAGTCGGCTTCTTCTTGTCAAAAAGTCATCTGAAGGCTGGAGACCAGTCATCAATAACTCGGCTCTGGTCGAATTTGTTTGACAGACTCCGTTCAAAATGGGGACCACAGAGACGGAATGACAGGCTGTCAAACCAGAGAATTCATGATAACACTACCTATAAATCTAAAGCACGTGTACTTCCAGATCCCAATCCATCCCGCATCAAGGAAGTATTTTAAGATTCACCTTGCACGAGAAGATATACCAGTTTTGGGTTCTGTGCTTTGGCCTGTTAACAGCACCCTAAGTGTTTACATGAATGTTCACTTTAGTCTCGACCTGGGTACATGCCAAAAAGATCCATCTTCCCCGTTAACTAGACAATTGGTCGACTTGGTGGACACCCTTCTCCTACACCGAGACGACAACTCACATTTTGCCTTGATCTGGGGGTTGTAAACTTCAGGAAGTTTTTCCTCCAGCCTTCTCAAATACTGGTATATCTTGGGATGCAAATAAGACACCCTAAGTGGCTTGTGCCTTACTCTCCCAAGGCTTGTAACAAATTCATCTGTGGCTTTACCTGTTAAGGGACCTAACCTCCCTGGAACGATTGGTTTCCAATTGCTGTTTTTGCATTCGGTCTCTTCAATGGTGACTGAAGAGCCTTTTGTCTCGGCACAAGAACCCTACGGACCTTTGGATACCAGTAGGGCTAGAGCAAAGGAGAGAT
Source organism: Palaemon carinicauda (assembly GCF_036898095.1). Taxonomy (NCBI): domain Eukaryota; kingdom Metazoa; phylum Arthropoda; class Malacostraca; order Decapoda; family Palaemonidae; genus Palaemon; species Palaemon carinicauda. The sequence continues at coordinate 110,804,891 of NC_090745.1, read as the reverse complement.
TTGAGCTGGTGGGTACTTGATACCACCCTTCTCAAGGAAGTACTGTACTGTAGTCCTTGTCCCCTCTCCAAGATTTGATGCTATTAAAAAATGCCTCAAAAGAAGGGTGGGGGGGGGGGGGGGGTGAAGGAGGGTCACCTGTTGCTCTAGTATGCTTTGGATCGCCAGTCCCCCCATAAACCTCCTGGAGATGACACCAGCTTTGCTAGTTCTTAAACATCAGCTCTTTCACATATCTCCATAGTGTTGATGAACAATAACACTACAGTAGTGGTGTACATAAAAAAGCAATGAGGTACTTTTCCACGACAGCCTTGCCGTCTAACCGTAGAGATTCTGCAATGGAAAGAAAAAATTTTCATCTCTTTTAGCCAGGTTCATTTCAGGTAAAAAGAATGTTCTGGCAGACAAGCTGAGCAGGCAGACTCAAATACTTGACTACAAGTTGCTTTGAATCCTCGAATAGTCAATAAAGTCTTAGCTTTGTAGGGTTCACCAATGATTGACTAGTTCGCAACATCTTCCACCCAAATGTTCTTGTGTATTGTTCTCCAATACCAGACCCACAGGCAGCTCTTCAGGATGCCTTTCAGCATCTGTGGGACTACCTGTCACCACTCCACAACCTGCTTTGGCAACTATACCTAAGAGGTTCTCCACAAAGCTGTTTCTTCATTATAACTTTATATTCCTGGAGGTTATCTAGCATCTGCTCTATCAGAGAGGCTTTTCGCACATAATGGCAAAATGTATGTCTTGGTTGGCGTAGTTTACGGTTACTTTCTCTACTAGGTGCTTACCAATGCATTGATTTATTTCATTTTTAATATATCACGAGTAAAATACAATGGAATTTTTGCTGGGTAACTATAAAAGTAATTGGAATTTTGACAAAATATTTCGTATACGCATTATCCATTGCCATATGAAGCTCTGAGAATTTTTTCAGGATTTTGTGTGTTTCTTCCTATACCCTATGTATTGGCATTTTGGCCGGGCCCCTTAAGCCTTGTCTTTATACTGCATGAACTTGACATTTACTCCTCGAAGTAATTGTATTTCCTCATACGACATTTGAAGCTTGCATGTCCACAGTCGGAAGTTAGACCATCTCCCTCGAACGTAGTACAGTAGAAGTATTATTGCTCCCTGAACTACTGAGTCAAGCATCACATCAATACTGGACTTATTTATGACTATTTACCTTCTCATCCTTGCATCTCCCAAGAAGGTCAGCAAGGAGCATGGTCTGTCCTACAACGTTGCCCATTCAAGGGGAGGTAGGTAAGTAGCGCTCCACTTCGTCCCTCTGTCTTTCTATGACTCAAACTCCGGCTGTAGTAGACTCTAGGCTCAGGTCCTTCCAGATTTCAAGTCTTCAAAATGTAACTGATCATCCTGATCAGCTGTTACCATGTCCTGTGAGAGCTGAATCACTATGTCAAGCACATATCCAGAGCTCACCCGTAGATCACGCGCTTGATTGTGAGCATGGGATTATAAAAAAAACACCGTCTCCTCATGGATTAGGCAGGTCTATGACTGTGCTTTGAATCCACTCTATCCTCAACAAGGAAGGATACCAAAATCTCATGATAAGGATATTAACACGTCCCTAGTGTTCAAGAGAAATTTCTTGGTGATGCAGGTAGTCTAAGCGGCCGTGTGGCGACAACAGATTACCTTCCCCGCCCATTACCTGCCAGACATAACCTTCAGGAACCTGTGGTGGCTACTCAACAAGAGGTTCTAGCAATCTTGGCTCCCTTATAGGATTAGTAGCAGTTGATCTATGTTACCTGGTATAAGTCTGGAATGAATGGATAGAATGATTGGTCTTTTCTTCCTTCATCTTCCCCTCTCTTGAGGCACAGTATCTGGGGGACTCTACAAGCAGGCTTACCTCCAACTGCAGGTAAGAACCATCTTCCCTTGTCTGGTCTTTAATATTGCATATATTATTGTCATGTCCACCGGTTCCTTACAAGGGGGAGTTGGGCAATGCCTAGGTTAAGTTTAAAGGTGATCATTATCACTATTTTTACTCTCACCTGGTCAAGACACAGTGCTTGTTTCTACTCATTCACCATGACTGTCAAACTCTCCAGCTTCTCTAAAAACCGAGAGTTTACAAGGTGCTGGGCGCCATTTTCTCATGCTGCAATCAAATGTGAGGGTTCTAACTCGTTGAGTGTGCGAGCAGGGTGGCCGGTCTATCCCAGCTAACTAGTGGAGGATTGTTGACACCTCACATATAAGGTTATGGCTAGATTCCAGCTTTGTTGACACCTCACAGAAAAAGTTATGGCTAGATTCCCATCTATGTTAAAAGCATATATCCATAGTAAAGAGCTCAAGTTTGTACCTTATCTCTGGCACCCACGGGATGCATAGGACCTCACTAAATTCACGCAGTATGTCTCTATCCTTTGCCATATCTTGTCTTGGCTTGTCTTCAGCCACGTTTCTATTGGTCTAGCACGTTCTCTCCTGCCCAGTGGCTACGATTCAATACTTCCTGGAATAACTCGCTGGACTAACTCATCTTCACTTGTTGAATTATGCCCCATCCATCTCCATCTTGATAATCTAACTATATTGTTCACATTGGGCACCTCTGCCACCTCGCAAATTGTTTAGTTAGGAAAAAAAGCAAATTACTTCTAAATTTGTCATTTTGATGCTATGTTGAGGAAAAATATTAAACTCGTCATGATTTTGATGATATGGGGACTAATAATCTTCTGTTGATCATGATGTGGGGAGGTTAAATATCCTTGTTTTGTTGATCATGCTGTGAAGGTTAAGTATCCTTGTGCTGTAGATTATGCAGTGATGAGGTTGAATATCCTTGAGTTGTTGATCATCCAAAGATGAAGCTGAATCTAAAGGGATGATGAGGCTAAATAACCCGTCATTCATATCGTTGTAATGATTATGATTCTTGAGATAATTGATGATTATGAACCCGACTAAGTCTTGTTTTATTGTCTGATAACTTTTTAAATCCACATTACTAACTGGATTTTGTTTCTTTTCAGGTGACAGCTTAATTACATCATTGGACTTCGGCGCAAACTGTTGATAAGAAAAACTAATCTGAAGACTGACAATAAACCAAGTTTCTTTCCCCGAAGAATTGATACATAGGTTTTGAAAAACTCATTAGGAATATAAGCTGCTTTAACAATTGCATATAGCCCCCTCTGTAGTTTAGCTCACTATTTGGAACACACGAGAAAATAGTATATATATTTAAGATGAGAGGATTATAGCCTTTATAGCATTTCAATCTCCCCCCTTAGTTCATACTGTCTTTACCAATTTGTCACTTGAGGCAGTTTCTTGTACGTTCTTCATAGGCAGCTCAAGTTTTAACATTTCCGAGTTCATGGGAAGTGACTTAAGTTACTGTATGTTTATCAATGCATTGATTTATTTCATCTTTTAGTATCTCACGAGTAAAATAAATAATGGATATTTGTCGAACATTTTTCTTCATTCCTCTCATAGATATATGTCATACTGTATAAACTAAAATAACAACAATGCAATCTTTTCATTCTTCGTTTTAACATAAACTAGAAATACATTAAAAATTAATGCAAAACTAAGTAATTATTATGAGAGCAACAATACTTAACCTATGGTAACAAATAATCATATTACTCAGGGCATTACTGAACCTAAATGTCTTAATGGTTTTTACACATAATAGGAAATTCAAATTTTGGACACAAGGCTGAAAGCTAAATAAAAGCTTAAATCTCTAAAAGCTATTCCGATGTAGAGGATCCACCAGTGCTGGACCAGAATGACGTACCATCCGGGAACTCTTCATCGGAAATGTTTATGTGAATTTACATAAAACCGAAACGCGCCTCTTCGAAAAGCCTTTTATTTGGACTATATGCGACTGTTGGCCACACGTGTTTCAAAATATTTCCTTCCTCCTCCTCCATCTCGTGTTACTACCCCATCTCGCCTATCCTAGCATATTACCTAACCCCCTTGTACCTTTCATCCAGTCTCTAACTCCACCTTTTCCTCCTAGCTTACTATTTCTCCTTTTGACCTTCACCGCCTTCGTTTCCTCTTCCCCCCTCCTCATCTTCCTCCTCCCCCCCCCCCAAACCTCGCTCTTAAATCCCTTCCGCACTACGGATTCCGAACAGAATTTCAACGAAGTAATGTATTTCTGACGATGGGTCTGAATATACAGAAAATAATTTCCTCGTACGAAGAAACCCTCGGGGGGAGAGTGAGAGAGACGGCCGAAGTGATGGCGGCCTGTTTTCTGTTAGGCTCAAATTCATTTTGAAATGTTATATCTTGTTTCAAGGTGTGGCCTTCAGGGATGAACCTTGGCTTTGTATAATTCATAAATAACGTACCAAGATTACTCTGAGGTTACTCTCTATGAAAATAATGCCCTTTTTAAGTTGATTGAATAAAATGTGACAAGACCCATTTTAAAGCTTTGTATAATTTATACTTTATAACGTACTAAGATTACTCTGAGGTAATTTCTATGAAAATTATGCCCTTTTTAAGTTGATTGAATAAAATGTAACGAGACCCGTTTAAAAAAAAAAATAAATGGAATATAAAAAACAACTGAGAGGCCAAATAACCTTATCAAATTTAGTTAAAATGACATGAGAGGGAACAAGAACAACCTATTTATGGTGTTGTGGGAATAAGCTCACCTGAATCTTATCAATCCAACTGTTAGTTTATCTGGACAGGATGTCAGAAAACTCAAATCAATCAATCCATCAATAAATCAATGAAATACGTTAAAAATATCTGTTTAGTCTCCCTTAAGCCAAAAAAAAAGAAAAGAAAAGAAAAGAAAAAAAAAAAACAGCAGCAGCATTGTTAGACGTGTCTTAGATGTCAGGATGCCAGAAAACCTCAAATCAACCAATTAATCAATCCTCAGACAACAGACGTCTTACCTGGCCGGTGGTTTGCGTGTCTTCGGTCGTTGGCGAACGATTGGACCATTGGCCTCGGATCGTCCGATTCGATCAAAGTCCGGTGGTCGAAACGATTGCTGGAATTCGATCCAGACTCGACAGTAGCGTGCGATCTGGAAAAGCAATAGACAATGTCAGTGGAGTTTTAGGTACATGGTTTATCTAAGATTTTGGGTATTTGGATTATCTAAGCTAAGAAAATTAAATGCATAACTAGTCAAATAAATTGATATCTTGAAATGTATATTAGAATAGGGAATTAATCAATCAATGAAAACAGAAAAATTCCTTCATATCAAATATTGACATTTTTCCCTATAGTTGTTTTTGATCATATGATAAACAATTCCATACTCGACCAATTTTATTTACCATTACATAATCTATTCTTAGCTCGGAGCGTTAAAAAATAGGAAACCAAAAATAATAAAACACTAACCTCGTAGAAGCCCTGTTAACAAAAAAGAAAAACCAGTGAATAAAGAATAAACAATTCTCAGTTAAAACAAATAAAATGTAGAATTAAATATTTAAAGAAAAAAAATATAATTAAATGTTAAAAATTCAAAGAAATTTATCCAATAGTAAGAAAAATTAGTAAAATTAGAAATAATGATTTAATATACATTTTCAGTAGCCTTTGAACATATGTTATTTTAACATGCAAACAAACCATATATCATAATAGCCAACGGTTGTTAAAACAGGTCAATGTAAAATTAGTTAGCAAACAAAATTCCATTATTGACTAAGTTATCTAATACTAAAATGTATAATTTAGGTGAATTAAATCAGGCTGTAATAAGAAAGGTTATGGATTCCATTACAACTGTGCAGTTTCCTCCCCAAAGAGGAAGGTGAGCAAGAAGGAATAAAGAGAAGGAATTGCGAGCTTAATTTCCTATGTAACTTAATAAATAAAAAAATAGAATAATGACTATGTTATTACCATGTTCTTGAAAAAAAATCAGGCCCTCTGCTCTCTTTGCTCTGTAGTTCTGAGCGCATTCGTTTAATGTGACACCTAAATACACAAGGGTGTAAACTAGCAAACACCCCGAAATGTGTTGTATACCGCAAAGCCCAAATATAGTGAAGTAATACTTCAGGACTTGATAAAGATAAACTTTACTAGAAATGAAACGATATATACCCTAAGCGCTATGAAAGAAAGAGACAAACTCTTTAAATCCAATTACAAATACATCGGAGAAAGGGGTATAGTTAATTCAATCGCCTTTATTATCTCCGAAATACAATTAGGTAATTAAGGTGAATTAAGCAATAAAACAACCTTTAATTATCAGTTTGTAGCAAAGACTATAATAACCTTTTCAGCCTAACCTTAATGAAATTTTCTTATAACCATTTCACCTTAATCTTAATAAAATTTTCTTAATGATTGTAAATTACCTAACTGCTCAAAGGCTTAATTCCTCTGTTGATAATGTTATTAACGCAATACATACCACCCACACCTGCGTACATACTCATTAATATTCAAAAGTTAACACATCGCAAAATCGCGCGCCAACTTACAAAAAAAAATTATATATATGAAAACGTTAATTTGAGTTTCACACAAACGCGCAGCGAAATACATTAGCCAGTCAGTGAGTTACGGATTTCAGAAGTTGACTATACACTATTTCGTCTGCCTTTTGAATCTTCCAAAAAGATGGCAATTACGACGCTTTAATGGACTCTCTCAGTCCTAATAATTATTGTAGTTACTCCTCAACTGCCAGAACTAACCGAGAATACTTGGGGGGAAAGTTTTCGTTTAGATTTTAGTTGTTCCGGTTAACATATCACGGAGTAAAACGGATGTGTCCGCTGTTAGGCATCCAGAATTTTTTACTATGCGTTTTATACCGTGCATATTATCATATATTCATTTATTTTCTTACTTTATACATTTGTTTTTCACTATTTTTCCTCCTATTTTGGATATAGTCATTCTGCTCTGTGGAAGCTTACTTTACAGATTAAAGTAATTTCCGACATGATATCATACACAATCGTAAACAACAGCTATCAAAATACTCTACTGCTCGTCAATTCTTAATTCGTTACATTGAATCCTTTCATTGCTGTTAGTCAAATGCAAACCTGTTATGGGACAATACCAGACTTTTATTTCGGTTATTGTTGGGAGGGAGCAATCGTATAAAGGGTTCTCAACCTTCCCCTATCTTCCAGGAATAAGAACCCTATGCTACATTAGCTATAATGGGTTGCTTTAAACTGTGATAGGATTCATTAATAAAATAACATTGCTTTCTAAATTTTTGTCAGCCATATAGATTCTTGTATCTCTCGTTTAAGATTTAAAAGGCCACTCATGAACGGCAGAGGCAGAGGCAGGGGACAGTAACATTGCAGAATAATGACCTCTCCACCCAAGCAAGGAAAAGGGAAGGCCAGTCACTGGCTGCTGGTGTCAGCAGGTAGACCTATAGGCTTCCCAACCCCCTCCCACCCTATCCTAAACTCTCAATGATAGTGAGGTTGCAGACACTACAAGAAACTAACGAGTTTGAGTGGGACTCGAATCCCAGTCCGGCAAATCGACAGACGGACGTTTCCAATAAGCCACCACAACCCTATATTTTCATTACATATCAATGTAAACCTTTGAATATATGACGACATCATGAGAGATTCTCTCAGCTAAAGAAATTTCATCTCATTAAGTACCTCTCGATTTTTTCATTTTCGTCTATCATCGCAACACTTTCTTGAAACCCATCTGTGAACCTCTAAGGGCTTATGATCCCCAAGTTGAGACCCCCTAATAATCATCTTTGATAAATGATATTATGAAAATAATTACTCGAGTGACCCGACGCTGTAGTCCGATAACGACCCCGAAGTCTCGTCAATGG
>NC_090745.1:110792021-110794521 GCF_036898095.1 Palaemon carinicauda | reverse complement strand
TTCATGCAGCAACATCAAGCTAACTAAACTGAGCATAATAAGCCTGGAAGAGAACGATAGTGATGGTGATGATGATGATGATGATGGGAGATTTTGGCCTTCAGTCAAAGGGGGGAGATTTTATGAGTGACATAAAAAATGACATCAGGCTTTAAGGAGGCAAGTAAGGGGACGAGGAAGGAAAAGAACAGGCGCAGGAGAGAAGAAAATCCATGAAATTGTGGTTATCTTGAAAAAGAGTTTATGACAATATCTATGGAAATAAGACAGAGGTAGCAAACAGTTGTTATATTTATAAAAATTGGGAAAAAGGGTTAGTGAGAAAAGTTATAGTAATATACACAAGAAGAGGAATACAGAAGAGCCATAAGACCAATCAAAATAGACGAGAGAGAGAGAGAGAGAGAGAGAGAGAGAGAGAGAGAGAGAGAGAGAGAGAGAGAGAGAGAGAGAGAGAAAAAAAAAACTGAATGAAAAATCTAAAAGACCACAACTAAAACTTATAATAGAACTTGGGAGTTTCATGGGAATGACAATAAGTTCCAGATAAAACCTTAAAAACCAAATGTACAGTGGTATCGTGTTCACCCATCATTCGCATGGCAGCAGATCGATCCCAGACGGGGACCAGGAAGTTTAAGCTGTTTACTGGGGAGGCCACTGCTCTGGTTAGGCACCACAGTGGAGGGGGGGGGGGGAGGGGTCGGGGTTGCCTGGCTGCCGTTCTGGTGACCACTTAGCATCTATTCTGATGAAACTGGAACTTAAACCAGACACCTTTAACCTTTATTGAGAGCGATTTAAAGGTTTAAAGGTCGCTCACGAATGGCAGAGGCAAGGGACAGGTACATTGCCCTAGTCTTGGGTAGTGCCATAGCCTCTGTACCATGGTCTTCCACTGTCTTGGGTTAGAGTTCTCTTGCTTGAGGGTACACTCAGGCACACTATTCTATCTAATTTCTCTTCTTGTTTTGTTAAAGTTTTTATAGTTTATATAGGAAATATTTATTTCAATGTTATTACTGTTCTTAAAATATTTTGTTTTTTCCTTGTTTCCTTTCCTCACTTGGCTATTTTCCCTGTTGGGGCCCCTGGGCTTATAGCATTCTGCTTTTCCAACTAGGGTTGTAGCTTAGCAAGTAATAATAATAATAATAGTCATGCAGGACAATGCCCTAGAGACTGACCATATACACGTATGATCAGCGGCCCCCAAGCCTCCTCTCCACCCAAGCTAGCACCATGGAGGGCCAGGAAATGGCTGCTGATGACTCAGCAGATAAACCTATAGGCTCCTCCAAATACCCCATACTTAGCTCACAAGGATTAGTGAGGTTGCAGCGACCAAAGGAGCTAACGAGTTTGAGCGAGACTCGAACCCCAGTCTGGCGTTTACCAGTCAAGGACGTTATCGCATCGGCCACCACTAATTCCTAATGAGCTCCAGCCTCTACCACTCACATTCTACGAATTGACAAATATCTCTCGAGAATCAAGATGCCAAGGGGGTTGGATCATCATAAATTACTCCCTAATAATTGCGGTCCAGTTCCCTCGAGATAGCGACATTAATCGAGGGGCTTCATTTGTATCGCGCAATTGTCAATTCCCTGGATGGTATTATTATATCTAGTTTCACTTTAATATACCTCTTTATGTCTTGTCTTTATTAGCGTTTTGCGAGTTTAGTGCGTGTTAATATAAGCGCGCGCGTACACACGCACAGACACACAAACACACACTATATATATATATATATATATATATATATATATATATATATATATATATATATATATGCGTGTGTGTGTGTGTGTTTGTGTAAATGCATCAACCACTTGCTATGGATTCCTGACAGGAGCGATAAAATTTTTTTCCCTTTTCCGGTTGGATAAGAATTTTTGTTAATCGAGGAAAATATATATACCACCATATTCATCACTAACAATATCGGGTTTTAAATAGAGGACGTATCCAAAAATATTGATGAATTGATGAGTTTATTGCTCGGGGGACGTTGCGTCTACGTAACTCTGATGAAAGGGACTGCAGATTGGTTTTATTCAGCTATATAAAATTGTTTTGTTTTATATATACAAAAAGTGGGGATAGCTGCATGGAAACTCAAGTGTCATGCATTCTAAATTCGACAGATTCGACGTACGAGCCGAAATAAATTCCTATTCTCTTTTACAGCTTGGACCTTGCGGTGCCGATTAGCTGTTCGTCCAATTCCAGGTTGTAGTGGTCAATTGGAAACGTCCATGCCTGGCAATCACTGGACTGGGGTTCGAGTAACGCTTGAACTCGATAGTTTTTGGTAGTGTCTGAAACCTCTCCACCCTTATGAGCTAAGGATGAGGGTTTTGGAGGGTATCATTATTATTAGCTAAGGTAAACCCTACTTGGAAAAGTAGGATGCTATAAGATCAAGGGTTTCAACAGGAAAAATAAGCCAGTGAGGAAAGAAAATAAAGAAACAGATAGAATAATGCGTCTT
>NC_090745.1:110767021-110787021 GCF_036898095.1 Palaemon carinicauda | reverse complement strand
ACGTTATTACCTAATAAGTTCAGGAATCAAAAAAAAGTACATCACAAGCTATAAAAGATATTTGTTCTTAAGAAATAATGGCACGCGTTTAAAGGCCGCTCATAAATGGCAGAGGCAAGGGACAGTGTCACTGTCCTATCGAGTATCGAGCACGACAATGCCCTAGAGACTGACCATATATATATATATATATATATATATATATATATATATATATATATATATCTATCTATATATATATATATATATATATATATATATATATATACATATATATATGATCAGCGCCCTAGCCCCCTCTCCACCCAAGCTAGGACCAAGGATGACCAGCCAATGGCTGCTGATGACTCAGCAGATAGACCTATAGGCTCCCCTAAACACCTACCTCCTTAGCTCACAAGGAAGGTCAGGTTGCAGCGACCAAAGAAACTAATAAGTTTCAGCGGGACTCGAACCCCAGTCTGGCGTTCACCAGTCAGGGCCGTTACCACATCGGCCACCACAACCCTTATTATTATTATTATTATTATTATTATTATTATTATTATTATTATGAAGGGGAAGATTTCTTTTCTTAAAAAATACTCACTTTTTTTTTCCTCTTATTTTTCGTAATTTCAACCCATGATGATGGATGAATATATTAAGATCCTAATGAGCTTGTGGGAAAACTTAATAATATGGAAATTAAGTAACGAATAGAAGACATTTTTACTAAGACAAGTCTATATAATATGAACTACGAGGTAAGACTTGAATTAAGCAACTTTTGTAAATAAAAGTAACGTTATCAAATAAATAAGCAATTAATAACAAATAAATCAATCCATGTTTATTTTATTATCGTCTGAATAAACCCACAGATTCACACACAAAATATATCAATTTGTAATTATTATTGCTATCCAATCTACAACTCTTGTGGAAAAAGCAGGATGCTATAAGCCCAAGTGCTTCAATAGTGAAAAAAAAATAACCTAGTGAGGCCAGGAAACAAGGAAAAAAATATACTACATGAGAAGTAATGAACAATGAAAATAAAATACTTTAAGAACCGTAACATCAAAATAGATTTTTCATTTATAAACTATAAGAACTTTGAAAAACAAGAGGAAGCAAAATAAGATAGAATAGTGTGCCTGAGAGTAACCTCAGGAAAGAGAACTCTACCTCTATATATTGGGAGACCATGGAATAGAGGCTATGGCACTACCCAAAACTAGAGAACAATTGTTTGATATTGCTATGTCCTCCTAGAAGAGCCGATTACCAGAGCTAAAGATTATCCATAAATGATACCTTAATAAAATATTGGAAAATTATTTTATTTTAGTATTCTTGAGCAACAAATCACTTAATAATCAAATGATGATCGTCCATGGAAAAATTTTACTAATTGTAATTTGACTTTTATAAAATTTGCATTATTTTCGATGCTCGATTTGAATTTTTTTTTCAATAAATCAATTAGCCTCGTTTGAATAAAAAAAAAACTAGTATATCTACGTATAAACCTTTAATAAAGGATTCTCTGAGAGAGAAATTTTGCTTAGTTTCTTAATTTAACTTTCAAAACGACGATACTGATCTTGTAAATGGAGCGAGGTTTTCATAAAAAGGGAGTAATGGGCACAATACTCGGACTCTCTCTCTCTCTCTCTCTCTCTCTCTCTCTCTCTCTCTCTCTCTCTCTCTCTCTCTCTCTCTCTCTCTCTCTCTCTCTCTCTCTCTCAAAAAAAAAAAAAAAAAAAAAAAAAAGAGCCAAGCAGAAGAGAGACAGAAAACACTGGTTCTCCAAAAGAATAAAAAACAAGACATCAAATAATAAAAAAGAAGAACTGGGTTTATTAAATAACACAGGAAAAAGCATGCGACAGACCCTACTATTACAGTAATTCAGTTGTCTTTAAAAATAGGAAATAAAACCTTTGAGATCTAAAGAAACAACCAAACTGCGGCCCTGCAAAAAGCTCGAAAGTTAATTTTGAGTCTAATCAACGCCCAATTACACCAAGCGCTTAATTGAAACGCCCATGTGCTCATGAGCCCCGGCCCGGTTCTGGTGGCACATTCCATTTGACTTGGATGGAATCCAGATGCGTCTCGCTCATGAAGGAGATAATTAATTAGTTGCATATCTTTCCCCAAAGCCTTCGCGTATTGATCAACAGTGGGAAGAAGATGTAGAAGGGAAGATCGGGTTTGGAAGGTTGAAAGTGCAAGTCATTTGTAACTAAGCAGTGGGAAGAAAATGTAGAAGTAAGGGAAGATCGGTTTTGGAAGGTTGAAAGTGCAAGTTCATTTGTAAGTAAGCAGTGGAAAGAAAATGTAGAAGTAAGGGAAGATCGGTTTTGGAAGGTTGATAATGCAGATCATTGGTAACTAAACAGTAGGAAGAAAATGTAGAAGTAAGGGAAGATCGGTTTTGGAAGGTTGAAAGTGCAAGTCATACGTAACCAAGCAGTAGGAAGAAAATGTATTAGTAAGGGAAGATCGGTTTTGGAAGGTTGAAAGTGCAAGTTCATTGGTAAATAAGCAGTGGGAAGAAAATGTAGAAGTAAGGGAAGATCGGTTTTGGAAGGTTGAAAGTGCAAGTCATTGGTAAGTAAGCAGTGGGAAGAAAATGTAGAAGTAAGGGAAGATCGGTTTTGGAAGGTTGAAAGTGCAAGTCATTGGTAAGTAAGCAGGGAGAAGAAAACATAGAAGAAAGGGAAGATCGGTTTTGGAAGGTTGATAATGTAGATCATTGGTAACTAAACAGTAAGAAGAAAATGTAGAACTAAGGGAAGATCGGTTTTGGAAGGTTGAAAGTGCAAGTTCATTGGTAAATAAGCAGTGGGAAGAAAATGTAGAAGTAAGGGAAGATCGGTTTTGGAAGGTTGAAAGTGCAAGTCATTGGTAAGTAAGCAGTGGGAAGAAAATGTAGAAGTAAGGGAAGATCGGTTTTGGAAGGTTGAAAGTGCAAGTTCATTGGTAAATAAGCAGTGGGAAGAAAATGTAGAAGTAAGGGAAGATCGGTTTTGGAAGGTTGAAAGTGCAAGTCATTGGTAAGTAAGCAGTGGGAAGAAAATGTAGAAGTAAGGGAAGATCAGTTTTGGAAGGTTGAAAGTGCAAGTTCATTGGTAAATAAGCAGTGGGAAGAAAATGTAGAAGTAAGGGAAGATCGGTTTTGGAAGGTTGAAAGTGCAAGTCATTGGTAAGTAAGCAGTGGGAAGAAAATGTAGAAGTAAGGGAAGATCGGTTTTGGAAGGTTGAAAGTGCAAGTTCATTGGTAAATAAGCAGTGGGAAGAAAATGTAGAAGTAAGGGAAGATCGGTTTTGGAAGGTTGAAAGTGCAAGTCATTGGTAAGTAAGCAGGGAGAAGAAAACATAGAAGAAAGGGAAGATCGGGTTTGGAAGGTTGATAATGTAGATCATTGGTAACTAAACAGTAAGAAGAAAATGTAGAAGTAAGGGAAGATCGGTTTTGAAAGGCTGAAAGTGCAAGTCATAGGTAACTAAATGGTGGGAAGACTTGTATTATTTTCTTCTATCTTTTTTCATTTTAATATCATCACTAAATTTGGATTGTCACGCTCGTATTCCTTCAAGAAAAAATTAGTCATGACAATCATTATTATAATTCCACTATTATTACAAATAATATCATCGTTATATTATTAGTATTACACTTGGTACATTATCATTATTCATCTTATTATTCTCTTTTTTTATTTCAACATCAACAATAAATTTGCGTTGTCATGCTCGTAATCCTTCAATAAAAAATATTGTCATGATCACCATTTTTTTAATTCTATTACTATTACCAATAATAACATCATCGTTATATCATGAGCTTTAAACTTGCTACATTATCATTATTGTACTTATTACTGTTATTAAGCGCATGCACAAAGACATAGTTGCCATTATCTTGGTGAAGAAGCCTCCTTAGCGTGGAAAACCAAATTTTGGAAAATGTACATCATGGAAAAGAAATAATGAAAATACGAAAACTGTAAAATGGGCCAGATATCGTTAGTAATTAAAGAAACAATATCAATAATATCAATACCACTACTGCTAATACAGTTAATAATAAATACTGATGAATATTAATATTTATTATTTTATTCATTATTCGACAGGATAGTGTAAATAAAAACAATTACGCACTTCCTTGTTGGCTTTCAATATGAGTGTACATTAACTTAGAATATGGCCAAAAAAAAAATAAATAAATAAATTAAAAAAAAAAAAAAAAAAAAAAAAAAAAAAAAAAAAAAGTAAATTGATGAATAAGAATCCACAGGAAAAAAACAGACTAAATGACTGAGAAGATAATGAAGATTAAAAATTTATGTAAGGTAAAGTTATTAGAATTAACCAATAACACCTTCATACAGGATTAAATATTTCATTTATTCTAATTAAATTTGCATCGCCTAACGTTATCATTAATATTTGCCTCCGTAAAATGGCCTCTAATGCTATGTCAGAAGCGAGGCGCGCCCTGATACCAAGGTTACCGTTCATAATAGAAGGATTCCAGCCCTATAGCCGAATGCAAGAGAAGGGCTTCATAGGTTGTTTTCTCAGGAATCTTTTGTGTGTGTATGTATATATATAATATATATATATATATATATATATATATATATATATATATATATATATATATGTATGTACATACATATATATATACATATATACATATATATATATATATATATATATATATATATATGTATGTACATACATATATATATACATATATACATACATATATATATATATATATATATATATATATATATATATATATATACAAAAGATCCCCGAGAAAACAACCTATCAAGAGGGATTTTTTGTATATATATATATATATATATATATATATATATATATATATATATATATATATATATATATATATATATATATATATATAAAATTTTAAGTAATTTTTATTTTTCCTAACATACTTACCGAGAATTACTTTCTTAGGAGGGTCCTTGACCTCTCAATCTCGACCAAGATTTTCCCGCGCTACCCCCCCTATCTCGCTCCATATAGTTTCTACCCCCGCCGCCAGGATAAGCCCTGCGGCCCGGATTAAGGCAGGTCACTGCTTTCCCGGGTCAGGATGCTCATTAAGTTCGCCGTTTAGCCCAACCCGGCAATGGAAGAATGGCACTCGGGGACGGAAGAGAGGGCCATTACCCGAAAGTAATTCTCGGTAAGTATGTTAGGAAAAATAAAAATTACTTAAAATTTTTGATTTGTTCCAACACAAATACTTACCGAGAATTACTTTCTTAGGAGACTTATACTTTAGGAGGCGGGAGAGCCATTCTGCCACTTGGTCTGGCACATAGTGCCTGGAGGGCTACGGAATGCGGGGGTACAGAGAGCGGATAGGGGGTAACAGCGGAAACCTTACGCTTATATTTTAAGACTTACCTCTTCCCATCTTCTCTACTGAGTCTTCTCCTGAAGAAGTAGGGACGAGTCTATTCACTGTTGGGGAAGTCTTCTAGCCTGCCGCTACACAGCTTGGAGGGCGGCGATGACTGTCCCAATGGAGAATCCATCCAAAGACTTTTTTGAGTAGTCTTTGAGATAGTGGGCCGTGAAGGTCGACTGGTGTGACCAAGTGCCGGCCTGTAGGATCTGCCCCACTGCCATGTTTCTCTCAAAGGCCAAGGAAGTGCTCAGGCCTCTGATGTCATGGGGGCGGGGAGTGCCTGGTACTACCACCTTGTCCTCTTCATAAGACCTAGTGATGACTTGTCTCAGCCAGAAGGAAATAGTGTTCTTGGACACTTGCTTCTTATTAACGCCTGAAGAGACGAAGAGGTTCTTGGCACCTGGGCGGAGATGAGCCGTCCTTTCCAGGTACTTCCTGATCGTCCTGACTGGGCATAACTTCAGGTCTTCTGTATTGCCTGTCTTGGGGATGGCCGGAATTGAGAAACCTTCAAACCTCGGGTCCCAGACTGCTGGGTTCTGAGTCTTTGCTACAAAGGAGGGTACGAACTTGAAGGATACCTCCCTCCACCCTTTGGAGTGTGCCACGTCGTAGGAGAGACCGTGGATCTCACCTACTCTCTTAGCTGAAGCCAAGGCTAGCAAGAAGACTGTCTTGAGGGTGAGATCTTTGTCCCCGATATTTTTGAGGGGTTAAAAGGGAGGACGACACAACATTTTCAGGACCTTGGCCAGGTCCCATCTGGGCACTCTCCTGGCTTGAGGAGGACAGGATTGTTCGAAACTTCTAATCAGCATCCCTATGTGTCTCGAGGTCCCCACGTCGATGCCTTTCAGGAGAAAGACTTGGCCTAAGGCTGCTCGTACTCCTTTAATAGCTGGGATTGACATCCCTATTTTATCCCTAAGGTACACGAGAAAGTCAGCTATGTCAGGGACCGAGGCTTTAAGAGGTCTTATGTGTTTTGCCGCGCACCACTTCGTAAAGGCGGCCCACTTCGCCTGGTAGACCACGGTAGAGGATTTTCTTAGGTATAGGGACATCCTCTTAGCTGTGGAGGAGGAGTACCCCTCCTTCTTCAGGAGCCGCTCGATAGTCTCCAGGCGTGAAGGCGAAGAGAGAGAGGGTTGTCGTGGAACTTGAGGAAGTGAGGTTGACTCAGTAGATCTGACCTGGGGGGCAGAGGCCACGGCGGGTGGCTTGCCAGGTCTTTTAGATCCGCGAACCACTCTCTCTCCGGCCACCAGGGCGCTACCAAAGTCATCCTTAGGTTGAGCACCTGCCTTAGCAGCGTGAAGGGGGGAAAGGCATATACGTCCAGGTTGTCCCACTTGTGCTGGAAGGCGTCTTCTAGGGCTGCACCTTCGTCTGGTACCGGGGAGCAATAAACCGGTAACTTGGCGTTGAGCTTCGTTGCGAAGAGGTCCATCACCGGGGAGCCCCAGCGTTGAAGGATGAGTCTGGCCACTTCTGGGTGTAGGGACCATACCGTCCCTACTATCTGACCTATCCTGCTGAGGCCGTCGGCTAGCACGTTCCTTTTCCCGGGGATGAACCTTGCTAGCAGTGTCACCTGGTGCTCGTCCGCCCAATGCAGGATGTTTACGGTGAGGTCGCACAGTTCCTTCGACTTCATGCCACCTTGTTTCTTGATGTAGGCTACCACCGTGGCGTTGTCGCACATTAGGGCCACGGTGTTTCCCTTCAACCGACTTGCAAAGTGCAGACATGCCTTTTGTACTGCTTTTAGCTCCAGGACGTTGATGTGGAGTTGCTTTTCGGTCTCCGACCAGTTCCCGCTTGCTGTTTCCTCCCGCAGGTGGGCTCCCCACCCTAGGCTGGAGGCGTCTGTGAACAGGAGAAACTCGGGGGGACAGGACCCGAGGGGCATCCCCTTGAGGGAGTTCGACTGGCATCGCCACCATTTTAAGGCTGCTCTCGTGTCCGGAAGGACCGGAATCGATGTTTTCTGAGAGCTTGTCTGGGACCATAGAGCCTTGAGGTTCCATTGTACGGGTCTGAGCCGTATCTTCCCTTGGGGAACCAGTTTCTCTAATGAGACCAGGTGACCTATCAGCCTCTGCCAGTCTTTCGCCTTCCTGGGAAGCTCCGACAGGAACGGCTGAATGATCTTGATGAGGTTCTGTATCCTGTCTTCCGAGGGGAAGGCCTTCCCCTGCACGGTGTCCAACGTCATCCCCAAGTACCCCATTCTGTTGGATGGAGTTAGGTTCGATTTCTCCAGGTTGATAATGATTCCCAGACTCCTGCAGAACCGGAGGAGGTCCTTCCCTTGCTCTTCCAAGAAGGCCTTTGAGCTGGAAGGGAGCAACCAGTCGTCCAGGTATCTGATGAGGCGGATACCTCGTTCGTGAGCCCATACTGAGACCGTCGCGAAGACCCTCGTGAACACTTGAGGGGCCGTCGACAGGCCGAAGCAGAGGGTCCTGAACTGCAGGATCTGGGAGCCCCATTTTACCCGGAGGAACTTCCGACTCGACGGGTGGACCGGAATCTGGAAGTACGCGTCCTTGAGGTCGACCGTCATCATAAAATCTTTCTCCCTCAAGGACATCAGGACGGATTTTGGGGTGTCCATCTTGAAGTTCGTCTTCTTGACGAACTTGTTGAGGGCCGACAGGTCTATCACCGGTCTCCACCCCCCCCCCGTTGCTTTCTCCACCAGGAACAGGCGGCTGTAGAAGCCTGGCCCTGGGAGAAGGACTTCTTCCATGGCTCCCTTCTCCAACATGGAGGAAACTTCTTTTTGCAGGGTAGCCCTTTTCAACGGGTCCCTGGGAGCCAACCATTCTGTCTGGGTGGCTGGAATAAGAGGGGGTGGATCCGCTATGAAGGGGATCCTGTAGCCTTCTTTCAGGACGGACACCGTCCAAGCATCCGCCCCATGCGTTTTCCATGCTTGCCAATATGGTCTGAGGCATCCCCCAACCCGAGGCCTGGGCGGGAGTAGGGGGCCTCTCCCTCTACCTTCTCCTAGAGGGGCGGCCTGATCTGCCTCTCTTCGAGGCGGAGTAACCTGACCTGAAGGAGCTGGCAGAAGCTGGAGCTCCCCTGCGGGAGGGCTGTGGAGTTGATGTCCAGGATGAGGCGGGGGCGTCCCTCCTCGAAGAGCTGGGGATAGCCTGAGGGGTCACGGCACTATCCGAGACTGACCTCCTGTAAGGAGGCCTCCTGGAGGATGTTTGTTTGGGGACGTTGGCCTCTCTCCTCTTGGACACCTTCTCCATCAGCACTTCTAGTTCCTTCAACGGAAACAGCGACTCGCCTCCTAGGGGTAGGCTACGAATCACTCGAGCCTCTCTGTCCGGGATTTTTCTTGTCAACTTGGAAAGCACTGTGTCCCGCTTTCGAAGGACCCAGTTGGCCGTCAAGGAGAGTGCCTGATAAGCCATAAACTTGAGGGCTTTCCCCCCGGAGGTGAGAAGGTCCGACAGGAGACCTTGTTGCTCAGGATCGTCGGGGTCTGTGGAGGCCTGTACATTAACCAACGTGGAGGCCCACCAGTCCAGCCATGAGGAGACGTTAACCATATCTCTTGACATCTCCTCCATCATGCCGGCTTCAGAGGGTGAGAAGGACACAGGGGCTGAATAGGCCCTTTCGTCCGAGCCGCCCTGTCCCAGGATGTCCAAGGCTGGGTCCACCCTACAGGGACCTGGGCGCCGTCCTTCCGGGATATAAACTTTGCCCTGTAGTTTGAGACCCTGGAGGAGTTTGGAGGCACTCTGGGACTTGGGGGCCTCCGCACTGCTGGCCACCAAGTTGTCGATGTATTCTTGTCCCAGTACTAGGTCTGGGGCGAGAGGCAGGGCCAGGGAGGACTTCGGAAGGACGTCACGGTGAGTATATCTCAAGAGGCTCGACCTCCAGGCATTCACCTTAGGCGCCGAGGGTTCCGGAATTTCATGGAGCCTTCTGATGAGACCTACCACCCTTCTGTAGGCGGAGTCCTCCGACGGGGAAGCCTCGCCTCCGTCGACCGAGGCCTCGGCTTGGCGTAGGGGCGCCGTGCTTGGGCGGTAGACCGGCCGTTCTCCTCTCGGTCCCAGGGAGGACGTCCCGTAACCGTAGGGTGCCCCGTACGCGGGTGGGTCTCGCCGTAGGGCGGGGGCCACAAACTCCGGGAAGCCTTTCGACTGCCCCAAGGCTCTGGAAGAGGAGGACACGGTCCCGGTGGGAAGACCCGACCCCAGAAACCGGTCCTTCCTGCTCGACGACCGCCCCAGCTGGGCTGGTTCGGTCGGGCTGCCTTCTCTGAAGCGCGCTTCCCCCCGCTGGGCGGGGTGAACCGGAGGCCTCGAGGACTTGTGCCTAAGAGCGAGGTCCTTCCTGCGTGGCAGGTCGAGCGGTTCTAGGCTGTGTGTAGGCAGTGACAACCTAGAGGCTCGCTCACTGGACCGAGAGTCTGGAGAGCGGTGCTTTCTGGACTCTCCTGAGGGGACGTAGACCCATTCGCCGCCGGGAGAGGCCTCCCTCTTGTACTTACGGGAGTGAGAGCGTGGGCGCTTCCTGTTGTGCCGCGACCTCGACCTGGAGCGGGAACGATCACTATCGGTCCGCTCTCTCTTCCGGTGCCGTTTCTCCCTGCGTTCTCCTCCGGAGGATGAATCTGCTTCCGAAGAGTCCGAGGGCGCCACGTTCCTCGCGTAACGACTGCTCGAGTGATGCGCGGGGGAGGCTCTTCGCCGTCGATCGTCCGAGACAGGATGCTGGAGGAAGTCCTCGGGAACTGCTGTAGAGATCGAGGGCACCGAGTCTACTCTGTCCCTGCTAGGCGGCCAGGGACCCAGGGACACGTCCATCCTTAGCGGTGACCTCCCCGGAGTCTTCGGCAATTTCCACCCGAAGGCATCGCTACTCGGGCGCCGAACTCTAGCGTGGTTGTCCTCTGGCGGGGGAGAACCCGACGCACCGGCCCACGAGGGCGGGGGGGAGTCTGAAATAGCCACACTGCCCCACACTGGGTCTTCTGAGGAAGCGTGATCCCCTGCCACGTGGCCCGATTCCCCCGAAGCACTAGCGGCCCTTCCGTTCTCTCCAGAGGGGCCCGCCCTTGGTTCTTCCCTCACACTGGGTTCACCGGGGAGAACACTATGGCTAACAATAACACTGGGGGCTTGTTGCCCACTCCTCTGCGAAGGAGACGGAGAGGCCGAGGCTTCGTCGGACCGATCACTGACCGACTGTAAAGAGGACACGCCACTCACTTTCTTGGGGGAACGCTTCTACGACTTCTTTTTCTTGGTACTATACCGTACCCACTGAATGCCGTCCCAACTCACGCACTCGGGACACGTGTCCGAGGAGGAACAAACTTTACCCCTGCACGTGGAACAAAGGGAATGGGGGTCCACTTCTGGCTTAGAGAGGAAAGCCCCACACGACTTTCCTGCTCTAGGACCAGGGCAACGACGCACATGCTCCATCGTTCGCACACGAAGAGCCAACACTAACGAGTTACAGGAACACTGGATATACGCAAGGGGAACGTACTGAGAACACTTTGCGAAAACGCACTATCGCAGAAAAAACACAAGTCCCCACACTGGAAACACGTGGGATCACAACGCGCCAAAGGATCGAGAGTTAAGCGAGAGGGTGAGATGTTTCACATCTCACGACCAAGAACTTAATGAGCATCCTGACCCGGGAAAGCAGTGACCTGCCTTAATCCGGTCCGCAGGGCTTATCCTGGCGGCGGGGGTAGAAACTATATGGAGCGAGATAGGGGGGTAGCGCGGGAAAATCTTGGTCGAGATTGAGAGGTCAAGGACCCTCCTAAGAAAGTAATTCTCGGTAAGTATTTGTGTTGGAACAAATATATATATACAAAAGATCCCCGAGAAAACAACCTATCAAGCCCTTCTCTTGCATTCGGCTATAGGGCTGAAATCCTTCTATTATGAGCGGTAACCTTACAAACTTTGAAGGTTACATTCGAACTGGTGACCTTTGCTATCAAGAGTGTACTACGCTACCAACATAGCTATTCGAGGCCATTATATATACAGTATATATATATATATATATATATATATATATATATATATATATATATATATATATATATATATATATATACACACACACACTAGTGTACATGACGCATCAGAACTGACGGGTAAATATTTAGACATATGTACACACAGATTTAACCTTTCTCACCCCTACCCCTTTCCTAACTACAACCCCTTACACCAGGGTATGGCTACTCCCTTTCCCCCAAACCCAAGGAACGGTGACTGGATATATATATATATATATATATATATATATATATATATATACATATATATATATATATATATATATATATATATATATATATATATATATATATACAGTATATACATATAAATACACACACACACACACACATATATATATATATATATATATATATATATATATATATATATATATTTGTGTGTGTGTATGTTTACATATAATTACCGAGTCTTTCAGGGGAACGACTGAGCAGCTGTAGACCCTTTCCTTAATCCCAGATATCATGGGGAAAGCCACTCTCAAGGGTTAACGGCTCAGCCTTACATAAAAAAAATCATTATTGAAACTTTCAACAAACATTAGCGGTCTCGACAGAGCAGTATTTGGATTATTTTGAGGCCGGGGGGGGGGGGGGGTTGTGAGTGGGCGAAGAAAATGTCCTATGTCAGCGACTCTCGCCCCAGCGGCCGTTAACTCAAGTGATGACAACTTCACACAAGCCCATCCGGATGAGCAAAGTTCTCACGTAAGAGGCTGACGTAATTCTACGGAATGGTCTGATCGAAACCCATAACAAAAGTTTACGAGAAATAGTGGATGCAAATACGTGTTTTTTTTTTATTTCTTTATTTTTAATCTTTTAATAAAACAAGATATCTAAATAACACGACTCGTATTAGATATACAATACTGTTGAGAATTTGCATTAAAAACCTGAAAATCCTGGAATAAATGTTCCTAGGCATTTGCCGTTTTAAAAACGAATATAATGACTTAGATGAGTGATATTACGGCCGCCAACCCGTAAAAGATAATAACAAAGTAGGGTAAATTATGGTCGCCTGTATTATACTGAAATACGGCTAAGAACAGTATATATTTACGGAGAATTTCCGATTACAATTACGGTTACGTCCTGGAGAAAGGTATTATGATGAAATTATAATAATAATAAAAAAAACTCTCGTCACAAAATTCACAAAACAACAACTGTTATGGAGGGAGGTAAAGTAGGAAATTGGAGAATATAATACTGCAATTATCGCTATTAGATGGTTCGGTGGACGGAAAGGACCACTTAGCAGACTCACATGATGCTAAGGTAACATAAACATCCTATATTTGATGTTAGATTTATGTTATAAATGGAGCAAGATGATAAAAATAAGTGGTATAGAACGGTCTGATAAGAGGAGAAGAGTGAGCTACACAAATACACAACTGACAACGGTGTACGTCGGCTAAGAAATAAAGTTATTGAGATCAGAAACATTCTTTAAAACTTTGTGCGTTCTTGAGATACAAGGTGTAAGTATCACAATTTTCTTATTTTTGCTGTATAGTTCGAGTAGAATTTGGAGAAATTTCCTTTTCAATACACAAAAACTATCAGTTCACTTAAAAGCTGATGATAACAATTCTTTTGGAAAAGAATATTTGAAAATAATCATTCCGGAAAAAGGAGTGTCGAAATTGCAATTATCTGAATGTAATGGGAATTAAACACAAAAGTAAAGATTGAAATTCTCGGTTTTGTTCTGCTTAGCCCCCAATTTCCTTTTCAATACACAAAAACTATCAGTTCAATTAAAAGCTGATGCTAACAATTCTTTTGGAAAAGAATATTTGAAAATAATTATTCCTAAAAAAAAGGAGTGTCGAAATTGCAATTATCTGGATGTAACGGGTATCAAACACTAAAGTATAAAACGAAATTTTCGGTTTTGTTCTGTTTAGCCTCCAATGAGATATAAGCCACAGTACTCTTAATGTAATTTGGGAAAACGGAGGCAAGAAGAAAATTCCAAAGTTTGATGGTCGAGCCAGAGAAATATTGAAGACGGAAATTAACGGATACGATCGAAAGTTCATTGAACATTTTAGAAACTGCATTTCTCATCCTAATCTTACTCTCGACAAAGAATTAAATATTACACTTAGAAGAGAAGAGAAGAGAAGAGAAGGGAAGATAAGGGAAGAGAAGAGAAGAGAAGAGAAGGGAAAAGAAGAGAAGGGAATAGAAGAGCAGAGAACAGAAGAGAAGGGAAGAAAATAGAAGAGCAAAGAAGACAAGAGAAGATAAATGAAGAAAATAGAAGAGAAGAGAAGCAAAGAGAAAAGAAAAAAGGAAAACTGCTTCGGTTCTTGGCAGGTAATTACTGAAGAGAATTTAAGGCCATAAAGTTGGGTGTTATCAAAGGGCGGTGTCAGACGAGGTCGCCCTCTGACATCCTTTTTGCATCTTGCAACCGAAAGTTGCACCAAGACGACAATATTTTCTTACTAATTCAGTACTTGATTGAAGTTATATATCCACGTTAAAATGGTGTCATACAAACACTAAGGTGCTTAGCAAAATCTGGTTTTAATATGAGCAAAATCTGGTTTTGATATAAAAAAAGAAAAAATTACTGAAGTCTATAGTAAAGCTGTCCCCTAAATATGATGAAGGAATTTCCAGTCTTGTAATACCTTATGCCAAACTCTTGGTTAAAATGGTGTCATAAAAGCACGAAAGTGCTTAGTGAAGTCTGAATTCAATATGCAAAAAAAAAAAAAGTTGAAAAATTACTTGAGTCTTTGGTAAACATGTCCCCTAAACATGATGACGGAATTTCCAGTCTTGTAATATTTCATGCCAAACTAGAAAATACTTAATTGAAGTTACACATCTAGGTTAAAATGGTATCATACAAGCACGAACGTGCTTAGTGAAGTCTGAATTCAATATGCAAAAAAAAAAAAAAAAAAAAAAAAAAAAAAAAAAAAAAAAAAAAAAAAATAGAGAAATTACTCGTCTTTAGTAAACATGTCCCCTAAACATGATAAAGGAGTTTTCAGTCTTGTAATATCTTATGCCAAATAAGAAAATACTTGATTGAAGTTACATATCCACATTAAAATGGTGTCATACAAGCAAAAATGTGCTTAGTAAAATCTGGTTTTGATATATATATATATATATATATATATATATATATATATATATATATATATATTTATATATGTATATGTATATATATATATATATATATATATATATATATATATATATGTGTATATATATGTATATGTATATATATATGTGTATATATATATGTATATATATATATATATATATATATATATATATATATACACACACATACATATATATATATATATATATATACATATATATATATATACATATATATATATATATATATATATATATATATATATATATATATATATATAAAGTCTTTAGTCAACATGTCCCCTAAACATGATGACGGAATTTCAAGTCTTGTAATATCTTACTCCAAACTAGAAAATAATTATAACCATAAATCTTTGCAACTTTGAAATCTCGATTATTATTTAAAAAAGAAAATTGGTGGTCGAAGCGTTGCCACCTGAACAAAATTTTAGGTCATTTAAAATTTTTATCATCAATAATGGTCATTTAGTTTAAAGTTAGGTGAAAAAATGTTGGAAAGGATCGAAAACAATGACCATAATAACTTCTTAAACTGAGAACTTTAATTTATTTCAAATAATATTAAAAATTTCAAAAGGAGAAACACGTTTAGAATTAGGTTCTTTGTTTTTCATGAAATGGAATGATATAAAAGTAAGTCGCAGGCAGACAACAACCACTTTACATGAAAGATTCTATTACTATATATGTTTACTATTACTACTACTACTACTACTACTACTACTACTACTACTCCTCCTTATGGAGGAGTAAAATAAAATAAACTTTATTATTTTTCACGTTCCGAAAATATTTTTTTTTGTAACTATAGCAAAAAATTGCAATAACAATAATTACTTATTATTATTATTATTATTATTATTATTATTATTATTATTATTATTATTAATTTTTATTTTTAATTATTATTTATTATTCCTAATTATTATTATTATTATTAACTACCATTATTAATTATTATTATTATCATTATTATCATTATTATTGATTATTATTATTAATATTATTATTATTATTATCATTATTATTATTATTATTATTATTATTATTATTAAACTAATAATGAATTCCAAAAGCACCTAACATTTCGCACTGGATAAAATTAGACCCCATTCAATTTTGTGATTAAAGAGAATACTTGATTGCTTAACCTATGTTCCTTTCTCTTTGTGCCGAGATACTGATGAATTGAATATATTCCCCAACGGCCTGTATTCAACACCTTTGGTTCATCGTTTGATGAATTAATTTGATTAAAAGATAGACTGAATTCATTACTCGA
Organism: Palaemon carinicauda; assembly: GCF_036898095.1. NCBI lineage: Eukaryota > Metazoa > Arthropoda > Malacostraca > Decapoda > Palaemonidae > Palaemon > Palaemon carinicauda. The sequence goes on along the minus strand of NC_090745.1, from coordinate 110,771,034 downwards.
TGCAATGAATTCATTCTTATAAAGGTTGAGTATTTCACTGGGTATATTAATTTACCCAATAATTCGTAGATTCAATGTATTTCAGATTGAATAATTGCTAATTGATTAGATAGAAAGGTATATTGGAGTAAAAGCAAAATAGAATGATTTCAACAAACCATAGGCTGAATCCACTACACGACTTGATTAATTCTACTCGGGATTTATTAATCTCAGCCAGTATTTAATCATACGTTGGATTTGAATAATCTAATGGAAAATTAGATTGGCCTTAATACTACCTGGATTCCATAATTCATCACGCAATGGATTAACTTCACCACAAATCGAATTACCCAAATGGCTCATTATTTCATCACATAATAGACTAAAGACTGAATTCTGCATATGCCATAAATTGAATAAATGAATTCGAAGAATAAATTCATTACTAACAATTTGAATTAGTCGCAATAATACAGATCAAAATAATTTTACCTCGAGGAATCACCATATGACATATTAAAATACACACTGCAACTCCACCATAAAAACAATTTCTAAAAAAAAACGAAACTTTCCTCAAACAACGTACTGTATTAATCTTTTTATGGGTTTTTCTGTTACACTATGTAACTTTGGGTTTCTGTGTTACACTATGTAACAAGTGACGCACGAGTCCACGGCAAGGGATTGCATGAAAAATTGAAAGGAACACAGTGGCAGATTGAAATCATCACATACTAGACAATCATCAGAGATGTTGATAGAATTTCCAGGAGATTAGTGTAATTCATCAAACGTCTAATGAATTCTACGTAGGGTATGGAAGACTGAATTCTCAAATAAAATTTTCAGATTTTATCATGTAAAAGACTTATTCATCGCGGGATTCGGATTCATCCACCAACGAGTTGAATTCACATTCGATAATTAAGCTGTGTCAATATAGCCTTTAATTTATAGCGAGGCCAGAGCATAGCTGTGACATACGGCCCTGATGTTTATTTAGTTTTGAACATTAATTGAACTGTGATTATTGATTAGGTTTTCAACACCATCTAAATAGACTTCCTTTTATTTCATTATTCATTTGCACAATAAAGAAATCTGATTAGTACAGTATATTAATATCAAGCACTCTCTCTCTATATTCAAAAGAGGACAATAAGTAGCTCTCTTTTACTTTGATATAACATTCACCAAGATTAGATTTGTTAGCGCATATATATATATATATATATATATATATATATATATATACATATATATATATATATATATATATATATATATATATATATTTAGATTAGATTTGGTTAATATATATATATAATATATAAATATATATATATATAATATATATAAATATATATATATATATATATATATATATATACAGAGAGAGAGAGAGAGAGAGAGAGAGAGAGAGAGAGAGAGAGAGAGAGAGAGAGAGAGAGAGGTATACTAATCTATATCTTTTATGTAACTCAAGCTTCAATTCCCTGAAACATCAACGTTGCCTTTAATGTGACTTACATTATTTATACAGTTATACTGCATAGAATCAATTCCATGGACAGAAGATATAATAAAGTGTAACTGATAACAATCTACTATAGATGACATAAACAAGGAAACACAATCCGAGATATAAGATGTTCTAAATGATCCTATTTGTATGATGTTTGAGGGGGAAAATTAACGTGAGTAAACTTTAGATATTACTTGTACCAACCGTGTGTCACACGATCGTACATAAATTATTTTGTATATATTATGCTTGTATCTGCGCTCTTCCCTCGCACTAAAAAGAACCAGAATAAACATGTCTGCGTGTTTCCTCTGTAACATTGTCTGTCTATCGAACATGAAAATTCCTGTTGCCTTGAGGTTTTGTATATAAAGGAGTGTTCTTTAATAAAGTTACTCAGTTCATTGCTTCCTGCCTTTGAGTCACAACCTTTCTCTCGGCCCGTCACATACTCGACCCAAATCAAGGTTGAATAAACTTGTGTAATCATTCTCCTAATATCCTGTTCTAAATAGGTATCATTTTGTATCATCTCCAGTTAAAGGAATAATCCACTATGTATTAAGCAATAGATTTTAGTGTTTTACATTTATCTAATGCTTATAAAAACTCCAATAAAGCTATTTGGGATGAATTTATATGTTACGTAAAGTGAATATTTTAAAACATATTTCTGAAGTATATTAGGAAATTAAACATGAATAAAAAAAAACTAATATAGTTGTCGTACACATCCTTCAATATCTCCCCAAGACCCTCCAATATGAATGTGGGTCACAATCTAAATTTAACTTTAATTAACTGTTCTTTATCAAATAGCCAAACTATTCATAGTTGCATGATACAAATCAGCAACTTTTAAAGAATTGCCGAGGGTAGACTCAACAAATAAATATGTTAACATTTATAACATAAAAAAGAAAAACCTGGATAGGCCGGTTATCATATGCTCAGCAAATCCAATGTACATTAGACTTCCTTATCGACTCCTCGTTAGCCGCTTAAACGATCGCTAACATGTCCAAATTCTCTTTGCTGACGAGTCGAAATCGCAGTTTATTATCTGAAATTAATGACATCCCGAGTCGTTCTGAAGAACGCGGAAAAGGTTAGGGCCACTAACTGTGTCTGTTTGCAGTCGGTTGAATAGGCCGCAAATTCGATATATATCCCGTAAAACCTTTGGGTACGGAATCCCCTCTCGTCTTAAAATAAGCTTAAGTGATGTTGAGTTGCACTTCTGAAGACTTGGAGAGGATAAAAGATTTTAATTAATAGGAGTAGTTTTCTTCCAAAAACGATCGCATTCAATTTTAATCTACTCTGCTATTGGCGAAGTTTCATATTAAACCGAAACCTGGGTATTATTTCCCGTGGAGTATATCTCCACGAGAACAATTCTTAAGATATAATTTCCCTTATATCTGGACTATAAATTGAACTAATTCTATTTCCCTCACTTTCGTATTTCAAATTAATGAAAAAACAAAGAAAGATACAATTATAAAGCCAGAATTGAAAAAAAAGAGAGCAAAAAAACCTTGGTGGAAATTTTTATGTGGCAGAGTGTTGGTCAAAGTGGGCACCTTAACTGCTCGGGTTTATAGCTGCGTTAATTGTTATTTTCGGTAGTTTGGCGAGCTAGTTTATGTGCAGTGAAAAACTGACGAAGAGTTTAAATGAGGGAATCACTAAAATTTTCTTGTCCCTCCTCCTCCCAACTTACTCTCTCTCTCTCTCTCTCTCTCTCTCTCTCTCTCTCTCTCTCTCTCTCTCTCTCTCTCTCTCTCTCTCTCTCCTTATGACATACATACGCAGACACTACATTTATTAATATACATACTTACACACAAACACACACACAAACATATATATATATATATATATATATATATATATATATATATATATATATATATATACATATATATAATGTGAGGCCCTTTGCGTTAATAGGAGTAGGAGGAGATGATGATGATGATGATGATGATGATGATGATATACAATGTGTTTGTAGAAGTCACGAAACCTGACACGTGTTAAGCATATATATATATATATATATATATATATATATATATATATATATATATATATATATATATATATATACACATAAATAGCTCTCTCAAATTTTTTTTGATATATTTTCTTAGTTAAAAGGTATCGTTATTATTGAAAAGAAAGGGAACATTAGTTGCCCGAGGTACAATAATTGTCAAGTGGATTTCAACCTTATACGATTCTTGTGTGCAGTAGGCCTATACAACTGAACAAGGACACCCATTAGTAAGTTTGCTTAAAAGGAAATTAAACATTATTTTGATGGGAGAACTATGAATAGAAAAGGTATGCATATATATGCAATATGTATATAATTTAATTTTGTAAAGAAAAACTGAATAGTTTTCCAGAGATCTGCATCTCTCAAAGGGTATGAATAAAAATGTAGAATATTCATTTTTTCCCCTCAATACTGTCCAATATATTGCCGGGAACC
>NC_090745.1:110753694-110758694 GCF_036898095.1 Palaemon carinicauda | reverse complement strand
GCTGAGGTGTACACTCTCAGAGTTCTTTTCCAGTCTTATTATGTAGCCCACACCTACAGGAGGCCGATTGGGCGAAGTTGCACCAGCCTAGCTATTGGGGGTCAAATATTTATACATGATAAAAATGTTAGCCACAGTAGACTGATGAATACCTTTTACAAATGGTGGCTTATACCATAGATTAAGGGAGCCATAGATGCGTCATCTCTGCCTCTCCATATGGCGTTTTTGTCACACCATACACAGCAGCGCCATCTGGTTTTAGTTGCGGTGACTTGATGTTGCGGTGACTTGTGCCAACAGACAATTTTGTTACATTCATGGAATTCTTTTCCAGTCTTAATCTATGCTTATACGCAAATAATGAAAAAATCCAGGTGAATATATAATCTTATACCTGTATAGAATTTCATTGAAATATGTACATAAGATATCCTTTCAATAGAGCCTGATAAAAAAATGTAGCCGGGTCCATAAGTAGTACAGAATTGAATCACCTTTTCCCCTTCACGAAATTCATGAATATTTATCATTAACATTTTGAGATAACTTATTATTATTGTTCTTAAAATCCAAGCTACAACCCTAGTTGGAAAAGCAAGATGCTACAAGGCCAAGGGCTCCAACATGGATAAATAGCCCTGTGAGGAAAGGAAATAGATAAGCTACAAGAGAAGTAATAGATAATAAAAATAAAATATTTTAAGAACATGAACTTTATGATTTGACAGACAGTTATTGCAGGCAGTAATACTCCAAGATTTTTTTTTTTTTAAATAGTAATCCTTCGGACCTGAATTTATTTACGCTCTCGCTGCCACTTCGAATCCAGTGGGATCTTATGATGTCAATAGATTCCCCCCTCCTCCTCCTCCCTCTCTCCTCCTCCTCCTCTCCCCTCTCCCCCTCCCCCTCTCTCCTCCTCCTCCTCCCCTTTCCGCCTCCCCTCTCCCCCTTCCCTCCATCTTCCCCCCTCCCGGCCTCCTCCCTCTCTCCTCTCTGCCCCCTCTCCCCCTTCCCTCCATCTTCCCCCCTCCCTCCATCTTCCCCCCTCCCTGCCTCCTCCCTCTCTCCTTTCCGCCTCCCCTCTCCCCCTTCCCTCCATCTTCCCCCCTCTCTGCCTCCTCCCTCCCTCTCCCCCGCCTCCCCTCTCCCCCCTCCCTCCATCTTCCCCCCTTCCTGCAAGATGTTTTACATCACCCCTAAACCTTCGCCTCATAACATCATAATCCTCGGACTCCCCTCTTTTACCAACATAATTTTTCGTGGTGTATTCTTTTATCGTCTCCCATCAACTTAAAAGGACGTTGGGGTTTAGAATGATAGTGCCGACAGTGCACCCCATGTCGGACACTTAAGTATTACATAATCGTATTTGTGGCACTCCTTCGGTCGCTATCTGCACCCACTTTTTGCCTTTTACCCTTTGGTCTCTATTTGCACCCACTTTTTTTTTGCCTTTTACCCTTCCGGCTCTATATGTAACCAGTTTTTTGCTTTTTACGCTTCAGTCTCCATCTGCATCAACTTTTTTGCCTTTTACCCTTCGGTCTCTATATGCACCTAGTTTTTGGCATTTTACCCTTTGGTCTCTATCTGCGCCCACTTCTTGGACTTTTACCCTTTGGTCTGTATCTGCACCTATTTCTTGGCTTTTTGCCCTTTGGTGTCTATCTACACTCACTTCTTGGCCTTTTACCCTTTGGTCTCTATCTGCACTCACTTTTTTGCCTTTCACACTTCGGTCTCTATCTGCAACCATTTTTTAGCCTTTTACCCTTCGGTCTCTATCTGCACCCACTTTTTTTGCCTTTTACTCTTCGGTCTCTATCTGCACCCACTTTTTAGCCTTTTACCCTTTGGTCTCTATCTGCACCCTCTTTTTTTGCCTTTTACTATTCGGTCTCTATCTGCACCTACTTTTTAGCCTTTTACTTTCCCTATACGAGGTTATTTATTACCCACCCCCCTAGTGCACCATGACACTGGCCTCCCCGCCCCTAGTGCTGTGCCATATGGCCCAAATTTAATAAATCCAGTTCATACTCCTTTCGTCTTTTATCCTGAATCTTATACTTCCTTTCTTCGGATCCTTATACTCAATTTACCCCTCTTCATAAGGCCATTCCTGGCTTATTTAGTGACATAAAAGTTGGTATTGTTATAAATTGCAGTGATATTTTTTCCACCGTTTTTTTAAAAGATCAAGTCGCTATTTTTATCTCTCTCGGTGATCAACCGTGATGCGTTTATTTTCATCTTCCCTCTCGTCATTATTATTGGCAATTTATTATAAAGTCATGTTGACCTTCCTAACAACATTTTCTATATTTTGACCTGTCTATGAAAATATTCATAATTTGACCTTTCAACATATTTCACATTTTGACCTTCATCACAACGTATTTCATATTTTGACCTTCCTAATAACATACTTCGTATTTTGACATTCATCACAACGTATTTCATATTTTGACCTTCCTAACAACACTTCATATTTTGACCTGCCTGACAACAAACTTCATATTTTGACCTGCCTGACAACAAACTTCATATTTTGACCAGCCTGACAACAAACTTCATATTTTGACCTGCCTGACAACAAACTTCATATTTTGACCTTCCTAACAACACACTTCATATTTTGACCTGCCTGACAACAAACTTCATATTTTGACCTGCCTGACAACAAACTTCATATTTTGACCTTCCTAACAACACTCTTCATATTTTGACCTGCCTGACAACAAACTTCATATTTTGACCTGCCTGACAACAAACTTCATATTTTGACCTTCCTAACAACACTCTTCATATTTTGACCTGCCTGACAACAAACCATATTTTGACCTGCCTGACAACAAACTTCATATTTTGACCTGCCTAACAACAAACTTCATATTTTCTCATATTTTGAATTCATTCCTCTCTTTGCCATGAATTGTTTCATTATCTCCACTGCGTAATTAAGAGTATTTTTACTTATGCTCTTATCTGTCTGTCTGTCTGTTCATTTTTTGCTTTTTCAGGTTGTTTGTCTAAGAACTGACTCATGAAAAAAGTTATAGATGGATTTGAATTATTTTTTATGGGTGGGCCATGAGCCAAGGAATGGTTCATTAGGTTTTAGGATTGACTCTGAACTTGATATGGTTCCAGGGCTTTGTTTTTCGATGTATTTTTTATGTTTGGCAGTTTTATTATCTATAAATGTGGAAACAGGGGCTACTCAACATCCGGATCTCAGCATTGATAATGTTTCTTTAAATTTGTATGACTCTTGAAATTGTAGGCGTGATTCTCGACAGCAAATTTACTTTTGAGAAACACATTAGGTCTGTGTCTTCTTCAATTGTACAAAAGATAGGCTTATTGAGAAAGTCTTTCAAGATTTTTGGGGATCAATCTATTCTGAAGAAGTGTTTTAATTCTTTCATTCGACGTTGTTTTGAGTACTGTTCTCCTGTCTGGTCTTCAACTGCTGATTCTCATCTTAATTTGTTGGACAGGAACTTACGGTCTATTAAATTTATTATTCCTGATTTAGATATTATTCCTGATTTAGATATTAATCTTTGGCACCGTCGTTCAGTTAGTTCATTATGCATGTTGCATAATTTTGACCATCCTTTACATTCAGATCTTCATGGACAGTTCCATCCTGTGCGTAATACTAGGCATGCAGTTAATTCTAGTAGTCAGGCCTTCTCATCATGAGGCTCAATACTACACAGTATTCTAGAAGTTTTATTCCAGCTGTTACCAATTTGTGGAATGATCTTCGTAATCTGGCAGTTGAATCAGTAGAACTTCAAAAGTTCAAAGTTGCAGCAATTGTTTTTATGTTGAACAGGCTGACATGAGTCTTTTTATAGTTATATATGAATTATATGCTTTAATGTTGTTAATATTTTTTTTTATATTTTATTTAAATTTTTCATTACTTCTTATATCGTTTATTTATTTCCTTGTTTCCTTTCCCTCACTGGGCTATTTATCCCTGTTGGTGCCCTCGGCCTTATACCATCTTGCTTTTCCAACTAGGGTTGTACCTTGGATATTAATAACAATGATAATTACGTTCACCAGAAAAGTCTGACATGCATTTTTATTATTATTATTATCATTATTATTATTATTATTATTGTTGTTGTTGTTGTGGAACGGACTTGTATTTTGTGAAATTGATTAGCAAACTATTGTTGGTTCTCCATAACTAAATTGATATGCAGTTCATAAGAAACACTCTGATATCTATTTATTCAAAAGTAACCTGAAATGGTGTTATTCAAAATTAATCTGTAAGGTGCTTCCCTGAAACATGGTTAGGTAGCCAGCTGTACCAACCGTGTGTTACACGATCGTACATAATTCATTTTGTATATATTATGCTTGTATCTTCGCTCTTCCCTCGCACTAAAAAGAACCAGAATAAACATGTCTGCGTTTCCCCTATGTAACATTGTCAGGTCTTTGGAACATGAAATTTCCTGTTGCCTTGAGGTTTTGTATATAAAGGAGAGTGTTCTATAATAAATTAACTCAGTTGCTTTCATACTGCCTTTGAGTTCACAACCTTCTCTCGGTCCGTCACACAGCTCTCTACAAATACTAGCCAGATATAGTTATTAAAGATTTAGGGTCGCAAAACTTGGCAAATGGGAAGATAGGCGTTATAGGAACTTTTCAGCGTAAGCAGAATTCAAGATGGTTTTATTTTTATTTTATTAATTTGACTTGCCTTGCTTTAACTTAATTATTATTATTATTTTTTTTTTTAAGGTATCCTCTCTGCTGATGTTTCAATTAACAGAAATTGATAGATTCTTAATAATCCCATGATAATCTTTCATGGTTCATAATAAAAAAAAAAATTTCTTCAAGACATACGGGGTTTGAATATCATAAAACAATCTCTCTCTCTCTCTCTCTCTCTCTCTCTCTCTCTCTCTCTCTCTCTCTCTCTCTCTCTCTCTCTCTCTCTGATCCGCGTTCAAGAC
>NC_090745.1:110738694-110741194 GCF_036898095.1 Palaemon carinicauda | reverse complement strand
CCCTTAAAACGTAATAACAAAGTAGGGTAAAATTACGGTCGCCTATATTTTACTGAAATACGGCTGAGAACTAAATATTTTTCGGAGAATTCCTGATTAAAATTACTGTTTTTAACAGTGTAGCTTTTGAATGTACTTGCCTATAAAAATGAAATTGTGACATGGTAATTTACCTTGTGATGAAAAATCTTACAGAAGGGAAAATTAAGAGATGGTAAGGCCTCAGGAGTCTATTTCAGACGAGAGAGTAAGTTCTCTCTCAGCATACTGGAAGAGAAGGACAATTAGCTTCAATCCAGTCTTCGCGAGGTTATAGTTTACCGGCAACATGTTATTTTCAAACCTGATAAAAAAAGTTTATATATTTCATACTTTCTTTATAGAACAGGTTTTACTAGTGTTTTATATATGATGTTTTAGTTTTGTGATATGGAAGTATTTTTGTTATGCATGGCTCGTGAGTTTTCTGAAATTAAGTTTAGTCAATGTTTTTGTTCGAATAAACTATTTAGCAGTTAATGTATTTCGGGTGACAACATATACACAATTTATGAGGACGTTTTGTTGAATGATATCAACAAACCTGGAAACCTTTATTAAAATCTAACAATATAGATTGAGATTCTTTGTAATAACTGTACTTTTCAATTCCTAGTGTCATAGAGTAGTGAAATGTTTTGTTAATATTTGAATTGAAAACACAACCTTGCTAATATTTGCTTGTCAATCAACGAATGGTAATTGATTCATAATTATTTTCCATAAGCTAATTTGATTTCGAAAGGTGCCATTCTCATTCTAAAATAGTGAAAATGAAAACGCTTTTTTTGGGGGGGTGCCCGGGTTAACGAATTACTTATAGTAGCTGGCAAACTTTCATATTAACCTGCTGGGGAAAAAAAAAATTACTTATTATGTTATTCATAGAAAAAAAGGAAAGATTGAGTGTGGATGAGTGTCAACATCTTTGAATGTATGTATATATTTACTTTTTATACTTCAGGCTACACAATTTAAAAGAATTTTTTTTTAAATTCACAAAATATCAATAATTTATTGCTTTGTAGATTTAATGTTTCTCTGGATAAATGAGCTTAAATTATTGTAATACCAAAAGGATATTTTGTTCGCATATTGAATAAGATTTTCATGATCTAATAATGAAAAATTCCAAAATGAAAACCAACATATACATTCGGCGGAGAAATAAGATTGTTTTGACCAGAATAAGTTATTGATATGACCATTCATTCACATTCAAGAATGAGAAACGACACTGATATCGAAAAATGAGAAACTGAATTCGTATTCGATATTAATATTCATAAAAAGGAAACGACGTTTGCAACAATATTCATATACGAATATGCGAACGGGCGTTCACATTTGTCATTTAGAAACGACATTCATATTTGGAAATGATAAGACGTATTCACATTGCACACTTAGGAACGCCATTTATATCAGGAGCAACGATATTCGTATTCTAGAATGAAGAAATAAACTTATATTCGAAAGATATTTACGTTTCCAGAATGAAAATCTTCAAATCTTTTGTTCGAAGGAATTCATACCAGGAAGTGATCTATGAAGAATCCATTTATATCAGCTCTTTCTCTGCACCAGACTCACTGTTTCGCTTTATATATTTTTTTTTTTCATCGTTATTTATGAAGGCGATATTGCGTGTCTCGTAATGGATTATATGAAGGATCACTTATTTCTTCACAGTCTCTCTCGGATCTGATGTGAAACGGATGCTTGCTTTTGTAGTGGCGTGAATAAATGTTATGGGAAACTGAAAACAACTTTGTTTATTACTATTTTATATCTGTATATTGGAATATTTGATTTCGTGTCTATTTTGTGATTTGTTGTGATTCGTTTACTCTCTCTCTCTCTCTCTCTCTCTCTCTCTCTCTCTCTCTCTTTAGTAAAAGACGAAGTAAATAGAAAACCCAATGAAATACTATTTTATATCTGGTATTTATTTGAATATTTCATTTCGTGACTATTTTGCGATTTGTTGTGATTCTCTCTCTCTCTCTCTCTCTCTCTCTCTCTCTCTCTCTCTCTCTCTCTCTCTCGTACACTTTCTAACTTTAGTAAATGAACTAATGTAAAAAGAAAACCCAATGTATTATTGGAATAAAGATTATTATAGTTTTTATTATTGACTCTCTCTCTCTCTCTCTCTCTCTCTCTCTCTCTCTCTCTCTTAGTGTAATATTTCAAATGTAGAATTTCTAACTTTAGTAAATGACCTTATGTAAATAGAAAACCCAATGTATAATTGGAATAAAGGTTATTATTGTTATTATTATTGTTGTTATTATGTTATTATTACTCTCTCTCTCTCTCTCTCTCTCTCTCTCTCTCTCTCTCTCTTTCTTTCTTAGTGTAATAGTTCAAATGTAGACTTTCTGACTTTAGTAAATGACCTTATGTAAATAGAAAACCCAATGTATTATGGGAATAAAGGTTATCATTGTTATTATTA
>NC_090745.1:110731194-110733694 GCF_036898095.1 Palaemon carinicauda | reverse complement strand
TCTTTAACCATCAGGCTGAAAGCCCTTCAATTAAATATATTGATGTGTTTTTTTATTATTATTCTTAATTTGTATCCACAAGGTGTAAAACCTTTATGGTATTACCTCTTCTCTTGTTTCCTGTAATTTACCTCAATTTGCAGTTAACAGAGAAAAACTCTTCTGTTATACTTATGGTAGTACCCTTATTTTTTTAATAAGTCTCTGTGTAATATTCAGTTTGAGAACGCTTTCTTATAACTATTGTAAATTATTTCTGAATTAGTTAAATGTACTGCGAAAGATTTTGAACACAATATCCATGTTATATTACGCTTTTTTATTTTGTCTCCATTTATAACCGTTCTGTATTTATGGTTTGAAGCTTTAAGGCCACTCATGGATGGCAGAGGCAATGGATAGTGAAACTGCTCTATCAAGCAGGACAATGCCTCAAAGATTGACCATATTTACACATGATCAGCGCCCAAGCCCCCTATCCACCCAAACTAGGACCAAGAACGGCCTATAGGCTCCCCCAAACGCCCCATCATTAGCTCACAAAGATGGTAAGGTTGCAGAGACCAAAGTAACTAACAAGTTTGAGCGGGACTCGAACCCCTGTCTGACGATCACCAGTCAGGGACGTTACCACATAGGCCACCACATCAAATAAAGTCACTGACTACAACACTGCAGTTACTGGACTCAATGTTATTGGCTTCAAGATAACAGAAGAACCTTCAAACGCTGTTAATAATAGAGGTCTTTCCATGCGTGTACTTACACTATATGTTCTTGATTTTCATACAAGAAGATGAATTTGAGGCCAGATCAATAGTGATATTCGAACATTTGATATCTCTACGATCATTTCCAGAATGGGGGAGGGAGTGTCGACACTGTTAAAACAAACCGTAGTTTTAATCGGAAACTCTCCGTAGAAATACACTGTTCTCAACCGTATTTCAGTAAAATACAGGCGACCGTAATTTTTACCATACTTTGTTATTATCTTTTACGGGCAGGTGACCATAATATCACTCCTTTACGTCGATATATCCGTTTTTAAAACGGTAAATGCCTGGCAACATTTATTCCAGGATTTTTACCGTTTTTTACGGCAATTTTTTAACAGTGTACCTTTTGTCCAGCAATTGAAGATGAGTCAGGCGATTTAGACCACACCGGAAAACAACATTAAAAATATAATAAAGTAAAAGGATGATAAAGATCTTTAGGATAGAATGGTTTTCAAGATCTCTTAGTAGAGTTTTGTAAATCATTCTTATCCAAAAGATCTTTATCATCCTTCCATTTTACCATTATTTAAACATTGTTTTCCAGTTTGGTCTTAATCATTTGACTCATCTTCGATTGCTGGACAAAAGGTATGTGTGTATTTTTTTTTAATCTGTAAACCTTTCTCACCTTTCTCACCAGACGCTAGGTAGTCCTCCAGGCCTGTCAGTCGTCCTGCTTCAAGAACTGTCTCCATTCTTGGCGATCCTCATAGAGCCTCATCTCATCAACTTCCGCAAACTGAAGCCTCTCCTCTCTACTCCTCTCTCTATTTTTGTAGCCATCTCAGTTTTGGTCTTCCCTACCGGTCTCCTTCCTTCTGGTGTCCATTCCAAAAACCCTACAGGCTATCGCTCTTCCTCCATTCTTTTGACATGTCCAAACCATCTAAGCTGTCCTCTCTCCACACTGTAAACTTCAATATACAAATTATTTATGCAGTTGATGAACAGATAGGTCTGATATGTTTCACAAAACGGTCTAATGAAGCATAGCGCGTACATTTTTAAATGAAGTTGCATGCAGTTAAACACTGTCAGCGAAAAGATTTTGGTAGAAAGGATGAAAGTGTAAGGTTGCTGAAATGGCCAGAAATCCCCTAACAATTAGAGATAACTAATTTATTTTCGTCTTCAACTTTTTCCATTGTTGTTTTTCACAACTGATTTACCACCTGACATTTGACCATTTCCAATGAGAAATTATTTTTGCCAGGTAGATTTTTTTTCCCAGTGATTTTTCATCTCACGAGAAGATTGATCCGTTTACGTCTGTCTCGAGATTGATTTTTTTTTTAGGTTAGGTTTCGATGCTTCAATATTTCTTTTTCATTCTATTTATTATTGTGTCGCATTTATCGATGTAGAAAAACTCAAGTGAATATATAGATAAATGTTTGACGTGATATTTATCATCATCATCATCATCATTATGGATTAAGTTTCGATGGTTCAGTGAAATATATATTTCTTTTTCATTCTAATTATTATTGTGCCATATTTATCGATGTAGGAAAACACAAGTGAACATATAAATAAATTTTTGACGTGATATTTATCATCATCATCATATCATTGTTATCATAAGAAAGCAATATTTCCTGAAAATAATTATTAGTAACAGCCTACTACTGGACTTGTGGGCCTCAGAGATTGGAGATTAAAATCCCCAAGTAGTAGTAGTAGTAGTAGTATCATCATCATCATCATCATTATTATCA
>NC_090745.1:110723048-110725548 GCF_036898095.1 Palaemon carinicauda | reverse complement strand
ATATATATATATATATATATATATATATATCTTATTAATTGCAATGTTCGTAAGAAGCTTTCATAATATAATTTGTTCTAATATTACATAATCGTACAGGATTTCTCCAAAACTAAATTCTATTGAGAACCAATAAAAAGAAAATTCCAATAAAGTACTTCAAATTTAGACATCCAAAATTAAGTTGGTCATAATGATACCTACACATTGGCTGTGTCCTAATTGATTTTGGGTAGAGTTTCATGAAAAAAAAAAACTAGGCAGAACCTTACTATTCCATAATCGTATGTGAAAATTTTAAAGAAAACTAATAACTATATTAACATCAATGGTTATGAAAATATCAATATTCTTAAATTAGAAAAAGTCAAGAGGGAAAAAAACTATTTATGGTAAAAAACGTATATAACTGCTCAAAATAAAAACCTTCATTACAATTATCTTTCGAAGTCATCATCTATTGATGACTTAGTTTCATTCTTCAAGGAACACTTATATCACACACAATTCACATATACAGCCGCAAAAGAACATAAGCGATTACATGAAATCAACTGATGACAGACTTGTCCTAAAAAAAAGTATATTGTTTGGTTTCCCATACAAACATTGCAATAACCGATGCCCACCCCAACCCTTCAACAAAAAAAAAAAAAAAAAACACCATGGGGTAGAACGCACACTTGCATTTAGCCTGAACCCTTCCCATCATCATTAAGAGTCATGGTCTGCAAATCACATTTTTTTATTAAACCAGCTGCAACATATCGCTTCTAAAAAACTTCAAATGAAACGCTGGTTTAGATTGACTGTTTGATTTGATATTAAAAAATGTAATGACAAGAGTTCATTGTCAAACGAACACAAAACAGATGAAGCTCTGTTGTATAACTCGCTTCCTAAAATAGTAAAAGAATACTAACGTTGCTTCGAACACCAATGGAAAAGATAAAGCTCACCTTAAGGTATATTTCATGAGAGAGAGAGAGAGAGAGAGAGAGAGAGAGAGAGAGAGAGAGAATCTATTGAACGCTTTCATTTCCGCGGGATGAGAATTACCTTGAGGTCCTGCCTTTTCGATGGTTTATAAGTGTTACGACGAAGACAATCGACCACGTCAGTTTTCCATCTCTATCTACCCTGGAATCGACCCTCAATGGTCGGTTTACAACTGGGTACATAATTTACTACTTAGGCCTTAGGTGAACAGAGGCAATCTCAATTTCCAGGAACACGCCCTCTACTCCCCCTCCCTCGTAGGGTCCCCATACTATGGGGGGGGGGGGCTGAGTACAATGGGTAACTATGCCTAACTTGCTGAGGATTGACGCTCCAAATCTTATGTATGTGCATGTGCGTGTGTGTCATGCTGAGTGGTGTGGGATAATGTGTTTATGTGTGCATGTGTGTATGCATCTATATAACACACTAGTGTTTTCATTCTTTCTTGTGATAAATAAAGGTGTGTTTATGTGTGCATGTGTGTATGCATTTATATAAGGCACTTGTGTTTTCATTCTTTCTTGTGCTAAATAAAGGTATAACTATCTGTCTGTCTGGTTTTGCATCTATCCCTAGCCGTGTTATTATTTCTTCTAATGGTGAATATATTCTCTCTCTCTCTCTCTCTCTCTCTCTCTCTCTCTCTCTCAGTCAGACATTGTTAAAGTATAAGTTGTATATGTCTTCTCTCTCTCTCTCTCTCTCTCTCTCTCTCTCTCTCTCTCTCTCAGACATTGTTAAAGTATAAGATGTGTATGTCTCCATTAACTTCATATAAATTAAAAGAATGTTCTCTCTCTCTCTCTCTCTCTCTCTCTCTCTCTCTCTCTCTCTCTCTCTCTCTCTCAAATGGTTTTCGACCCCCAATGGCTTGTTCTACTCACAAATAGAAACACTCATTGCTCCTCTGTTCTGGCAAGCAGTACAAGGATGTGCTGTGCATGCCATCAGCATGGCTCACTCTCAAATTATCAAAGTTACCTATAATTTATATGACCTCCCTCAACTGTTCCTTGCTCTGACGTGGCTCACTTTGTTCGTAAATAATCATTATCTCATTGCTCCTCTGTTCTGACAAGCGGTACATATACAGTATGTAATGCACACGCCATCTGTATAGATCACTATCAAAGTATCATAATTACCTATAATTTACATCATGTCCGTTAAATGGTCTTTGCTCCGTCATGGCTCGCCTCACTATATATACAGTATATATATATATATATATATATATATATATATATATACATATATATACATATATAAATATATATATATACATATATAAATATATATATATAATATATAATATATATAATATATATATATATATATACATATATATATATATATATATATATACATAAATAAATAAATAAATATATATATATATATATACATTTATATATATATATATATATATGTATATATACATATGTATATATATATGTATGTACATATATATATATATATATATAATATATATATGAAATTG
>NC_090745.1:110715548-110718048 GCF_036898095.1 Palaemon carinicauda | reverse complement strand
CAGCCATACTCCTCAGACACTTCATCTCAAACACATTCAATTTCTGTCTCTCCATCACTTTCATTCCCCACAACTCCGATCCATACATCACAGTTGGTACAATCACTTTCTCATATAGAACTCTCTTTACATTCATGCCCAACCCTCTATTTTTCACTACTCCCTTAACTGCCCCCAACACTTTGCAACCTTCATTCACTCTCTGACGTACATCTGCTTCCACTCCACCATTTGCTGCAACAACAGACCCCAAGTACTTAAACTGATCCACCTCCTCAAGTAACTCTCCATTCAACATGACATTCAACCTTGCACCACCTTCCCTTCTCGTACATCTCATAACCTTACTCTTACCCACATTAACTCTCAACTTCCTTCTCTCACACACCCTTCCAAATTCTGTCACTAGTCGGTCAAGCTTCTCTTCTGTGTCTGCTACCAGTACAGTATCATCCGCAAACAACAACTGATTTACCTCCCATTCATGATCATTCTCGTCTACCAGTTTTAATCCTCGTCCAAGCACTCGAGCATTCACCTCTCTCACCACTCCATCAACATACAAGTTAAACAACCACGGCGACATCACACATCCCTGTCTCAGCCCCACTCTCACCGGAAACCAATCGCTCACTTCATTTCCTATTCTAACACAAGCTTTACTACCTTTGTAGAAACTTTTCACTGCTTGCAACAACCTTCCACCAACTCCATATAACCTCATCACATTCCACATTGCTTCCCTATCAACTCTATCATATGCTTTCTCCAGATCCATAAACGCAACATACACCTCCTTACCTTTTGCTAAATATTTCTCGCATATCTGCCTAACTGTAAAAATCTGATTCATACAACCCCTACCTCTTCTAAAACCCCCCTGTACTTCCCAGATTGCATTCTCTGTTTTATCCTTAATCCTATTAATCAGTACTCTACCATACACTTTTCCAACTACACTCAACAAACTAATACCTCTTGAATTACAACACTCATGCACATCTCCCTTACCCTTATATAGTGGTACAATACATGCACAGACCCAATCTACTGGTACCATTGACAACACAAAACACACATTAAACAATCTCACCAACCATTCAATTACAGTCACACCCCCTTCCTTCAACATCTCAGCTTTCACACCATCCATACCAGATGCTTTTCCTACTCTCGTTTCATCTAGTGCTCTCCTCACTTCCTCTATTGTAATCTCTCTCTCATTCTCATCTCCCATTACTGGCACCTCAACACCTGGAACAGCAATTATCTCTGCCTCCCTATCATCCTCAACATTCAGCAAACTTTCAAAATATTCCACCCACCTTTTCCTTGCCTCCTCTCCTTTTAACAATCTTCCATTTCCATCTTTCACTGTCTCTTCAATTCTTGTGCCGGCCTTTCTTACTCTCTTCACTTCTTTCCAAAACTTCTTCTTATTCTCTTCATATGACTGACCCAGTCCCTGACCCCACCTAAGATCAGCTGCCCTCTTTGCCTCACGTACCTTGCGCTTTACTTCCACCTTTTTCTCTCTATATTTTTCATACTTCTCTATACTATTACTCTGCAACCATTCTTCAAAAGCCCTCTTTTTCTCTTCCACTTTTACCTTCACTCCTTCATTCCACCATTCACTGCCCTTCCTCATGCTGCCTCCAACAACTTTCTTGCCACATACATCACTTGCAATCCCAACAAAATTTTCTTTTGCTAACTTCCACTCCTCCTCTAAATTACCAGTTTCTCTTACTCTCACCTCGTCATATGCCATTTTCAACCTTTCCTGATATTTACTTTTTACCCCAGGTTTTATTAGCTCTTCAACCCTCACTAGCTCCCTTTTACATCCACCAACTCTATTCCCCCACTCTTTTGCTACAACCAATTTTCCTTCCACCAAAAAATGATCAGACATACCGTTAGCCATACCCCTAAACACGTGCACGTCTTTCAATCTTCCAAACATTCTTCTAGTTACCAACACATAATCCATTAATGCCCTTTCTACTACTCTTCCATTTGCCACTCTTACCCATGTATACTTATTTTTATCTTTCTTCTTAAAAAAGCTAGCACTTATTACCATCTCTTGTTCAACACACATATCTACCAGTCTCTAACCACTCTCATTTTCACCTGGTACGCCATACTTTCCAATGACACCTTCTACCTCTCCAGCACCCACTCTAGCATTTAAGTCACCCATAACAACTACATAATTCCTTCTACCCAGTCCTCCTACACACCTAGTTAATTCATTCCAAAACTCATTCCGCTCTTCTTCACTTTTCTCACTACCTGGCCCATACGCACTGACAAACGCCCAACATTCCCTACCCAACCTAACCCTTACCCACATTAACCTAGATGATATCTCCTTCCATTCCACTACTTTACCTGTCATCCATTCACTCAGCAATAAAGCCACACCCTCTCTCGCTCTTCCCCTTTCAATCCCAGACACTCTACCAGACATTTCACCAAACATCACTTCACC
>NC_090745.1:110708397-110710897 GCF_036898095.1 Palaemon carinicauda | reverse complement strand
AACAAGAACGAGAATGATTAAACCAATATCTGATCAATTTTATGACGTAATAACTTGAGGATACTTTAATTAACTCGATTAATAATTCTGAAATTATTCGGGTCTTAGTATACCCTAGCCGGATAACGTAAGAAGTATTACACCGCATTTATGCATAGACCTGGCAGTTGGAAACAAAAGGAAATATGTAAATTTGATTTTTTTTTCGTTTTCTTGAGTAAGAATAAACACAATGTTGACTGAAGGTATCGAAATTCAACATCTGAAGTCCCTCCCGGGGTGTAGGAACTCCAAAGTCATCTTTATCAATAATGTCATCTTCATTTACTTCAATTCTGACAGTTTGACGGGTTTTAAATGTTTGGCGCAGGAGGAGATGATTTCCAGGAATATATTTGGTGGATATTTCGAGAGTAAATGATAATGATAATAATAATAATAATAATAATAATAATAGAAAAAAGATAATAATAATAATAATGATAATAAATAATAATAAATTATGTAATTATTATTAACAACAACAATAACAACAACAACAACAACAACAACAATGATGATGGTGATGATGATGATGATAAATAGTAATAAATAATTGATAATTAATTAATTAATAATAATAATGATAATAATAATAATATTAATAATAATGATATTAATCAATAAAGATAGCGCAGTAAACGAAAATGGGTTATGTTGATTACATTAATATGAGCTTTACGGATTTGAAATATAAAAATGATGATAATATACTAGAGAAAAATAAGCAACTTTATCCTAATGATGTTGATATACCTGAATATTTTAAAGATGATATCTGCCTATATGGAAATATGGTATGCTGTTTAAGGTTTAAAGGCGCTCATGAATGGCAGAAGCAATAGACAGTGACATTGCCTTAGCAACCCACCCATGCTAGGACCAAGGAGGGCCAGGCAATGACTGCTGATGACTCTGCAGATGGACCTATAGGCTCCCCCAAACCCTCCAACTTAGCTCACAAGGATTGTGAGGTTGCAGCAACCAAAGGAATTACGATTTTGAGCGGGATTCGAATCCCAGTCTGGCGTTCACCAGGCAAGGACGTTATGATATCAGCCACCACAACCCACGAGTTTGAGCGGGACTCGAACCCCAGTCTGGCGTTCACCAGGCAAGGACTTTACCACATCGGCCACCACAACTGTGTTACATTTGAAGAATATTTATGTTTTTGGAATCCGTGCTTAGATATTCCAAATTCCGTGAATAAAATAGGAAGTTACATAATATTACTGAAAATGTCCCCCACTTTTGGATAAATTTTTAGGAGAGAGAGAGAGAGAGAGAGAGAGGAGAGAGAGAGAGAGAGAGAGAGAGAGAGAGAGAGAGAGAGAGAGAGAAACTCGACTTCTTAGCATTAAATTTGCCAAACTTGCTACAAACTCTTCTCAAGTTCGCCTTACTAATGCAAGTCTTGGATAGTTCCCCCCCCCCCGCCCCCCTTTTTATCCTCCATTCAGTATTTCTTTCTTTCGTTCCTGTTAATTCTTGTTATCTGGCCGAAGTTCTGCTTTCCCAGCCGTAGTTTATTGCTTTGCAAAACTTCTGTCGCTTCTTGATTTGCTTTCGCAGGAATAGTTGCTCTTGGTATTTTTCTTATTTCCTTTTTTTTCATCCTTGGTTGTGTTGGGATGTGTGTGTTTTCGTATATTTTTTTCCGTTCGTTCCTTTCCTCGCTTTTCGGATATAATATTTTATTGTCTAGATTTACTTAGTTTATGACTATTAGCTTTCTTTTCTGATAATTTGTCTTTCGTTATTTTCCTTTCCGATATTTCATTTCTTTTTCTCACTTTGATTTCCTTTTCGATTTTTCCGTTCGTTCATTTGCTCGCTTTTTCGGTTATATATTTTTTTGTCTTGATTTACTTTCCTCTCAGATACCTTATGTTCATTCTTGTGTGCCCTTTTTTTCTTATAATTTCTGTCTTGTAATTTTCCTCTCCGATGCTTAATTACTTCTTCTCATTTTGTATTCCTTGTCGATATTTTTTTCTGGTTATTGTATTCCTAATCAAACGAAATACAATAGTTACCATTACGTCATCGGTAAGAAATATATTATGAATTGCCTTATGATCATGTTATGAAATAAATTTTAAGAGTTCGTATACATTTAGTGTACATTTCGAAAACCAATTGAAAAAATTTTCAATAAATTTTGAAAAGCCTTTTGTCCACCGAGGGATTTCGTTAAGAATTAGAAAATGTAAAGAAAATTTATAAAATAGAATACACGGCTTTATAATACACGGCTTTATATTTAGATGCTTTTCGGATTTAAAGGTTTCAATCGCTCGTACAAACGTTGTGATTTTAATTATTTGCAAGGTTAAATATTTAAAGGTTTTTGGGTATTTAATCAGTTGAAATTTTTCCTATTATCACGAACACGAGGAATAAGTACTAAAATATGGTATATATATATATATATATATATATATATAATATATATATA
>NC_090745.1:110700897-110703397 GCF_036898095.1 Palaemon carinicauda | reverse complement strand
TTCTGCCAGTTCAGCTTAGTGAGTCTGTCTGCAAATAGATTGTATTTCTGACAGTTCATCTTAGTGAGTCTGTTTACAAAAAGATTGTATTTCTGCCAGTTCAGCTTAGTGAGTCTGTTTGCAAAAAGATTGTATTTCTGACAGTTCAGCTTAGTGAGTCTGTTTGCAAAAAGATTGTATTTCTGACAGTTCAACTTAGTGAGTCTTTGCAAAAAGATTGTATTTCTGCCAGTTCAGCTTAGTGAGTCTGTTTGCAAAAAGATTGTATTTCTGCCAGTTCAGCTTAGTGAGTCTGTTTGCAAAAAGATTGTATTTCTGCCAGTTCAGCTTAGTGAGTCTGTTTGCAAAAAGATTGTATTTCTGCCAGTTCAGCTTAGTGAGTCTGTTTGCAAAAAGATTGTATTTCTGCCAGTTCAGCTTAGTGAGTCTGTTTGCAAAAAGATTGTATTTCTGCCAGTTCAGCTAGTGAGTCTGTTTGCAAAAAGATTGTATTTCTGCAGCTCAGCTTAGTGAGTCTGTTTGCAAAAAGATTGTATTTCTGCCAGTTCAACTCTGTCAGTCTTTGTCAGTCTTTTTGCAGCCTATCTCTAAATGTTGTCGATGGATCTTGGTGATTAATATTTTTAAACGTAGTGGTTTATAAGCTAAGGAACAGTTTATGGGATCAGTTTTGAAAAGTAAATTAAACCCTATATTTATCTTGAATGCTATGCCTGTATGGAATGACAGGGAACTGAACTAACATTGTTAGCCGAAGGTAGCTTGAGCCGTATCTTAAGTACTTTAGGTTAATGCCGTAGCAATTTCTTATTCAACATCTATCTCTCATCCGATTATTGTTACAGTAATCATAAAGTACGTAAGTATTACGTAATATATAAGCGTTTGCTCTTTTCACTCCCATTCATCTTCATTTATTGTAGAAGGTTCCGAATTGAAACAGCATTTACATCATTGATCTCCTTTAGTAAGAAATGAAATTTTGAAGTCTTAAAACAAATTAATAGATGTTAAAGACCACTCATGAATGGCAGAGGCAAGGACAGTGAGATTGCCCTATCATGCAGGACAATGCCCTAGAGACTGACCATATATACATTTCATCAGTGCCCAAGCCTCCTCTTCACCCAAACTAGGACCAAGGAGGCAAGGCAATGGCTGCTGATGACTCGACAGATATACCTATAGGCTCCCCCAAACCCCCCATCCTTAGCTCTAAGGACAGAGAGGTTGCATCGACGAAAGGAACTAACGAATGTAAGCGGGACGGGAACCCCAGTCTGATGTTCCACCAGTCATCACAACCCTTAATGTTATTACGACCATGATTTCTTATTGTCATAGATTTGTAGCAATAATAGCGTTAAGCCATGATGTTCATGCTAGTTTGGTACATCCTACATCGACCTCCGCATGGTGTATTGTAAGCTCATGGTAATTTCTCTTCTTTCCCAACATGCTTTCTCTTCAGTTTCTTCCCACCTTAACTGTCCACCCTCTTACTTTTATTGTGATACAAATTTTACGTCATATAATAGAATAAGAACGATTATTTCATTAATAGGGTTTAAACTACTTTGAAATAATGATTTAATGCTTTGCTAAATCGAGTTCTGCCGAGAAAATATTCACCAATAAAACTTATTTATTTTTTTTTTTTTACATTTTTGCTTTCGCTTTTATATAAGAAACAATTTATTGCTTTTTCGGCATTGTAGGTTGGAATATGCGATGTATCATATTTCATCAAATGTCTTTTAGAGAGAGAGAGAGAGAGAGAGAGAGAGAGAGAGCGAGAGAGAGAGAGAGAGAGAGAGAGAGAGAGAGAGAGAATTAGGTAAATGTAATATATACAGTATATAGATACGTATATGCACATACACACACACACACACACACACACACACACATATATATATATATATATTATATATATATATATGTGTGTGTGTGTGTGTGTGTATGTATATGTGTGTGAGACCCTTTGCGGTCAATAGGCGTAGGAGATAATGATGATGATGATAATTATATATATATATATATATATGTATATATATATATATATATATATATATATATATATTATATATAATATATATATATTAATTTATATATGATGTGTAGAGAGAGAAAGAGAGCGAACGATTGTTGAAGTGTTGATCCCAGTCTTAACATTTCTAGCGTCTGGGGAGAACAAACAGACTCCCAGGGTGAGCGTACAGCGGTCGGGTCGGGTATGGGAGGGGGAGTGAAAGTTGACCATTAAAATAAATTGAATTCTCCACCACCCGGACCTTAGCATTTTGAACCTGAAGGAAACACGTATAACTGCGACGGGGAAGAGACGGAAAGGAATCGAGGCTGGAAGAGGCAGGAAGGGAAGCGGCCGTAAATAATTGCTTCGAGTTCGACTCGCCATAACGAAAGCAGATCGGTCCGGAGCACGGTCTAGGCACGGTCCAGATATATAGACCTTGGGTCTAGGTATCTCAACCGTGGT
>NC_090745.1:110688397-110695897 GCF_036898095.1 Palaemon carinicauda | reverse complement strand
TTCCACTGATTCAACTACCTGATTAGGGAGATCATTCCACAACTTGGTCACATTTGGAATAAAATTTATAGAGTACTGTGTAATATTGAGCCTCTTACAACAACAACAACAACAACAACAACAACAATAATGATAATAGTAATAATAATAATAATAATAATAATGGAAAAACCTCCTTGAACAACCTGCTTATGGCCAATTCCACTTTTTGCGAAAATAGTAATTATATACTATTATAATTTTTAATAATATTTTTGTCAGAACGTGCTTGTTGATTGGCTACCAATACTGATAAAGATAATTGCATTAGATTTTTAAACATAGTAAGTAGCCTACTAGATCAACTCGGGTATAATTATCTCTAAATTGGCTGCTTGCAACTATCGGGAGATGAATCTACGTTTGTGATTGATCGATTGAGAATTTTTTTTTTCTTGGTGAAGCCTTATATGAATATATAAATATTGCTTTTATGATGGGTAGGTTCTTAGAAACTTGAGAAAATAAAGGGAAAGATGTAGTATTAAACCCCCTGGCATCCTAGAGCAAAACGATATGACGTGGTATAGTATTTTTTTCTTTATTTTGTTCAAGGCACTCGATCAGGGGGCGTTCATGTGAAAAGCCCTGGGGTTCATAAACTGAACTCTGCGTGTATTTAATGGGGCCTTTTTATTCTGATTCTTTATAACCTACTGCTTTAGTTAATTTATTTTGCGTTTATTTTGCTAAAGAGCGTTCAATTACACGTGGTTCACTTGACTAATCTTTTTTTTTTTTTTATTATTTATTAAAACAGAGCACTGATGGTATAATGCAAAATTAAATTGAGGATAGATAGAGCACTTATAAATGTGATTCTTTTGGTCAATTTATACTACTTGATACTCATATAATTTGAATAAAAAAAATGTGTTAATGGTTACAGATCGGCTAACGCTCAAAACCTTAATAACTGGGTTGTGCTGGCCGATGAAGTAACGTCCCTGACTGATGAACGCCAGATTGGGGTTCGAGTCCCGCTCAAACTCGATAGTTTCTTTGGTTGCTGTGACCTCATCATCCTTGTAAGCTAAGGATGAGGGGTTTGGGGGAGCCTATAGGTCTATCTGCTGAGTCATCAGCAGCCATTGCTTGGCCTTCCTTGGTCCTAGCTTGAGTGGGCTTGGGCGCTGATCATATGTATATAGTGTCAGTCTCTAGGGCATTGTCACTGTCCCTTGCCTCTGCCATTATGGAGTGGCCTTTAAACCTTTAAACATGGCTGATGATGATAATGCAAAAAATCCAGCAACTCTCCAAACCTTCCATTGTGCGAAATGTTACTTGGTTTAAAAACCATTTGTGGGAGTGCCCGGATATGTAGTATAAGTCCATAATTCTTATTTTCACGACGAACGGGGCATCTCATGATCATATTTTCTTCTTTACTTCAAAGAATCTCTCTCTCTCTCTCTCTCTCTCTCTCTCTCTCTCTCTCTCTCTCTCTCTCTCTCTCTCTCTCCTCTCTTCTTCTTCTTCTTCTTCTTCCGTAATTATGATGTCATATCTCTCTCTCTCCTCTCTCTCTCTCTCTCTCTCTCTCTCTCTCTCTCTCTCTCTTACTTATGATGTCATCTCTCTCCTCCTTCCGTAATTATGATGTCATCTCTCTCTCCTCTCTCTCTCTCTCTCTCTCTCTCTCCTCTCTCTCTCTCTCTCTCTCTCTCGCACTTATGATGTAATCTCTCTCTCTCTCTCTCTCTCTCTCTCTCTCTCTCTCTCTCTCTCTCTCTCCTTCTTCCGTAATTATGATGTCATCTCTCTCTCTCTCCTCTCTCTCTCTCTCTCTCTCTCTCTCTCTCTCTCTCTCTCTCTCTCTCTCTCTCTCTCAAGTCAAAATCCAACGATGCGTGTCAAGCTTTTCATGATTTATGAGACTTAGAAGTCAAATTTCATGGGCTATAAGTCATGTAAGAATAACTTATCTCACCTTAAATGTATTTATGTATACGTACACACATATATACTGTTTATGGTTTTTCTGTGCCAGTCCACAACAGCAAACTTTCTTAGCTCATCATTCCATCTTTTACCATCTCTAGGGACCCATACTTTTATTCTTTATGTCCATCTATTGCCTTTCATTTTCATTATATGTCCTGCCCCATGTCCATTTCGTTTTCTTGCATGTCGTTAGAATATCCTCTACTTTAGTTTGCTCCCTTGAATATATATATATATATATATATATATATATATATATATATATATATATATACTGCAAATATATATATATATACTGTATATACTGCATATATATATATATATATATATATATATATATATATATATATATATATATATATATATATACTGCATACATATATACTGTATATACTGCATATAATATATATATATATATATATATATATATATATATATATATATATATATATATATATATATATATATACATGGGTGTATTATATCCTCGAAAGAAAAAAAGTAGTGTATATTGTTTATATTAATACGAGTACACATATGTGTACTTAATAGGTTACTTTTGTAATAATATATATATATATATATATATATATATATATATATATATATATATATATATATATATATATATATATAAACAACCCTTATATTTATATAGATAGATAAGATTTAATATGATAGAAATTTAGTATTTTGCGCACATATATAAATGTAAAGGGTTGTTTATATATATATACATACATACATACATACATACATATATATATATATATAATATATATATATATATATATATATATATATATGTATATATATATATATATATATATATATATATATATATATATATATATAAACACCCCTTTATATTTATATACATAAATAAAATTTGATATCAAAATTTAGTATTTCGCACACACATATATAATATAAAAGGTTGTTTTATATATATATATATATATATATATATATATATATATATATATATATATATATATATATATATATATACATATATATATATATATATATATATATATATATATATATATTTATATATATATATATATATATATATATATATATATATATATATAAACAACCCTTTATACTTATATATTTGTATGTAAAATATCAAATTTTGATCATATCAAATCTTATTTCATGAAAAGTTCGTAAGTTTTTGAATAAACTTAAAAGACTCATCACTCTATTTAAAGATTTCTTAAAATGAAACAATGAAATAAAATCTTCCGAACATGAATCAGGCGGGGCAGCCCTCCCTGTCTTTCCTCATTATCGAAATCTCTTCATCTTTATCTATTCCTCCTCGTTCTCCTCTCCTCCTCCTCCTCCTCCTCCTCCTCCTCCTCCTCCCCTCCTCCTCCTCCTCCTCCTCCCTCCTCCTCCTCCTCCTCCTCCTCCCTTGTGCAGTTAAAGTCGAAATCAAGATAACAAAAAATTAGTTAACAATTTTTCAAGAACATGTATTAGGAAATATTCTCTTTTCTTTTTCTCTTCCTTTTCTCTTCCTTCTGCTCCTCCTCCTACTCCTACACATTGCTATTATTATTGTTATTATTATTTTTTATTATTTTTATTATTATTAATATTATTATTATTATTGTTGTTATTATTATTGTTATTTTTGTTCTTCTTATTATTATTATTATGTTATCGTGATTGTTGTTATTATTATTATTATTATTATTATTTTTATTATTATTATTATCATTACTATTGTTATTATTGTTGTTTTTGTTATTATTATTATTATTATTATTATTATTATTATTATTATTATTATTATTATTATTACCCTAGTTGGAACAACTGGCTGCTGTAAGCCCAAGGTCTCCAACAGGGAGATATAGCGCAGTGAGGAATGTAAGTAAGAAAATAGATAAACTACAAGAGAAGTGATGAACAATTAGAATAAAATATTTCAGGAATAATAACAAATCAAAATGGAATTTTTGTAAATAACCATGAAATATTATTATTATTATTATTAGCTACGCTACATCCCTAGATGGAAAAGCAGGATGCTATAAGCCCAAGGGCTCCAACAGGGAAAAATAGCTCAGTGAGGAAAGAAAAAAAGGGAATAAATAAACGATATAAGAAGTAATGAACAGTTAAAATAAGATATTTCAAAAACAATAACATTAGAATATACAGTATTTATGTCAGTCTGTTCAAAAAAAAAAAAAAAAAAAACTTTCGTTATAAGTTTGAACTTTAGAAGTTCCACCGATTCTACTACATGTTCAACTACCCGATTAGGAAGATCATTCCACACTTGGTCACAGCTGGAATAAAACTTCTAGAATACTGTGTAGTATTGAGCGTAATAATGGAGACAGTGTTGCCAGATGGGTTAGTCTAAAAATCCCCAAAACTTATGATAAAAATCCTCAAAACAACCCAAAAATCCCCATTTCCATATATATATATTTTCTTCTGATCATGTAGGCTTTACTCATATAGAAATTACTATACTTCATATAAGTGCATGTAAACTCATTTCAACAATATAAAGGTTTACTCATCTTTGTTTCTTCATAGAAATTTGTACAGAAAATCCCCATCAGATATACAAAATCCCCAAATCTAGGGATAAATCCTCTTATCTGGCAACACTGGAAGGAGAGAACATGACTATTAGAAGTAACTACTCCTTCACTTACTTCTCTTGTCCCATAACTTCTCTTCTTACTCCTCAGGGGTGGAGTCACATTAAGGTTTAACCGCACTCCACCCTCGTCCTCTGTAAAACTCAACACTCAAACAAACAGACCCAACGCACAAACAAAAGCGACCCGGAATGAACAGAAGTATCAAATGGCTTTTTATGCGAATTCTTACGGCCGTAAAACACGGCGGTTTGACGTTAATCAATCGCCGTAGTCTCTTAAAAAGTGGGTGGCGACCGAGAGCGAGTGACACCGATACTGTGGAGGTTAATTGTCGGATAGGCCTAGTTTTATTCTTGTGGAAAATACAGTACGGTTTGGTAATGTTGTTCTCTAGTCTTGGGTAGTGCCATAGCCTCTGTATCGTGGTCTTCACTGTCTTGGGGTAGAGTTCACTTGCTTTGAGGGTACAACTCGGGTAAACTATTCTATCTTATTTGTTTTCCTCTTGGATTTTTTAAAGTTTTTATAGTTTATATGTGCAAAAGATTTATTTTAATGTTGTTATTGTTTTTAAGCTATTTTATTTCCTTATTTCCTTTCCTCACTGGGCTATTTTGCCTGTTGGAGCCTTTGGGCTTATGGCATCCTACTTTTCCAATAATAATAATGATAATAATAATAACTTTTCGTATGTTAATCACGGGATCGGTTAAAAATTCGTTATTAACTTATAACAAGTAGTGCTCTGGTTAGAAAGTTATTAGGCCCAAAAATAATCTCCAGTTAAAAAAAGATACATAAAAGAAACAGAAATGTTCTTGAATACGTCAATCAGCCTGCATTAAATCCCCTACTGTTTACGCTAAAAGGATCTGAACGAGGTAATCCCATCCTTATTTGGATGAAGCGAATTATCAGATTTTCTCTCTCTCTCTCTCTCTCTCTCTCTCTCTCTCTCTCTCTCGCTCTCTCTCTCTCTCTCCTCTCTCTCTCTCTCTCTCGTTATCCTAAGATAACATTGTGAGGCCAATAGGTTTACTTAAAGGGATGCTATACGCTGAACTCTATAACCAATTTACTCTATAGGCCTATCTGTATTGACTTGCACTGACATTCTGGAAAGCTAAAGAAACCTCATGAATTGACAAAACTCGTAATTCCGAGCTGATGAAGATATGCTGTTAGAAATTATGCGTTAATCAAAGTTTCTTGTCTTTTGCCAACGCAAACGTCAGAAATTGAAAAACTGTATTTGTCTTACTAAAATCTTTGGAATAAATAGAAACACATAACTAGAAAGAATTGGGATTGAGCATAGGTCTATATCCGCCAACGCCAATATTTTTTTATGAAATACTTCTTATATATATATATATATATATATAGTATATATATATATATATATATATATATATGTACACGACCCATTAATACTGAAGGCATAAATACTTAGATAGCTATGCACGTACACGCTCCACCTCTCACCAGGGTATGACTACTTACTCTCCCCCTACACAATTGTGTGTGTGTGTATATATATATATATATATATATATATATATATATATATATATATATATACATACATACATACATATATATATATATATATATAGTATATATATATATATATATAAATATATATATATATATATATACACATACATATATATACCAAGGCACTTCCCCCAATTTTGGGGAGTAGCTGACATCAACAAATTAAACAAAACAAAAAGGGGACCTCTACGTTCCTCCCAGCCTGACAAGGGACTCAACCGGTTCAGCTGGTACTGCTAGGGTGCCACAGCCCCCCCTCCCCCGTTATCCACCACAAATGAAGCTTCATAATGCTGAATCCCCTACTGCTGCTACCTCTGCGGTCATCTAGGCACTGGAGGAAGCAGCAGGGCCTACCGGAACTGCGTCACAATCGCTCGCCATTCATTCCTATTACTAGCACACTCTCTTGCCTCTCTCACATCTTATCCTCCTATCACCCAGAGCTTTCTTCACACCATCCATCCAACCAAACCTTGGCCTTCCTCTTTTACTTCTCCCATCAACTCCTGCACTCATCACCTTCTTTAGCAAACAGCCATTTTCCATTCTCTCAACATGGCCAAACCACCTCAACACATTCATATCCACTCAAGCTGCTAACTCATTTCTTAGACCCGTTCACACCATCACCACTTCGTTCCTAACCCTATCTACTCGAGATACACCAGCCATACTCCCTAGACACTTCATCTCAAACACATTCAATTTCTGTCTCTCCATCACTTTCATTCCCCACAACCCCGATCCATACATCACAGTTGGTACAATCACTTTCTCATATAGAACTCTCTTTACATTCATGCCCAACCCTCTATTTTTTACTACTCCCCTTAACTGCCCCCAACACTTTGCAACCTTCATTCACTCTCTGACGTACATCTGCTTCCACTCCACCATTCGCTGCAACAACAGACCCCAAGTACTTAAACTGATCCACCTCCTCAAGTAACTCTCCATTCAACATGACATTCAACCTTACACCACCTTCCCTTCTCGTACATCTCATAACCTTACTCTTACCCACATTAACTCTCAACTTCCTTCTCTCACACACCCTTCCAAATTCTGTCACTAGTCGGTCAAGCTTCTCTTCTGTGTCTGCAACCAGTACAGTATCATCGGCAAACAATAACTGATTTACCTCCCACTCATGTCATTCTCGTCTACCTGTTTTAATCCTTGTCCAAGCACTAGAGCATTCACCTCTCTCACCACTCCATCAACATACAAGTTAAACAACCACGGCGACATCACACATCCCTGTCTCAGCCCCCACTCTCACCGGAAACCAATCATTCACTTCATTTCCTATTCT
>NC_090745.1:110677509-110687897 GCF_036898095.1 Palaemon carinicauda | reverse complement strand
TATATATTATACATATATATATATATATATATATATATATATATTATATTCATATAAGCCATATATTTTAATGCCTTAATGTCTGGATTCCCTTAGCGACCTCGGAATCAGAGTCCCAAGGGGAAAACCACTCAAAGACAATAGCTTCTGACAGGCCGGGAATCGAACCCTGGTCAGGGAAGCTGGCATGATAGTGACGATACTACGAAAACCAAGTCTAAATGTGCAAAATTTATCATATATATATATATACAGTATATATATATATATATATATATATATATATATATATATATATATATATATATATATATACATATACTGTAAGATATATATCTTATAACTGTAATCGAACAGTGTAACATATTTCTTCAAACGAAACAAAGAAAAACTTAATACATTACTATATATTTCAGCCAATACACACTGGCCCTCTACACCGTGAGGAGGGCCAGTGTGTATTGGGGAAATACAGTCTAGTGATTTATTCTCATTTCCTTTGATTCATTTAAGTTTTTTTCTTTTAAGAAACACACAAACACTATATATATATATATATATATATATATATATATATATATATATATATATATATATGTGTATATATATATGTATACATATATATATATATATATATATATATATATATATATATATATATATATATATACACACATATCGTACATACAGAAATCTTTCTATCACCCTTTTCAGCTTGATCAAAGACATACATAAAAGATGGGAATTGAAAGCCTTTTCAAACTCTGGGATACATTTACTTCAGTAAATTAATCTATCCATATTTGATTTTCGCATTGTCTGGTATCGTTGCGTCGTGCGAAAATAGACATCGAGGTTAGGCTATTACTAATTTCTTTCATATTCTCAGAGGATTACGAATCACGGGTAACGATATAAAGGGACAATATTTAATCATTTTAAATTTAAAAAGGTAGACTTGACAAGTTTTAAAGCATGAGAAATGTTCTAACATATTAGCCTACAGTAAATAAGTGCTATTTATACATCAAAATTATCATGATTAGGTTTTGTTGTAATTCTCCTTTACTGCAGACATGTGCGTGATAATACAGTTTACGTGAGGAAAAGTCGAGAATATTCCTTCTTGGTCAATCCTTCGTACTTAAGTTTTGATAAATGTGACATTAAACTTTAAAAAAAAAAAAAAAAGAAAAAAAAAAGTGATATATAACTACAGAATTAGAATCAATTGACTCACATTCTAAATACTGTATAAATATCGTTTTAAACTAAATGTGTTTCACAAAGAAAATAATTAAATTACAAGTTCTCTTGCTTGAAGGTATACTCGGCACAGTGTTCAATCTTATTTCTTTTCATTTTTTTTTTTTTTGAGGTTTTTATAGTCTATATAGGAAAGATCCAATTTAATGTTGTTACTGTTCTCAAACTATTTTATTTTGATTGTTTATTACATCTCTAGTAGCTTATCTATTTCCTTGTTCCATTCCTCACTGTGCTATTTTTCCTTGTTTGGAGCCCTTGGTCTTATAGCATCTTGCTTTTCCAACTAGGGTTATAGGTTAGCTTGTAATAATAATAATAATAATAATAATAATAATAATAATAATAATAATAATAATAATAATAATAATAATAATAAATCTTTCGGCGCAAGTAAATACTGGTGGCCATATACGGTCTCTCTATCTAGCCTCTCTCTGGTAGCTAACTTGCAACTCGAAGGGGGTAACACGAGTTCAAAAAAGTATCAGAGAAAAAAACCGTGGCGTGGGCTTTAATCTTGTTTTTCTACACGTCATTAGAGTTTTCTCTCTGTCTCCCTTGACATGACACCAGCTCAAGTCCTGACTGCAGTGCCAGGTGCCCTGACACTGCGATGACACGTCTCTTGATGATTTTGTCAGGACTTGGATGAAGTTACGAGTATTATAGGTTAAAGGTTAAAGGGGTCTGGTTTCAATTCCAATTCTATCAGAATAGATGCTCACCAGAACATCAGCCCTACCACAGCAATGGCCTCCCTAGTAAACAGTTTAAACTCACGGTTCCGGGCGGGGATCGATCTGCTGCCATGAAAATGCTAGGCAAACACGCTACCACTGTACTAGCCAGTACTGGGGAACAGTAAACAGTATTCTAGTAAGTTTTATTCCAGCTGTGACCAAGTTGTGGAATGATCTTCCTAATCGGGTAGTTGAATTGGTAGAACTTTAAAAGTTCAAAGTTGCAGCAAATGTTTTTATGTTGAACAGGCTGACATAATTCTCTTTATAGATTACATATGACATATCTGTTTAGATGTTGTCACTGTTTTTTAAATATTTCATTGATAATTTTTTCTCATATCGATTATTTATTTCCTTATTTCCTTTCCTCACTGGGATATTTATCCCTATTGGAGCCCTTGGGCTTATAGCATCTTGCTTTCCCAACTAGGGTTGTATCTTAGCTGCTGCTGCTAATAATACTAATAATAATAATAATAATAAATAATAATAACAATAAGCCAATGTCTGTGCGTTTCCGGGCATCTCTCTCTCTCTCTCTCTCTCTCTCTCTCTCTCTCTCTCTCTCTCTCTCTCTCTCTCTCTCTCTTAGCCAAGTACCTTAATCATTAACCTTATAGGATTGACTCCCTTTTTGAGTGGGGATACCTTAACGGGGTGAAAGGGTTTATGTATCGCTATGATCAGCAAAGCTGTACTAGTCAGGGAGCCCCATATTAGGTTGATTTGCTGTGAGCGATCAGACTAAAATCTCCCACCACCAGCAATGCTCAGTGGCCAGAGTGGTGATGAAAATGGGCAAACCGAAGACATGACTAAGGATATGTCCAAGGCCCTTGTCCTGTAGTTGACTAGAAACAGCTGCATTTGTTGTTGTTGCTATAAGATTCACTGAATGAAGAGAAACAACGAAATCCAACAACTAGTTGTTTTGAAAACTTTCGTGAACAGATTTGAGCAATAGGATGATCGTGAGGGCAAATGAACACTAGGAGGGAACAGGGAATAATAACATGCACGATGGCAGAATAGAAGCATATGATTTCGTACAGTTATTCAGAAGTAAAAACACCTGAAAAAAAGAAAGATGAGAGAAGAGGAAAATCTGAGAATACATGAAACAAGAAAGGTAGCAGAATGTGTGCAAAAAACACGAAAGCTATTTGAGATATCTATGGAACGCTAGATGAAATTCCTGAACCAAATCTTATTCCTGGAAGTGAATTAAGAATGTTTAATGCAAATTAAAGAAAATAGCACATGCTAAAAAAGGAGACTTCTTCGCCTAACATACGAGGCATCAGAAGAACTAAGAGTGTGATACATAAGGAGATAGGTATTTATGGTCAAATGATTTACGTAATAAAGCATTTTATATCCCTAATGCACCGGTCGAGGGATATCTCAGTACATACATGTAACACTGCCTCAAATGACAGATACATGAATTTGCCGTATAATTTCTGCAGTACAATATTCACCTCGCAGCTGCATGCGGCATGCGCAGTGCTTACTTACGAATAATGAATATAACATGAGGGAGTTGCACCAGACCCCACATGCACTTGCATGCACTTAAAGCAGCGCTGTTACCGAGCATGATCCTAATGGACACATGGAGAAATTATTCTAGCTAATTATAGGAATATGATTCAATAATGCATTAAGGTTTGCTTTATGGACAAACGAAAAATATTAAAAAATATATTCAAAATATATAATATATAAATAAAAAACATATGTTCAAAATAGGTCCAACATCGAAATAAACTAACGATTAAAGATACAAAGTGGCAATGTAATATAATGAGGGCCGAATGCCGAAAGTGAATAGGAGCTAAATATGGACTGTGCATCCTTCAATACCTGTTATGCATTGATATGAAATACGTATTAGAGCGCGCGGTCCCTCTCTCTCTCTCTCTCTCTCTCTCTCTCTCTCTCTCTCTCTCTCTCTCTCTCTCTCTCTCTCTCTCTAAAGGACCTCCTTCCCTTCTCCAAAGGACCTCCTTCCCTTCTAAAGACACCCCTCCTTAATAGGAGGGGACGAGTACTCTCCATACTGGAGACCCTCTAAGAACTTCTTGCCAATCACTACAAGATCACTCCTTCGGTCCACACCCAATCAACCACCATTGGAGATGAGGGCGATTGCAGTTACTGCGTCGCTAATCATTTTCATCTTGTGAGGTATCAATATTCTATCTAATATAGGAGACCATCTTCATAGTTCTACAGTCCTCTATAAGTTATAACATCATCTGTCGCGTTTTCGTGTATAACTTCGACCTACCACAACTGACTCATAAGGCCGGTTTAAAGGCCACTCATGGGTGGCAGAGGCAAGGAATATTGACACTGCCCTAGTTAGCAGGCCAATGCCCTAAAGACTACCCATATATACATATGATCAGCGCCCTTGACCTCTCTCCACCCAGGGAGAACCAGGCAGTGGCTGCTGATGACTAAGCAGTTAGATCTATAGGCTCCCAAAACCCCCATCCTTAGCTCACTAGGATGGTGAGATTGCAGACACTATAAGAAAGTATCAAGCTTAAGCAGGACTCGGACCCCAGTCCGGCAAATCGCCAGGCAAGGATGTTTCCAATAGGCCACTATAACACCCGTCCCAGGTTTCAGTCAAGATCAGGGGAGGTCATCTGTCCATTCAATTAACCATACTGATATTAAAGAGCGCCATTTGTGGAAGCATTAGCAGAAAAAAAAAAAAAAACTTTTCTGATCTAAAGATCTGAATTATCTACCGTGTAATGAGCGAGCAAAGAGTGACTAATATTAAAAAACTCCCGTCTTCTCACGATCGTCATGATGCATGGCGCAATTTTGATATTTACTACCTCAAATTATGAGTAAGGTGCAAACACCTGACTGTAACCTAAAACTGAAAGGAAAGTTATCGCTGCAAATCGACTGACGTTGATTCTTAGTACTGGTGTTATAACTACAATGCCTACTGACGCTGAAATGATTTTTTGATTTTATAGATCGGTACGAAAAAAAATATTAGAATATTCGTAATGAAAAATACCTAAGCTTAAAGTTGGCAGGCTACCGCACCATAAATCAGAACATGATTAAATGGAATTTCATTAATTATATAAGTTAAAGAGGTCCAGGTTCTGTAATCTAAATAAAAACTCTGCTATATTGAAATATAGTAAAAAATACAATCATTACCACTGTACTAGCCTCCTAGCTAGTACAGTGGTAACGAGTTCGCCTAGCTTTCGCATGGCAGCACATCGATCCCATCCCGGGACCAGAAGTTTAAGCTGTTTTCTAAGGAGGTCACTGCTGTGGTTGGGCACCACAGTGGGGATTGGGCTTGCCCTGCTGACGTTCTGATGAGCATTTATTCTGATGAAACTGGTACTGAAACCAGACACTTTTCCACTTAAATGTTTACCAGCAGAGCGTTTATGATAAGAATAAAAAAAAAAAATATTAATATATCATAGTATATTCTCTTCTAAAATCCTGGCCAAGCTATAATTTTCGTCCATATATAAATCGGAAAGTGACAAGTGTTTTCCATTTAAACTAACGTACTACGAACTTATTAAGGCACTAATGATTTACTGCGCACAACGTAATTGTAGCT
This sequence comes from Palaemon carinicauda, assembly GCF_036898095.1. Classification (NCBI taxonomy): domain Eukaryota; kingdom Metazoa; phylum Arthropoda; class Malacostraca; order Decapoda; family Palaemonidae; genus Palaemon; species Palaemon carinicauda. Next base: position 110,682,263 of record NC_090745.1, on the reverse strand, counting down.
TCAACCGATTGAATCACGTTGTAATACCCTTTTCTAATTAGCGTTGATTTGCAATCATCATAAATTTGGAGCTGGGTTCACTGTGACCTTTTACAGCGGTTTCCAGTCCTAACATACACAATGAATAAGGCATATTCTTAGTTACATACCTGTTAAAACATGTGAATAAAAAACCGAAAATAGTATATACTTCCGGAACATTGTTTGCAAACCAGATAGATTGCACATCTTGAGTCATAGGAATTTTCTCCCCTCCCCCCAAAAAAAATGAAAAAAGAAAACAAAAGAAAACTAGAGGGGAACTCAGTAGAGCGCTGGTTGTTTCTCGACCTTTTACTCAACCTTGACCTTGAGCTTTTACCTTAAAACATGTATTAATTGGCGTGGATTTTCATACACTCACATATGAACCGAATTTGAAGGCTTTGTGACAGCGATGTCCAAATTAATTGGGCATTTTGCTTGACTGACCTTGACCTTTCAATATTTAATCATTTCCAGCTTTTTTTCATAACGGCTAATCCCTGCATGTTTCATTACTCTACGATTAAAATTGTGGCCATGAAGCTGTTCACAAACATACATACACACAAAAACACACAAACAGAAGAAAAAACATAACCCCCTCCCAACTTCGTTGGCGAAGGTAACAATAGCGAAAAGACCACCATAAGCAGGACAGAGGAAGGTGGAGAAGACATAGGGAGCAGCGACCCGTTTAACAAACAAAAAAAAAAAAAAAAAAAAAAAAAAAAAAAAAAAAAAAAAAAAATTATCATCATTATGATAATACGTAACATTCGGTGACTCCTGTGTATGAGTGACAGGATTTTACGGAATCTGGACCACATGACCCACCTCTGGGTCTGGGGGGCACTAATTCAGTTCTAAGGAGCAAATGATGTAAAAATCTGCAGTTGCACAGTAAAGTAAATTTGGATTAAGCTCTGAGAGCAATGCGTAAAAAAAAGAGGTAAATCAGGTTAAAATGATGTAAAGATTATCTAACAATGTCTACAGTGCACCTCTGAATTTTGAGACCTACTCTTGGTGCAATCGTCTACTGGAATACCGATTAAGAAAAACGAAAATAAAGAAACTGTCAGAACAAACTAATTTTGATTTTCTTATTCTGATTATTAATGTCGCTGAGACCATAAAAAAGATAGTATCTATACTGAACTCACGTGAAGGATTAACTTTTCCATATATCAAAGTTCAATTCTACTCGAATAATAAATAGATGATGTACTAATTTCAAAATATTAAACAATAATTAGTAACGAATATATGTATATGTATTTGTGTATATATATATATATATATATATATATATATATATATATATATATATGATATATATATATATATATATATATATATATATATACGTATATATATATATATATATATATATATATATATATATATATATATATATATATACATACTGTATATGACAAGAGCAAACTAAAGTAGATTTTCTAACATATAAATAAAGAAATGGTCATGGGCAGGGCATATCATGAGGATGACAAGAAATTAGGTGAACATTAAGAATAACAGAATGTGTCCCCAGCGAATGCAAAAGAAGTAGGGGAACGAGGGAAAAGTCGATGGATTGACGAGCTAAGAAAATTTGCCGGTATACTCTACCATAGAAAGACCATAAACAGACGCGAGTGGGAGGACATGCCCGAGGCCTTTGTCCTGCAGTGGACTAGTCACGGATGATGATGATGATATATATATAATGTGTGTGCATGTATGCGTGTGGTGTGTATGTATGTATGTGTGTGTATAATTACTCCTTTAGTACAACGCTTCGTCAGATATAAACATAACGATCCAATTTACAATGCATGTCACATTTAGAACACCGGGCCAAAAGGAATTCGTAATCACCTTAACCAGTTGGTCTGGTTCAAGGTCTACATAAATGTATTCTATAGACCTTGGTCTGGTTTCAGATATAAGCGGTGACCCAGAACTCACCAGGGAATACAACCACCAGGTTTTTTTTTTCATTAAAAATTCCATTTACCCATTGCAAAAACTACAACTCTTTCCATGAACTGCGTCACTGGACGAAGTGAGGCTGACGTCAAAAACATACCAAATTGTTAAAATTGAAACGGTGGAAAAATTTTGACAATTATAACTGACATTTCTACCGCGCAAATTACAGCAATGACAATCAATGGCATGTGCATTCTAGATGTTCAATTGCTATAACTGGTGCCAATGCAGTCAGAGAATCTTTTTTAAAGACCCGAAGATATCATATGCATTTGCTACAAACTAAGACACCTATAGTAACATATGGAAATTCTATCTAGGCTATATTCAACAAACCAGAAACAACTATAATGAATTTTATTGGCTATATTCCTCTTGGTAAGGGTAAAGACAGACTCTTTAGCTATGATAAACAGCTCTTTTAGGAGAAGGACACTCCAAAATGAAACTATTGTTCTCTAGTCTTGGGTAGTGGCATAGCCTCTGTGCCATGGTCTTCCACTGTCTTGAAGGTGCATCCCATCACACTATTCTATCTTATTTCTCTTCCTCTTGTTTTGTCAAGTTTTTATAGTTTATACAGAAAATATTCATTCTAATGTTACTGTTCTTAAAATATTGCATTTTTCCTCGTTTCCTTTCCTCACTGGGCTATTATCCCTGTTGGGGCTCTTGGGCTTATGGCATCCTGCTTTTCCAACTAGAGTTGTAGCTTCGCAAGTAATAATAATAAAAATAATAATAATTATAATAATAATAAAGATGTCTGACCAAGAAAACTGTTATTATATCTGCAATAAAAGATGCAGAGAGGAGTGATTTTGCAAAATGACCCACAAACAAAAATTCCTTGTGGTTTCTCCTAAAGATATATGCTTAAAATTTTATATTACTTGAAAATTCAATCATTCTTTAGAGGATTCAACGTTCATCCATCATATTCTCCAGAGGTACAAGATATTGGAACTGTCTCGAAATCAAAGGCCCAATGAATATTGAATAGGAATATTGGTTTAGATGCAAAAAAAAAATTATAAACCATATAATTAGCTGCCCCCCCCCTCTCTCTCTCTCTCTCTCTCTCTCTCTCTCTCTCTCTCTCTCTCTCTCTCTCTCTCTCTCTCTCTCTCCTAGACCATCCAAGAGATGCATCCCAGACCATCCAAGACTGGAAGATGCAAAATACACCGGAAGATGCATTAGCAACTCTCTGGTGGATATACGAGGTGCCTCACACTGAGGGACCTGGGGGAACCCAAACATAAAATAAGACAATAAGGTAAAGTTAGGTAAGGCTCTCTCTCTCTCTCTCTCTCTCCTCTCTCTCTCTCTCTCTCTCTCTCTCTCTCTCTCTCTCTCTCTCTCTCTCGCCATCATCATCAGTCTATGTCTACGTCCCAGCCTTTAAAGGACTTCTTGGAAACCTCGAGGGGTTCAAAAATAGATGAATGAGAACCACTGTTCTAGAATTAATCCAGTCAAATCGAGCAGAGTTTTAGGCACTTGGTAGAGTGTTACATTTCATCATTTTGAACTATTTTAGCTATGGACCCACCCTGAAAAATCTAAAATGCTCGCCATTTTCAAGATGGAGTACACAGTCCATTCGAATTGTGAAAAAAATATTGCATTTCTTCAACATCATCACAGCCAAAAGGCAAAGTGTAATATATGTATACGGTGTATATATATATATATATATATATATGTGTGTGTGTGTGTGTGTGTACACAAATATATACAGTATATACATACATACACATATATATACTTAAAATTACTCGTACCTAAGTGAATATATACAGGAAATTTAACAATCGTACAGTACCCGTTTTATCTTAAAAAAAAGAGCATTCATCAATCAAATCAAACCCCCAAAGATAATAGAATTTTAATAACAATACCTCCCAACCCCAAACAAAGAGACGAACATACCATGAAAGAAAGGCATTTAAAACAAATATTTGTGCTTTCTCTACAACCCATCCATTAATAACCCCGGAGCGTGAAAGGCGAGCGCCAAAGCCTGACATCCTTATCTCCGGCCAAAAGGAGACTCTAAGAAATTAATCATCTTGAGGAAGGGATCTTTAGACACCCCCCCCCCCCGCCCCCCAACACCACCACCACTCCCACAAGACCGTTACGCAGTTGTCCCTTAATTATAGTTTCATGCCCCGGGTTGATCTGTCTTGTGACCTTGCTTTCCGTCACTGACACTTAACGTTTTTCGTTTGTTGCTTTGTCCATTTTGGTTTATTTCTAATTGATTTTATGTTTTAAAGGGTTGATCTCTTTGAGGGGGTTTCTTGCTGGTGGTAAATATATGTTAATCTCACCTTTTTTTCATTTTCCTTTTTTTATTATCTTTAAACTTCTCTATTTCTCTTCATTTTCTATTCCCTCACCGTACCTATTTCATTATCCACCTCTCTCTCTCTCTCTCTCTCTCTCTCTCTCTCTCTCTCTCTCTCACGCGCAAGAACAACTTGAAATATTCTAGATGGGGTGGAAATCTTCTGTCGTATTGTTATGGTAAATAGAGTGACATTCCATACATATTACGGGGGCCGTTCGCCCATTAAGTTACAACCCCTCTCGTGAAATTTCCATGTAGAGCACTGGAATATCGCCTTTCCTGCTGGATTTAATGCCCTTGGTTCCATCAGTCCAACTGTGAGCTTGCATCCATCAGGAAATATCGGTGCTGTTTTGGTATGCGATCTCAAAGTCGT
>NC_090745.1:110652509-110675009 GCF_036898095.1 Palaemon carinicauda | reverse complement strand
AATAATAATAATAATATTAATAATAATAATAATAATAATAATAATAATAATAATAATTGGAGTTAGCACTAAGAGCCATAAAATCATCCCTATTTATGAAAAACGAGCTTTAAAAAAAAAAAAACATAATCAAGGATGGTGAAATATATTCTTCATGTTTTTAACATAATTATTTAAAGATCTCTTGGGCTGTCTCCATGAAGTTGGGTTGTAAATGATCTAATTATGTAACGAGACCCATTAAAGATTTTATAATTATTTATGCTTGATAAAATTGATGAAAATACACAAACTAACAATTCGATAAGAAGGAAAAATTAAATGAAAAATGACGGACAAAAATTTAATATAAATATAAATTATCAAAGTCGAACAAAATTGTGATAAAAATGAACGACTTCATTATAAATTTTACAATTATCTATGCATTATAAAACTTGATGAAAATACTTACACAAACTTCAATTCGATAAAAAAAAGAGAATAATTAAAAAGGACAAAGAAAAATTGAATGTAAATGTAAATTAATAAAGTTGAAAAATATTGTGATAAAAATGAACGACTTTATTAAAAACCTTTACAATTATCTACGCTTGATAAAACTTGATAAAAATACACAAACTACAATTCAATAAGATGGAAAAAATTAATAAAAAATGACGGACAAAAATTTAATATAAATGTAAATTATTAAAGTTGAACAATACTGTGATAAAAATGAACGACTTCCCAAAAATTGCATGTGAGCGACTTCATGAAAACTAACTAGGGAAAGACGTTCCAACTTTTCTCCTTTTTCGAAATTGAAGTTTTGTATTATAGGATGCAAAAAGGAAGAACTCAATTTTCTGCAAATTCTCTCCATCTCATATGCGTACATACATACATACATACATACATACATACGCAGATAACCACAACAGAATATATGTTTGCATATATATATATATATATATATACAGACACATATATGTGCGCATGTGTGTGCGTTCGTTTGCTTATGTACGTGTAAAATATGAAATACATGTGTATTTTTGCGTATATAACACACACACATTATATATATATATATATATATATACTATATATATGTGTGTATATATAAACATATATATATGCATATATATATATACATATATATATATATATATATAAATATACACACATACATATAAATATACACACATACACATATACATCGTTATACAAAAGATAGGGATACAAATTCTATCCGGTGTTAGTCCACTTCAGTCAACAAGGATCGAGCATTTTATTCGCATGGCATTTTTTCATCTTTTTCGAAAAATGTAGGGAAATCTGTTTTAGATGCTCAGAAAAATCTGATCGGTATACGAACGATATTTCCAATTTTTTTTTAGAAACATTTTCACTCTTTCCAACATTTTTTTCTTTACCGTCCGATCGGTTAACAGTTTTGCTTTTGCGCGCAACTGACAATCATTTATCAATCGTCTCTATGTCGGGATTATTGTTGATATTTCCTTTTCCGATTAATAAATGTGGCCTCTTAGGACTTTTACTAGTTTCTTTATCTTTACTACCCTTACTTTTTGTTCCTATTATTGTGTATTTTATTAATTTCTTTTCCTAGGTTTTTTTTATTAGTTTTCATGCCTATGTTTTTTATTAGCTTCTATTCTTACGATTTTTTTATTAGCTTCTATCAATACTACTTATTACTTTATATTCTTAAGTTTTTTAGTTTCTATTAAGATTTTCTATTACGAGTTTCTATCATTACGTTTTTATTGGCGTTTATTCTTAAGAAATTTTTAGTTTCTATTCTTACGCTTTATTAAATTCTATTCTTACAATTTTTTTATCAGTCCATATTCTTACGTTTTTTAGTGTAAATTATTCCTATTTTTTTTCTATTCTTACGATGTTTTAACTTTCTTATCTTGTTTTTTTTTTTTATTAGCGTCTATTCTTAAGATCTTTTTAGTTTCTATTCTTACGTTTTTATTAGCTTCTATTCTTACGATTTTCTATTAGTTTCTATTCTTATAGATTTGTAGTGTTTCGTTTTAATTTTCACATATTTCTATTTCTAATCTTATTTTTAACTTACAATTTAACTTTCTCTTACAATATCAGTTTATCTCTTTTTTTCTTTCTTTCATCTTAATTCCAGTTTTTGTTTTTATTCGAATTTACATCAACCCTTTCCTTTCTCTTATCTTCCTCCCCACTGGTGAGTTCAAGTGAGTGCGTTTCTATTCGCCTTTCAACATCTCGTCGTCAACCGTGACAAGTTGTCAATATATTTCTGCACTGATGCAAAATTCAAGTTACGTGGGTGTCACACTACCGCGAATATGCGCACCTCATAAGGACATTTTTCAAGCTGGTGTGGTTTCAACATCAAAGGTTCTACAGTAGGTGGTACACAAATAAATGAATTTAAAAAGGTATCATTTCGTTGAAATAGCATATAATCTCTTTAATAAAGATGTTAATATTGATAATTACTTTTATTATTATGACAATATTAAAAGAAACGGTATATCACATATAATGACTTCTAAGGCAATAGCTCAATGGATTTATTCTTTCATGTAATCTCTTTAATAAAGATATCAATATTAATAAAAAAATTTATTTTTATTATTCATGTAATCTATTCAATAAAAATATTAATATTAATAAAAATTGTCATTCTTATTATTATGAAAATATTAAAAGAAACACTATATCACATATATCTATTTCTAAGGCAATAGCTCAATGGATTTATTCTTTCAAACGGTAAAAATTGGGCTGATTGCTATTCATGAGAAGATAACCAAGTAGTAGGTGGAGTCTGAAGGAAGTGGACAAAAAGTATAAATGAAATGGGAAAATATCGTTAACATGACGCTGCAAATAATTTTTCGAAACCGCCCCCAATGATAGCGTCTTAATGAACCATAATGCAGCCTTTATACAATAATGAATCCAATGAAAGATAAAGGTCATTTACGTCGATATACAATACAATGAATCAATAAAAACAAAATCATGAAAGTAAAATTGTGCAAAGTGGAAAAGGAAGCATGTGATTTTTCTTTCTCCTTCGATAAAGAAAGTTTAAAACCAGATAAACGAATCAAAACTCTACTATCGTCTTACACATTTTCCACAATTACACGTTACAACGACCTTATCTCCAAAGAGCAACCTAATACCTCCAATCCTCTCGTGAGAATCTAAAGAAAATATAATAATTAAACACCAGGGCTGTGGTGGCCTGGTGGTAGCGTCCTTGCCTGGTGATTGCCAGACTGGGGTTCGAGTCCCGGTCAAACTCGTTACTTCCTTTGGTCGCTGCAACCTCACCATCCTTGTGAGCTCAGGAAGTGGGGTGGGTTTGGGGAACCTATAGGTCTATCTGCTGAGTCATCAGCAGCCATTGCCTGGTCCTCCCTGGTCCTAGCTTGGGTGGAGAGGGGGGCTTGAGCGTTGACCATATGTAATATGGTCAATCTCTAGGGCTTTGCCCTGCTTGATAGGGCAATGTCACTGTCCTTTGCCTCTGCCATCCATAAGTGGCCTTTAAATTATGAAAATAATGACAGGCCTGCGTTGGGACAATCATCACATTAATTACAGTGTTTCAGCTCATTGCGTAAATTAACTCCAATTAATTACATTATTCCTTGCTAATAACCGAGAGTAAGTCACTCGGAAAACATGTATTACTAATTGTTTATCTAACCCCATTCATTTGTGCTTCTTTACTCGTTTCCACTGGGCCTGCGCTGCATACGGATATATTGGTGCAATTTCTTTGAATTTAAACACAAAACTATCTCCATATAAAAAACAATTCTCTTTTCATAGCCTAATTATTGCTTTTCTTACTAAATCTATTTTGCTATCTATATTAATTCGTTTTACCTTTTGTAATACTTCTCAAACAGTTTATTTTCCACTTCAATTCCTTTTCCTCGGGCCGCCTTGCTTTACCCACTAGAGTTCCATCTTGGTTTGTATTAATAATAATTATAATAGATCACTGCGATAACCATAATTATTCCTCCAATGATAACCGGTTAAAAAAGCCGTACTTTTAATCGGAAATTCTTCGTAAAAATATACTGTTCTCAGCCGTATTTTACCTTACTTTGTTAATATCTTTTACGGGTTCTTGGCTGTAATATCACCCCTTTAGGTCAAATTAGCCGTTTTTTAACAGTAAAAATCCTGGGAAAATGTTGCCAGGCCTTTACCATTTTTATGTCTAGAATCTAGACATCTACTATTGTATCTAGAAGTCTAGATCATCGCTGCAAGTAAATATTTAACTAACCATTGAGAGGGTACTTCTCGAACGTTCCGCGTTACAGGGTCTAATTTCCTTTCCAGCTCGATTGTCCCAGCTATCAGGAGGATTACACGCTTAAAGACTGGTTTTACATTTTACATCTACTGCCAACACACACACACACACACACACAAAAAAAAAAAGGGGGGGGGGTGTATCACTTAACCAATTAAGTACATTTCTAGCATTTTAGCAAAATTTATGTCCACCTGTCCATAGATTTTTTACTTTAGTTTCAATGACTACTGCCATCGTTCATTTTATGAAGACAAAATTCAGATGCTAGTCTGGTTTAAATGTTTAAAGGTTACTAATTAATGGCAGGGGCTAAGAAAACTGACAATGCCCTAGAGACTGGCCATATATACACATATGATTAGCGCCCAAGCTAAGTTCAAGGAGGCCCAGGTAGTGGCAGCTGATGACTCAGCAGGTAGACCTATAAGCTCCCACAAGGATAGTGAGGTTGCAGACACATACAAGAAACTATCCAGTTTGAGCTGGTTTCGAACCACAGTTCAGCAAACCAGCAGGCAGAGACGTTTCCAATAAGCCATCACAACCCTTAATTGGGCAATTTCTACCAATTCTTAATTTAGAGGTTTAATGAACATTATGTATTCGTGGTTTAGCCAATGAAAGCAAGAAATTCACGTGTGACAGTGAAAAAACTATCAATATATATACATACACACACATACGCTTACACACACTTCAAGTCAATTGGATTATATATATATATATATATATATATATACATATATATATACATACATACATACATACATACATACATACATATTGTACACTCACAAACACTTTCTCAAGTCAATTGGAATCTTATTATCTATAGTCCATCTTATGTATCATAAAGGTATTTTAAAACATAAATACACCAACAGTTCCTAACACGGAACTCGGAGCGCGACCAAACACATAAACCAAAGACCTATTCAAATGGTAGCAAAAATAACTAAGAGGAATGGTGATCTCAGACTATGTTGCAATAACTACAAGCGATATTTACAAAATCATGGGACATGACTCTTCAATTCTCCATTAGTATAAATCGGAGGCCGAAAAGCTTCAATTGCAAAACTATGCCAAGCGTTTTAACTTCGTCGATCTGAGAGCGATATCAATGCATGATATTTACATAGTTTACCAGATTCGACTCATGTTTCGATTATTTTGCTTTTAGTTTTACAGCGAAGAATGCGGCAGCTGCCAACCGTAACATTCTCCATCAGCGACATATTACGGATTTTTTTTCCCCTAAATACTTATAATGCGAAGATATCGCTTCAATATTTTCCAGCTTTTTAAACAGTGATGTTGATTAATTTGAGGCTAATGGCAATAATCAATGCTTTAAAAAATCAAGATGATGTTAAGAGTTATTATTCTAATACATTTTCAATAAAAAATCTAGGTACAATAATGAGACAATCACCCAAATAAGGCATTCATATTAAGTGGTGCAGCAATGGATCATGTTTGATAGGTCCCCGAATCACTCCATGCTAAACTACCAATCAACGACCATATAAATAGGTGCTGGAGCAGGGAGCCTTATTCTTGCAATTAGCCGATTAACGGCCATCCATCACCAAATTGGAAACAGCTGTATGGTGGGGAGTATATGAGCAGGGCATGTATGTATACGCTGCAAGTAATTTTTCCAAAACAGACCATAATGATGGCGTCCAAATAAACCCTATTGCAGCAAGTTTATGGGTTTAAAAGCCGTTCGTGAATGGCAGAGGCAAGGGGCAGTAAAATTGCCCTATCAAGCAGGACAATGACCTAGAGACTGACCATATATACATATGATCAGCACCCAAGACCCTTCTCCACCCAAGGTAAGACCAAGGAGGGCCAGGCAATGACTGCTGATGACTCAGCAGACAGACCTATAGGATCCCCCAAACCTCCATCCTTAGCTCACAAGGATGGTAAGGTTGCAGCGACCAAATAAACTAACAAGTTTGAGAGGGACTCGAACTCAAGTCTGGTGATCACCCGTCAGGAAGTACACAGTAATAAATCCAAAGAAAGATAAAGGTCATTTTACGTTGATGTACACTACCATGATTTAATAAAAAAAGAAAAAAAAAACTATGAAAGTAAAACTGTACAAAGTGGAAAAAGAAGCATATCAGTTTTCTTTTTCCTTTTATAAAGAAAGTTTAAACCAGATAGAAGAATTAAACTCCTACTATCATCTTACACCTTAGGCACAATTACACATCTTACAACGACCTTATATCCATCGTAATACAACTAATCCTCTAATGAGAATCTACACAAAATATCATAATCAAACACACAGGGTTGTGGGGGCCTGGTGGTAGCGTCCTTGCCTGGTGATTGCAAGACTGGGGTTCGAGGCCCGCTCAAACTCTTCAGTTCCTTTTGGTTGCTGCAACCTCACCATCCTTCTGAGCTAAGGATGGGGGATTTGGGGGAGACTAGGTCTATCTGCCGAGTCCTCAGCAGCCATTGCCTGGCATTCCCTGGTCCTAGCTTGGGTGGAAAGGGGGCTTGGGCTTAGTCGCGGATCATATGTAATATGGTCAGTCTCCAGGGATTTGCCCTGCTTGATAGGGCAATGTCACTGCCCCATGCCTCTGCCATTCATAAGTGGCCTTTAAACTCATTAGTTACGGTTTTTTCAGCTCATTGCATAAATTAACTCTAATTAATTACATTATTCCTTGCTAATAACCGAGAGTAAGTCACTCGGAAAACATGTATTACTATTGTTTATCTAACCCCATTCATTTCTGCTTCTTTACTCGTTTCCACTGGGCCTGCGCTGCATACGGATATAATGGAGCAATTTCTTTGAATTTAAACACAAAACTATCTCCATATACAAAGAACAATTCTCTTTTCATCAGCCTAACTATTGCTTTTCTTACTAAATCTATTTTGCTATCTATATTAATTCGTTTTACCTTTTGTAATACTTCTCAGTTTATTTTCCACTTCAATTCCTTTTCCTCGGGTCGCCTTGCGATTGTAAATATCTGCTTTACCAACTAGAGTTTGCGTCTTGGTTTGTATTACTAATAATTATAACAGATCACTGCGATAACCATAATTATTCCTCCAATGATACACCTTTAAAAAAGCCGTACTTTTAATCGGAAATTCTTCGTAAAAATATACTGTTCTCAGCCGTATTTTACCTTACTTTGTTAATATCTTTAACGGGTTGCTGGCCGTAATATCACCCCTTTACGTCAATTATCCATTTTTAAAACAAAAATCCTGGAAAAATGTTGCCAGGCATTTACCTTTTTTATGCAAATTTTAAACAGTGTACGATGTCTATAATCTAGACATCTATCATTGGATCTAGTCTCTAGAAGTCTAGATCATCGCTGCAAGTAAATATTCAACTAACCATTGAGTATTTCTCAAACGTTCCGTGTTACAGGGCCTAATTTCCCTCTTTCCTGTCCCACTGTTCCTGCTGTCGATAGGATAAGACGCTTAAAGACTAAGTTTTACATTTTACATCTATTGCTGTGGTCCGTTGCCAACACACACACACGCACAGATTACCCGGACCTTATTTTCGGACGAGGGCTCTTTGACAGTCAGTCATAGGTCCCCAAGTTACCAACAAGGGGAAGGGGGTGGGGGGTGGGGGGTGGGGCGGGGGTGGGGAGGGGGAGTTTATCGTTTAAACAATTAAGTACATTTTCTAGTATTTTGGAAAAATTTGTGTTCATCTGTCCATAGATTTTACTTCCGTTTCAATGACTACTGCCATCGTTCACTTTATGAAAATTCAGATATAGTCTGGTTTAAATGTTTAAAGGTTACTAATTAATGGCAGGGGCTAGGAAAACTGACAATGCCCTAGAGACTGGCCATATATACACATATGATCAGCGCCCAAGCTAAGTTCAAGGAGGCCCAGGTAGTGGCTGCTGATGACTCAGCAGGTAGACCTATAAGCTCCCACAAGGATGGTGAGGTTGCAGACACATACAAGAAACTATCCAGTTTGAGCTGGTTTCGAACCCCAGTTCAGCAAATCAACAGACAGGGGCGTTTCCAATATGCCATCACAACCCTTAATTGGGCAATTTCTACCAATTCTTAATTTAGAGGTATAATGAGCATTATGGGGTTAGTATCGAGTGGTATAATATATGGTTATCCGCGTTATCTTAGTTTTGAAAAAAAAATCAGTATTTGGAATCCACAACACCCCACTGTAATCAGTTTGAGGACAAAGTAACTTTCTAAATTATTCAGAACTTTTCTATTATCGTAAAACTATTACAAATTACATTTAGTTTTATATGTATTCGTGGTTTAGCCAATGAAAGCAAGAAATTCACGTGTGACAGTGAAAAATCTATCAATGTATATATATATATATATATATACACACACACATATATATACATATATATATGTACTGTATATATATACACACACACACACACACACATATATTTATATATATATATATATACATACATACATACATACATACATACATACATATTGTACACTCACAAACACTTTCTCAAATCAATTGGAATCTTATCTATAGTCCATCTTATGAAAGTTATCATAGAGGTATTTTAAAATATAAATACACCAACATTTCCTAACACGAAATTCGGAGCTTGACCAAACACATAAGCCAAAGACCTATTCAAAGAGTCGCAAAAATGACTAAGAGGAATGGTGATCTCAGACTATGTTGCAATAACTACAAGCGATATTTACAAAATCATGGGACATGACTCTTCAATTCTCCATTAGTATAAATCGGAGGCCGAAAAGCTTCAATTGCAAAACTATGCCAAGCGTTTTAACTTTGTCGATCTGAGAGCGATATCAATGCATGATATTTACATAGTTTTACCAGATTCGACTCATGTTTCGATTATTTTGCTTTTAGTTTTACAGCGAAGAATGCGGCAGCTGCCAACCGTAACATTCTCTATCAGCGACATATCACAGATTTTTTTTTCCCTAAATACTTATAATGCGAAGATATCGCTTCATATTTTCCAGCTTTTTAAACAGTGGTGTTGATTAATTTGAGGCTAATGGCAATAATCCATTCTTTAAAAAATCAAGATGATAGAGTTATTATTCTAATACTTTTTCTATAAAAAATCTAGGTACAATAATGGGACAATCACCCAAATAAGGCATTCATATTAAGTGGTGCAGCAATTTATTCACGTTTGATAGGTCCCCGGATCACTCCATGCTAAACAACTACCAATCAACGAACATATTAATAGGTGCTGGGGCAGGGAGCCTTATTCTTGCAAATTAGCCGATTAACGGCCATCCATCATCAAATTGGAAACAGCTGTATGGTGGTGAGTATATGAGCATGGCATGTATGTATATCTATTTAGTGTATGTAAGCATTGATTAAAGTGGTGAGTAGCTAATATCTGGTAACTGGTGAAGACGTTAGTTAAAACAATTAGAACGTCTATTACAAAAAATAATTTTCTTCCTTACGATCTAAATTTCTCTATTGTCAGCTGCAAAACGGTAATGATTAGGTAGTCTTATTTCAATGACATGTAATGGAATGTATTTTCTCATGTTTCTGAGAGAGAGAGAGAGAGAGAGAGAGAGAGAGAGAGAGAGAGAGAGAGAAAGAGAGAATATATAACGACAGTATGCCGTCCAATTTTATATCAACTTGCGTCACTAAAGCAAATAAATTTCTGCATATAAAATAGACTTAACTCCGCTTCGTCCCAGACAGCAAACAATTTTTAATATGAAACTTCAGTGAGATGCTATTAAATTCCAATCATCTTTCCGTGCATCATTGCAATTCATTTAATACATAAAATATTACTCGGTATTTATTTTACAACATTTTAATGGCTTCTAAATCACACACACACACACACACACACACACACAAAGGCTACTATCGGTCAGAATCAGAGCTGATTAGTCGCCCATCTTGGGAAGGTTAAAACAAAGATCCGTAAACACTACCCATCTTTTTAATGAGAACATCCACACTGACCACATCTTAGTATCCGCAACTCTCTCTCTCTCTCTCTCTCTCCTCTCTCTCTCTCTCTCTCTCTCTCTCGTAAATTGAACAATCCGTCTCATATAACGTGTTCTCTTAACCTCGTTATCTGTCAGTCGTTACCAAAGGCCATTACATGTAACTACTTACACGTCTAATCCACACTTAGAGAGATAAATGACACCATACATAAAGGTTTCATTTTTCGACGTCTATTATTTTTAATGATGATTGTTTGTTTGTTTAACCTTTAAAACCAATTTCATTAAAATAAATTAACCTTTTGTAGGAGAGAGAGAGAGAGAGAGAGAGAGAGAGAGAGAGAGAGAGAGAGAGAGACGGTGGAATGGTACTCGAATTCAAGCATTGTATCGAACACGGTAGGCTATGAATATATTTCTCATTTTATTTCTTGTTTATGTACGGGTAGTAGTAAGATAGAGACTGCTGCTTATCATACAAAAACGGTAATGTTTATTTACTTCTTCCTGTCAGGACCCAATTCTAAGCATTTTAACTAAAAATTAATGGTATAAAATGTTTGTAAGTTGTTTTCATTAGCACACGTTTATAAATATATATATATATAGTATATATATGTGTGTGTGTATATATATATATATATATATATGTTCGTGTATATATACACATATATACGTGTATATATATATATATATATATATACATGCACACATACATGCGCGCGCGCACACACACAAAGAGGCATGGAAAGAATAATGATGGGAGTAACACTAAGAGACAGAAAAAGAGCAGCATGGATACGAGCAAAAGTAGAGGGTATTGTAAGAACACCTCAGAGATAAGAGATAGTCGTGGGCAGGATATATAATGAGAAAGGCAGATAATGGATAGAAAAGAAAAAAAAACAATAGCAAAATAAGTTTTCAAGAGATTGCAAAAGAAGCAGGGGAATAATGATAGGCTAGGTAACAGAATACAGACGTAATGAGGTCAAAAATACGGTAATAAAATTGAATTTCTAGACAGAAATAGCCTAATGATGATGACAACTATAATAATGATTCTGAATTCCATATAAATTATTTTTCAGTCAACCTTATCATGAGAGAAATATTAACCTCGTTTGATGACATGCGTCTCTCTCTCTCTCTCTCTCTCTCTCTCTCTCTCTCTCTCTCTCTCTCTCTCTCAATTATTTACATCTAATTCAAACAACGATCGAATCAATTAAAGAGAACCAGCTCAACGAGAATTTTTATCCTATTCGTCCAAAGTCTCTCTCTCTCTCTCTCTCTCTCTCTCTCTCTCTCAACTATTTACATCTAATTTAAACAACGATCGAATTAATTAAAGGAACCAGCTCAATGAAAATTTTTATCCTATTTGTCCAGTCTCTCTCTCTCTCTCTCTCCCTCTCTCTCTCTCTCTCTCTCTCTCATACGATATATCCCCTTTAAAAACAAATACCAAGAGACAATCCTAATAAAGCTATGGGAGTCTTATGGAAAGATTTTTATAAGCTTGTAAAACGAAGAAAAATTTATAAATGACATCAACCCTTAACTGTGGAAATAAAGTTATTTTGACAATACTGTGCGATCAATTAGCAGAAACTGGAACTTTACAGTCAGAGCAATGTTTTCGGAAGATAGAAAAAGAAGATTTCACAAATGACATCAACCCTTTCACTGTGGAAATAAAGTTATTTTCACAATACTGTGCGATCAATTAGCAGAAACTGGAACTTTACCGTCAGAGCAATGTTTTCGGAAGAGATACAAAGAAAGAAGATTTCACAAATCAATCACTTACCTTGATGATCCTCGTGCAATGCCATGGGCAGCGCCATCTTTCCTACGGGGAATGTTGACTTGAAGGCTTCTACAGTGAAACGAAGGGATTAATTTCTTCTTCCGAATATTAACCGAACTTTTCACCGATGAATACAAAATTACGTTAACACTTGGCTGTTGTATGACTCGTCACTTAACTGTGCATGAAATGAACTACTCAAAAGTAGAGAAGTAAACAGGGATCCTGTTATTGTTTTCAGTGTTTTAAGTAACCCTTCTATTATGTTTCGTACCGGTTGTCTTTAAACTATTGTACTTGGTTTTTGATTATCTATCATTAAATTTCTTTCCTTGTCACTTTTTGATTATGCTGTATGTGGTGTAATTCTTCAGAAACATAAATTCCACGGCTTTATAAAAGAAATCTCTATTGTACACTGGCATTAGTACGAACTAGATTCTATACATAACTGCTAAATTCACTAAACAGTACAAAATCATTCAAAATTAGCTCATTTATTTCTTCCGTTTCATGGCTTCCAACGAGACGACACACGGTAGCAACACTTTAGAACGCAAGAGCTGAAGCAAAAAATGAGTATAATTAACTTGTCTTTAAAAAAACAGAAACGTTTAACAGCCACTGTCTTCGTCAGGAGAACGACGTATTAACACTTTCACGTGAGAGAAACACCGACAGCAGGAGTCGTAGCAACAATAAAACTAGTGGACGAGGTCTTAGCCAAGCAAACGGAACCATCCCTCACGAATCTCATGACCTCTCCATCATTTCCTTTCAACTCTTATCTGGGAAGAACTCAAGACAAATATGCCGGGTGAGCGATGAAGGGCGTAATGGGGCGTGAACAGACTGCTACTGCTGACCAATTTGCACAGAGCCATTGTTCTCGACGTCTTTCGGCCTCTGCTGTTTCTTTGGGCCTTGGCATGTTTGTGTAAGATTGACGCTTCGATGACTGTTATTGATTCACTTCTCAGTCATGGAAATGTTACTTTATTCTAGTCTATTTATTGGAGATTTTAATAACACTTGGCAAGCTTTGTCAAACTTTCTCGATGTTTACTGACTTTTCCCTTTCTTGATGTAAGCACTGAAGAACGAGTTTATACATCCATGCCATTAACAAGCCTGGGTTGAGGATGGTTGAGTCCCTTAAACAAACCAATCTTACTAATAATAGTAAAAGATGTAGTTATATTCTCATAACCATACAGAATGGATCAACATGAGGCCGAGAGACGCAAGAGTAATATAAGGGGTCTGATGCTAGCAGCACGTTGAGACGACTTCTTAACCATCAGAATGTAGGACGACTGATCACTTCTTCAGACATGTCCTGGTTATCTGTAAAGATCAGAAAAAAAACTTTACAATTCAAACCACATTAACGATGATAATAATCATGAATACATAATTGATTTTGACAATTATACGAAACTCATCCGAGTAATACAAGCATAATGCCTTAATACAGTACTTACAAAGCTTAATAAAATACAAGAAGAGAGGAGTAAAAAGTCAAGGAATTTTTTTTTTATTTTTTTTTCTTTTTAAGAAAATATCTGGATTATCAGAGTGACATACGCATAATGCCTTAATACAGTACTAACAAAACTTAATAATATACAAAAAGAGAGGAGTAAAAAGTCAAGGATTTTTTTTTTTTTTTTTAATAGAAAATATCTTGATTATCACTAATAATTTTATAAAGAAAACAGTTCAGTGTCTAAAACAAACAGGAAAAAAAAGAATAGTTCATAAATAATCAAATCCAATAAATTTCTCACCACAAGACGACAGAGGAAAAGTGTTCGGTGTCCGTTAAAAATAAACAGAAACCAGAGAAAATAGAGAGCAGAGAATTAGAGATTGATGAAACCTGCTGGGATTAAAGCACTGATTACTCGGTAAATCCATTAGTGTAATCCATTTCCTTAACCCATTCCCTGAATTTGGTTCGTCTTTTCCGTCTCATTTCCAAAGAATAATTTCTTTTACAATTTCTCGCTCTTTATCAGACCAATTTTACAGGATTTCTAATAGATTTATTATTAATAATCATCAGTTATTTTTCGCTATGTAACATGCTAATTTCATTTAATTTTTACACAATTTATTATGAATTATCATCAGTTATTTTTCGCTATGTAAGATGCCAATTTCATCTAATTTTTTACACTATTCATTATGAATTATCATCAGTTATTTTTCGCTATGTAAGATGCCAATTTCATCTAATTTTTACACTATTCATTATGAATTATCATCAGTTATTTTTCGCTATGTAACATGCCAATTTCATCTAATTTTTACACTATTCATTATGAATTGTCATCAGTTATTTTTCGCTATGTAACATGCCAATTTCATCTAATTTTTACACTATTCATTATGAATTGTCATCAGTTATTTTTCGCTATGTAACATGCCAATTTCATCTAATTTTTACGCAATTCATTATGAATTGTCATCAGTTATTTTTCGCTATGTAACATGCCAATTTCATCTAATTTTTACGCTATTTATTATGAATTGTCATCAGTTATTTTTCGCTATGTAACATGCCAATTTCATCTAATTTTTACGCTATTCATTATGAATTATCATCAGTTATTTTTCGCTATGTAACATGCCAATTTCATCTAATTTTTACGCTATTTATTATGAATTGTCATCAGTTATTTTTCGCTATGTAACATGCCAATTTCATCTAATTTTTACGCTATTCATTATGAATTATCATCAGTTATTTTTCGCTATGTAACATGCCAATTTCATCTAATTTTTACACTATTTCTTATCAATAATCATCAGTTATTTTTCGCTATGTAACATGCCAATTTCATCTAATTTTTACACAATTTATAATGAATTATCATCAGTTATTATTCGCTCTAACACACCAATTTCATATAATTTCTCATCTATTTTTTTTTATGAAGTATAATCGAAGTTATTCTTACCTCCGGCAACGAAGTTGGAAGGAGGTTATGTTTCACCCACCGCCTGTTTGTTTGCGTGTGTGTTTATTTGTGAAAAGTTTCCTGACCACAATTTTACTCGTATAGTAATGAAACTTACAGAGATTAACTGTTATGTAAAAATCTTGAAAATTATTAAATTTTGAAAGGTAAAGGTCAAGGTCACGGTCAAGCAAAATGTCCAATTCACGTAATCGGCCATAAGTTTGGACACCGTTGTCACAGAGACTTCAAACTTGGTTCATATTTGAGTGTATGAAAATCCACGCCAATTAATACATGTTACGGTCAAGGTCAAGGTCAAGGTCGAGCAGAAGGTCGAGAAATAAGCTGCCGCGTCGGAGGTCTAAGCTCTATTAAGTGGCCCTCTAGTTCGCTCTGCAACACCAATTTCATCTAATTTCTAATCTATTCTTTTATGAATTATCATCAAAGTTATTAATATAATTGCACCCACATTACTTAACAAGCCCGATAAATGGCAATTTAATATCGCCTTTCAAGTTCCTACTTAGATTGTATTGTTCTATGCAGTTCAAAATAGAATTTCTTCCTTTTTTTTTACGCATTTCCCAGGTTCTATTTGTATTTTTCCATTCTTCCAAATATTTCACGCCCTCCCCTTCTAACAAATCACTTAGTTGAAAGATTTAATTTAGATTGTGTAGTCCTTTTGTCGAAATGGTTTTATTTCCCTGTCTTTTGATATTCCTGTATTTACTTAGCCTTCAGTTACTTATTTCTTTATTGTACACACCATTCGTCAGTCGTTATTTTAACCATGAAGTTCGTCGAATAATAATCACAATAATTACTAATTCTTAAAAAAAAAAAAAAAAAAAAAAAACACACACCTTTGTAAAACTCCAATAATATCCTACTTCTGTTTTGAACACCAAGTCTTACATAAAGAAAACAGAATTCTAGATTATTTCGATCAATCTTATTACAGATATACAGGAAAAAACTCTGCTAAGACTTGCAATACACAAAGGCTCATAATCCTAAACATATAAATATGAAATTCATCTCAAATCAAAATACAAAGTCATTATGGATATATATATATATATATATATATATATATATATATATATATATATATATATATATATATATATATACACACACACACATGTATATATATATATATATATATATATATATATATATATATATATATGTATATATATGCATCAAAACGCATTACTAGATGCCCAGTTTTCGCACGCAAAAATTATACCAAATTTCTGGTCTACCAAAATTCAAAGTTCTCACCGATTGTCAAGTAAATTTCATATGCACATTTTTGCCTCTAATATTCACTATCCTTTCATCAATTACGAATACATATGAAAAAAACAAAATTTCCAATAAATAATTTACTCATTAAGAATAACAAGATTTCGCAAAAATTCTTGTGAAAAATAAAATCAAGTTCTTAAACCAAATGTCCAAAATACGAAGATTCGAGATTTTCACCAAATTCTAGGTTGAAAAAAAGAATATTTCATATTTTGGCCTCAAATGAAGCACAATACACCTAGACTCTTATAAAAATATAAAATTATTCTTTGCACATTTTTTTGGCTTACTATGATTCATAATAATCCTGCAATTTAAAATCAATAACTTTTCAACAAAAAATAAAATAAATCAAATAATTTTCTCACATATTTTGGTCTAGAATTCATGATTCTCCCTGAATCTTGAATGAATATATTACAAATTCTCTACCTATTTTTTTTACTTATTAAGTTTCGATATAAAGCTCAACTAAAATTGACCCTTAAAAAGGAGACAAAATAAAAAATTTGGTCTTAACTTTACATTTTCACAAAACCTTGTATGAATATATAGAATGAATTTGATGAATATCTATCATTAACACTCATTAGTGATAGATGGCAATGTTTTGTTTTAGAGGCATAGGTTCGAATCCTTGAATTTCCAGTTGATATATATCCCCAAAGGTAGAATTCGATATCAAAAGGCATTGTGGTTGATATTTACATAAAATAAATTTTCAACCCAGATTTTTATTTACAAGGAATCGAAATAACCCAGATGTGGTAACGTCCCTGACTGGTGAACGCCCGACTGGGGTTCGAATCCCGCTCAAACTCGTTAGTTCCTTTGGTCGCTGCAACCTCACCATACTTGTGAGCTAACGATGGTGGGCGTGGGGGAGCCTATTCTGATGAGTCACGAGCAGGCATTGCCTGGCCCGGCTTAGTCCTAGCTTGGGTGGAAAGTGGGCTTGGACGCTGCTATGTATATATGGCCAATCTCTGGGGCATTGTCCTACTCGATACGGCTATGCCACTGCCCCTTGCCCATGCCATTCATGAGTGGCCTTTAAACCTTTACATCTCAAACAAACAAACTTAAACAAATTTCAGTGAAATCTCTCCTCATCCCTTGATCATGACGTAAACACAGCCACCCTCTCACTTTCTAAGGACCCGGAATCCTTTGCATATACATGGGGTCCTTATCCATAAAGCCCGATAATCCTAGGACTCTGTCAATAACATAATCAACGGGATCCGTACTCCTGGCGCGTAAGCTGCAGGATCTGCGTACAGAACACATTCTGTTCGAGATTAATGCAGTATTATGAGCATGTCCTTCTGGCTGATTCAACTCTCCAGAGTTCATGAGGACTGTAGGGAAACACAGGAAGGGTTTGTAAGTGAATGTACGCGTGTGATTTCTTCAAAATTTCGGTCACTGGCAGATAATTTGTCTTTAAAATTTTTCATACATACATACATACATACATATATATATATATATATATATATATATATATATATATATATATATATATTATATATATATTATATATATATATATATATATATTTATATATATATTTATATATATATACATATATATATACATATATATATATGTATATATATATATATATATATATATATATATATATATCAACCATAATTGCATTTAATATCAATTTCTATCTTGGTAATATATATCCACTGGAATTCATTTTACGGTAATAGCTTCTGGCCGGATAGAGATTCGAACCCCTGCCTATTCAGTCGAAAACCATGCCTGCGAGGACTCTACCAACTGAGCCATCACGAGAGATATACGTTTTTGACAAGTCACCGTATATATTCCTGCCGAATTCAGGAATCTGTTCATAGGCAGGGGTTCGAATGTCTGGCCGGCCAGAAGCTATTACCATAAAATGAATTCCAGTGGATATATATTCCCAAGATAGAATTCGGTATTAAATGCCATTGTGGTTGATATTTACATTGATTGAAATCACAAGTATTAGTGATATATATTCATCATAAAATAACCACGTGCTGCAAACTCACAATTCAGCTATCATTGTGGAGATGGGTTTATTTCAAGTCTATGAACAGATTCCTAAATTTTTTCTTAGATTGTACATATCAATTTCTCAGACTTTCCCCTATGATTAAATCTTTATATGCGGATGGTTCTTTTTCTAATTAGTATATGTATAACTTTATCAAAATTTCCACCAACCTTAAGGATTCAAGGCGTGAGCTCCGAAATTTTGTTAAGAAATTAATACGTATAATTTTTCCCAAATTTTCAGACCTGTTTACGAACTATGCTGAAAGAAACAATACCCAAAAATATTGCATTTTAATAAAATAACGTACATTTTCTACCACGTTTAGGCGTTAAATGCAACCACGGGTTTGTCAGAAATGATTCATCCTTAAATTCCTAAAATTACGAATTTTAAAACCACATTTATTTTGATGCTACTGTTCTTAAAATATTTTATTTTTCCTAGTTTCCTTTCCTCATGGGCTTGTAGCATTCTGCTTTTCTAACTAGGGTTGTAGCTTAAAAACTGATGATGATAATAATAATAATAATAATAATAATAATAATAAGAATAATCATTATTATTATTATTATTACTATTATAACAGGAAGATACATGCATAACTTCCTAAAAATTGGCCTCACAAGTTAAGAGAAGTCACTGTATAACCTCATAAATAATTTATTCTTAATTCCCTAAAATACAAATTTTTAAAACCGAATAGTATTGTCGAAAAATTATATATGCCCACTTTCATAAAATTGGGCAGTACAAGTTGAAAAAAGTTACGTGAATACCCTCACAAAATTTCGAACAGTCAATTTTCCGAAATAATTAATTCTTAATTACCTAAAATCAATCATTTTCAAACCCAATAATTTCCAATTTTTGGTCATGAAAAAAAAAATTAATTGTACAATATAAAACATCGGACGATTATATAACGCTTTTATAGTCGCCAAACGACACGGTGTATAATTTCCAGAACTGCCCAGAATTCCCTATAGTCCATTTCTTTTAGCGAGTCATATCTGCACCGACTCGCAGCGGTGCCCTTTTAGCTCGGAAAAGTATCCCGATCGCTGATTGGTTGGACAAGATAATTCTAACCAATCAGCGACCAGGAAACGTTTCCGAGCTAAAAGGGCACCGTTGCGAGTCTGTGCAAATATGACTCGCTAAAAGAAATGGACTATAGTCAATTATCAAAAATAATCGAGTCTTAATTACCTGAAATTAATTATTTTCAAACCTAATAATTTCCTAAAAATTGGCCATGAAAACTGAAAAAAAAATATATATATGGCTTTCGTAGTGTATAATTTACACAACTGCCCGGTCAAAAATAATCGAGTCTTAATTACCTAAAATAAATTATTTTCAAACCTAATAATTTCCTAAAAATTAGCCATGAAAACGGAAAAAAAAAATTATAAATGGCTTTCGTAGTGTATAATTTACAAAACTGCCCGGCCCACTTCAGAAGGCTTTCTAAATACCTCAATGACGAGGGGAAAAAGAAAATAATACCTATCTGTGCCATTTGAAGATTTGCGCATCCAGTCTTTTTTTTTTTTTACGAACTGCCAACGCATGAGCCCGGATCTCGGGCAACATTTATTCCAGGATTTCTACCGTTTTAAAAACGATTACATTGACGAAAAGGATTGATATTACGGTCACTAACCCGTGAAATATAATAAAGTAAGGTAAAATTACGGTCGCCAGTATTTTACTGAAATACGGCTAAATATTTTCACGGCGAATTTCCATTTAAAGACTTGCGCATCCAGTCTTTTTTTTACGAACTGCCAACGCATGAGCCCGGATCTCGGACAACATTTATTCCAGGATTTCTGCCGTTTTAAAAACGATTATATTGACGAAAAGGATTGATATTACGGTCACTAACCCTCTCTTTTTGTTTGCTGATATGTATGTTATCATCATAGTTAAGCGTTAATTCTATTGTGAGTTTGTTATCCAGACCTTAGAACTCTGTGGTCAACCTGCTAATTGATGTTTATAATATATCACTCATATTATTGCATATCTCATCTTTTTTTTCTTTTTTTTTTTTTACCGATGTCAAAAGTGTAAGATCACTGTACCCTTATTGTAACTCTGTATATGGCTTTTGCTGAAATAAAGATTATTATTATTATTATTATTATTATTATTATTATTATTACTATAAAATTACGGTCGCCTATATTTTACTGAAATACGGCTAGGAGCAGTGTATTTTCACGGCAGAATTTCCTATTAAAATTACGTTTTATTAACAGTGTAAAACGAAAGAAGGACCAAACGCATCCAGTCTTCAGGATAATTCTTCACCGTGGATGACTTATCGGCCATTTTCAGCCACTTCTATCCTTTGTACCGTCTTTTCTTCTCCAACTCATCCGAAAAAGGAGATGAAAGAGACCGCAAAAGCCTCTCGGGGTCGTGTGCAAGGAGGGGAATGAGAGGGAAGAAGAAAAGGAGGAGAAGCAATAGAGAAGTAAGAGGAATGGCAAAAAAAAAAAAAAAAAAAAAAAAAAAGCAAAAATAACATGGTAAAAGAGAAGGATTGGGAAGAGCAACAGATAAAAATGAAAGGAAAGGAAGGAAAAGAGGAAAATGCGGCATAGTAGTAAGATAAAGCAAGAGAAAATAGCAGCAAGCAAAGTAAGGAGTATAAAAAGAAAAAAAAGATGGAGAAAATCAGTAATAAAAATAACAGAGAGAGAGAGAGAGAGAGAGAGAGAGAGAGAGAGAGAGAGAGAGAGAGAGAGAGAGAGAGAGAGAGAGAGAGAGAGAGAGAGAGAGAGAGAGAAACATAATCCGAAATAATGATTTGGAAGAGTAGAAAGAGGAAATCCTAAACGAAAGAGCATGAGTAAAAAAAAAGAGATGAGAAGCAGAAAAAATAACAAAATAAAAAAAAAGGAAAAGCAATAGGAGAATGGAGAATAGGAGCTCAAGGATTATAGCAAGAGGCATGGCACAATCTCCTCCCCACTCTCAGCATCCCAGGGACTCCCACGGGCCCCCTGACCGCAACCGGAAATAAGCCAACTCCCCCCCCCCCCCCTCCCCCGGCAGCCGTAAGCCGGCCAATGCGGGAGCTGTATTCAAGAAAAGAATTACATGTTAGTTCCATCTTTCCAAGACGATGATATGACAGAGGACGGCCAGAAGAGGAGGGGAGGGGGTGGTTGGAGGGGGTGGGGGTTGGAAGAAGAGGGAGATCAAGGAGAGGCAAGTTTCTTTTTTTTTAGAAAAGACGAGAAGAAAAGATGAGGGGGTGAGAAAGTGTCTTGTTTATTTTTAATTTTACGGATGTTTTATTACGTTAGGCAACGATTTTCCTCTCGGGGCTAAAAAAAATAGTTATTTCGGTTAGAAAAAATGTATAAGAACTCCCCCTACACACACACACACACACACACACACATACACAAACACAAAAGCACTGCACTGGACGTCCAGCGTGATTGGGTGCTAATCGAAAGAAATAACTTAATGCCAATTATAACAAACTCATGCATAGGTATACAAGTCTAAATATCACTCGTGAATGACTGAGGCAAGGGGTGGGGGGGGGGGGAAATAGTGCCCTTGGCCTAGAGGCTGACCATGTAAAAATATGATCAGCGGCCAAGCCTCCTCCCCATCAACCTGGGATCAGGTTGGGCAAGGATACGAATGCTTATGACTCAGCAGGTAGACATATAGGCTTTCCCAAAAAACAGAATTACAGTTTATTACACGTTGGTTCCATTTTCCAAGAAGATGATATGGCAAACAAATTAAGATGAGAGTCAGCAACTGAAGACCAGACAGAAGAACAATACTATATCCGAAATAAGGTAAAATGTAAGAATTAAAACATTTCTTCACGATAGATTGATCACCAAAAGCCTTGAAAGACTAAAGCCAATATTTTGTTCAACTGAAGAAGAAACATATCGAATGTGTTTCTCATTTAGTAAATTTGCAATCTAGAATAACACCT
>NC_090745.1:110642509-110647509 GCF_036898095.1 Palaemon carinicauda | reverse complement strand
AAAATGTATCATCAAGAGTTGCTCCTGGGGGTAAAGGATGATGTGGACGAAGAATAGTGGTTTTTACTATGTGATGCTGCTGATGGAAAAAGGTAGTGACGGCGATGGTCGATGGGTTAATTAATGACTGTGATGATGAGGATGATACACACATTGACGCTGTTATGGTGTCTTTTTTTTTTTTTTTTCTTGATATTCAAGATAATGATGGGAATTTAGATTATAATGACGGCGATGAACTACTACTACTACTAATATTACTACTACTACTACTTCTTCTTTTTCTTCGACTAAAGCTTTTCCAGCTAAGCAGGGTCGCTATTTCTTGAATGGCGATGGACGGAGTACAAAAATAAGAAAAAAGACTGAATCTAAACATAGAGAGAGAGAGAGAGAGAGAGAGAGAGAGAGAGAGAGAGAGAGAGAGAGAGAGAGAGAGAGAGAGAGAGAGAGAGAGAGAGGGGGGATCATATGATATAAAATTATTTATTGATATGCTAATATACGTATTTTATGTTCTTTTTTATTCATGTGTCGAACACGCTTTCGTGCTTTTTGCATTCAAA
Organism: Palaemon carinicauda; assembly: GCF_036898095.1. Classification (NCBI taxonomy): domain Eukaryota; kingdom Metazoa; phylum Arthropoda; class Malacostraca; order Decapoda; family Palaemonidae; genus Palaemon; species Palaemon carinicauda. Next base: position 110,646,943 of record NC_090745.1, on the reverse strand, counting down.
TATATCCATCCACTTCAAACCTATATTCGCTGTACCCTTCACACTAACACGAACAATAAAATTTGCCTATTTTACTAACATTTGCAATTAACGTACACCCTTTACTCATATCTAAAACTGTCAAATGTTATTGACCTAACTCCAGCTTGCAATTGGTGTAACCCTTTTTTATACTTTGTATCCCAGCATGGGCTATAATTTGCAATCACACTTACAATTCCAGCGTCAACTAGCATTGCACTTGGGGATTCCATTCACAATTTAGATCCCATGTTTAACTCACATCTACAATCCTTTCGCTAATTCAATTTCAGAGCCGATTCTCATTTAAAATGACTGTGGAGGTCTTGTATAGAGTAGGGTTCCCCTACCGTACAGGACAGGAAAAACAACCCTTAAAGTCAGTGTAAAGTAAGTAAAACGGGATGCAATCCTATTCATACGTTCAATTCCAGTGTCGATTCCTATCTACAACCGTTGAGGTCCTTCTACTCCCTATTGCAATCCTATGTCCATTCGTATTTAACTTTAGCGAGCCTCTTTTATTTGCATTCACAATCAGTGCAACAATGAAAGCTACACTTTCCATTCCTGCACTACTCACATTTACAACATGTTTTCATGCCATCTCCTCTTACATTTACAATAGTGGTCATTCCCATTCAGAGATGCATGTAATAACAGCTTCAATACGTATTGCCATTATTACATACTGTACAATCAAAATTCGACTTATATTTCAATAGTTATTGTGGCCCTACCATACCCTTTTACAATACCATCGAAGAATCGTATATACAAGCTTATGATTATTGTTCTCTTTCGACTCGCACTTTTACAATCACTGTGTTTCACTTATAATTACTTTGTGTCTCCCACTTTCATAATTCCAGTGACTCTACCAGCTGATCCTTATGATCTCTGTGCTTCTCTTCCTTTAATTACAATTGTAAATCCCACTCGTACATACAATTCCACTTTTCTTCCGTTTATACTCCAACGTCCTTCTGGTTACCTCCGCCAGCGAAGTTGGAATGAGGTTATGTTTTCAGCCCTGTTTGTGTGTGTTTGTTTTTGAACAGCTTCCTAGCCACAATTTTAATAGTAGAGCAATGGAACTTGCAGGGATTAACTGTTGTGTAAAAAGCTGGAAATGATTAAATTTTGGAAGGCCGTGTTCAAAAGTCAAGGTCACGGATAAGCAAAATGTCCAATTCACGTATCAGCCATAAGTTTGGATAGCGGTGTCACAGAGACTTCAAACTTGGTTCATATTTGAGAGTACGAAAGTCCACGCCAATTGATACATGTTAAGGTCAAAGGTCAAGTCGAGAAATAAGTTGCCGCAGCGGAGGTCTGCGCTCTACTGAGAGCCCCTCTAGTTACCATTGAAATCACATACTTTCTATTACTCATAATGGAGTCCAAGTCTTCTTACTCTCAAACTGGAAATCACTACATGGTTTTCTTATCAATATTGCGATCTCAGTACCTCTACATACAACCCACAAATGTTGCTAAATCAATTAATCAATTACCAGACAGTCTGAAAAAATTGCAAGACAGCTTGAAACCAAACATTCGACAGACACTTAGTGTCTTAATTCCAATCAGTTGTCAGACAGTTTGAGACCAATAAATCGTCAGACAGGCTGAAATCAATCAAGTCACCAGACAGGTTGTAATCCAGCAATCACTAAACAATCCAAAATCGATCAATCGCCCAATAATCTGAGACAATTCAACCACATAGGTTAAATCAGAAATTTAACAATCACCAGTCAGTCTGAAATCAACCAAACACAAGTCAGTCTGAAATCAACCAATCACTGGATATTCTAAAATCATTCAACCAAAAGACTGTCTGAAATCAATCATTCACTTGGCAGTCTGAAATAACACAATCACCGGCCGGTCTGAATTCAATCAATCACAAGGCAATCTGAAATCAGCCAATGAGACCAGAAAGGCTGAAATCAACCTATAAATCATCGTGCAATCTTAATTTAATCAATTACTAGACAATCTGAAATCAATGAGTAACCAGACAGTTAATACCTACCAATCGCCGGACTAAATGACATGGATCAATCACCAAGCAGTCCGAGATCTATCAATCACTAGATAAGTTGAAATGAACAAATCACCAGAAAAGTTAAAATCAACAAATTAGTAGACATTATGAAATCAATGAATTACCAGACAGCATGAAATCAATCATCAGAGCGAAATCAATTATATCAATTAATCACCAAGCAGTCTGAAATCAATCAACCACAAGGTAGTCTGAAATCAATAAATAACCAGGTACTCTGAAATCAATCAACCACCAGGCAGTCTTAAATCAATTAACCACCAGGCACACTGAAATAATTAAATCACCAGGATGTTTAAAATCAATCAATCACCCGGGAGTCTGAAATAAATCAACCACCAGGCACACTGAAATAATTAAATCACCAGGAAGTTTAAAATCAATCAATCACCGGGGAGTCTGAAATAAATCAACCACCAGATACACTGAAATAATTAAATCACTAAGAAGTTTAAAATCAATCAATCACCGGGAGTCTGAAATAAATCAACCACCGGGCAGTATTACCAGGAAGTTTAAAACCAATCAATCACCCGGGAGTCTGAAATAAATCAACCACAAGGCACACTGAAATAATTAAATCACCAGGAAGTTTAAAATCAATCAATCACCCGGGAGTCTGAAATAAATCAACCACCGGGCAGTCTGAAATCAATCAATTACCAGGAAGTTTAAAATCAATCAATCACCCGGGAGTCTGAAATAAATCAACCACCAGGCACACTGAAATAATTAAATTACCAGGAAGTTTAAAATCAATCAATCACCCGGGAGTCTGAAATAAATCAACCACAAGGCACACTGAAATAATTAAATCACCAGGAAGTTTAAAATCAATCAATCACCCGGGAGTCTGAAATAAATCAACCACCGGGCAGTCTGAAATCAATCAATTACCAGGAAGTTTAAAATCAATCAATCACCCGGGAGTCTGAAATCAATCAACCACCAGGCACACTGAAATAATTAAATCACCAGGAAGTTTAAAATCAATCACCGGGGAGTCTGAAATAAATCAACCACCAGGCACACTGAAATAATTAAATCTCCAGGAAGTTTAAAATCCATCAATCACCCGGGAGTCTGAAATCAATCAACCACCAGGCACACTGAAATAATTAAATCACCAGGAAGTTTAAAATCAATCAATCACCCGGGAGTCTGAAATAAATCAACCACCAGGCACACTGAAATAATTAAATTACCAGGAAGTTTAAAATCAATCAATCACCCGGGAGTCTGAAATAAATCAACCACCGGGCAGTCTGAAATCAATCAATTACCAGGAGGTTTAAAATCAATCAATCACCCGGGAGTCTGAAATAAATCAACCACCAGGCACACTGAAATAATTAAATTACCAGGAAGTTTAAAATCAATCAATCACCCGGGAGTCTGAAATAAATCAACCACAAGGCACACTGAAATAATTAAATCACCAGGAAGTTTAAAATCCATCAATCACCCGGGAGTCTGAAATAAATCAACCACCGGGCAGTCTGAAATCAATCAATTACCAGGAAGTTTAAAATCAATCAATCACCCGGGAGTCTGAAATCAATCAACCACCAGGCACACTGAAATAATTAAATCACCAGGAAGTTTAAAATCAATCACCGGGGAGTCTGAAATAAATCAACCACCAGGCACACTGAAATAATTAAATCTCCAGGAAGTTTAAAATCCATCAATCACCCGGGAGTCTGAAATCAATCAACCACCAGGCACACTGAAATAATTAAATCACCAGGAAGTTTAAAATCAATCAATCACCCGGGAGTCTGAAATAAATCAACCACCAGGCACACTGAAATAATTAAATTACCAGGAAGTTTAAAATCAATCAATCACCCGGGAGTCTGAAATAAATCAACCACCGGGCAGTCTGAAATCAATCAATTACCAGGAAGTTTAAAATCAATCAATCACCTGGGAGTCTGAAATAAATCAACCATCAGGCACACTGAAATAATTAAATTACCAGGAAGTTTAAAATCAATCAATCACCCGGGAGTCTGAAATAAATCAACCACAAGGCACACTGAAATAATTAAATCACCAGGAAGTTTAAAATCAATCAATCACCCGGGAGTCTGAAATAAATCAACCACCAGGCACACTGAAATAATTAAATCTCCAGGAAGTTTAAAATCCATCAATCACCCGGGAGTCTGAAATAAATCAACCACGGGGCAGTCTGAAATCAATCAATTACCAGACAGTCTGAAATCAATTGATCACCGGCAATTTCTAATTCAAAGAAAAAGAAATTTGCCTGAGTAAATTGCATATATTTCCTCGTAACAGAATCATAAAGAATTTAGGAATATTAAGTACTT
>NC_090745.1:110612814-110625314 GCF_036898095.1 Palaemon carinicauda | reverse complement strand
CAATTTATTAATTTCCATCACTCCTCTATACAAACCTTGTATACATCCCACCTCTCTCTCTCTCTCTCTCTCTCTCTCTCTCTCTCTCTCTCTCAACTCAATTGACTTAAATATGTCCCCAATCTCCTAATGAATTAAATTTTCAACAATCCCCATACAAAACTTACATACATCCCAGTTCTCACTCTCTCTCTCTCTCTCTCTCTCTCTCTCTCTCTCACACACACAACACGTATGACCTAATAATGTCTTCAATCTGCTAACGAATTACATATCCTACAAACCCCAATACAGACATATATATACGGTCTCTCTCTCTCTCTCTCTCTCTCTTCTCTCTCTCTCTCTCTTAACACAATTGATTTCAACTTGTCCTTAATCTAATAATGAATTATATTTACAACAATTCCCCATACAAACGTATATATCCTATTTCTCTCTCTCTCTCTCTCTCTCTCTCTCTCTCTCTCTCTCACAAACATACACAGAGCACAAATAGCATAGCCATATCCTCAATCCGCAAAAGAATGACTTCTTCACAATTCCCCAGATATAACCTACATACATCCCATCTCTCTCTCTCCTCTCTCTCTCTCTCTCTCTCTCTCTCTCATACACACACAGCACAAATAGCATAGCCATATCCTCAATCCGCAAAGAATGACTTCTCCAACAATTCCCCATATATAACCTACATACATCCCATCTCTCTCTCTCTCTCTCTCTCTCTCTCTCTCTCTCTCTCTCCACAAATGACGTAATACTGCCTTCAATCAATTTATTAATTTCCATCAATCCCTTATACAAACCTTGTATATATCCCACCTCTCTCTCTCTCTCTCTCTCACAACACAATTGACTTAAACCATGTCCTCAATCTCCTAATGAATTAGATTTTTCAACAATCCCCCATACAAAGCTTACATACATCCCAGTTCTCTCTCTCTCTCTCTCTCTCTCTCTCTCTCTCTCTCTCTCTCCACACAGCACAAATGACGTAGTCATATCCTCAATCCGCCAACGAATGACTTTTTCAACAATCCTCCCAGACATAACTCACACGCACCCCATAATTAGCATGCCAAGGAAGGTGTAAAATATGTTAGGAAGTGGTCATATATGGAAGGGGTTTAAGTATGGGGAAAGGGAGAACCTCAAGATCCAGGTAACTCTCTGAACGTGGTGGATTCGACGTGCAGTATCGAGGCTTAAAGTGTCATGTTTATGTTGTGAAAGTTTCCAGTAAATTGGTGTTAGCTCAAGATTTCTCTGGTAAAGTATGGAGGGGGCAGCGATATCTCTCTCTCTCTCTCTCTCTCTCTCTCTCTCCTCTCTCTCTCTCAAAATATTCAGGTTTCTTTCTCTTTATAGCATTTCCCTGGCTCCCTAAAATAGTAAAGGGTGTATACGCAAAATATTTAAATTTGCTTGGAAGTATGATGGAATTGTAGTCTCTCTCTCTCTCTCTCTCTCTCTCTCTCTCTCTCACTCTCTCTCTCTCTCTTTCATATATACACACACACACACATATATATATATATATATATATATATAGTTTTTTTTATTAAAAATAAAATTAAAAATAAATAATGGGAAAACTAAGACTGGAAGAAACTGGAGAAAAATTACATATATAAATAAGAAAACTGTATTACTTCTGCCGAAATTCATTAGGCCAAAACACGGAATATTAACAACGAGTGAACATTCCTCTGAACATTTATTATATGTTGACAGTATCATGTTTAGAAAGCATGATCAATTTACACTAAATTTTGTGTGTTTTTGAGAGCAATGCAATTACTATAAGAGTCATGCCTACTTATAATGCCAAGGTCACCCATTATTATTTGCATAAAGTTTCAGGTAATATCGTACTTACTTCAATGGAAGATAATACGTAATGGGCTTTGTAATTACTCGTCTTCGTAATGCACTTAAATTTTCTATTCAAGGATTTAACTTTCTTGTCATCCAAATCGCTTAATTATCATTTAGGAAATTCCTTCATTATAAATAGCATCGAAATTTATAAAATCTTGGTGAAAAACGGGGTTTAAGCTTGGGTTAAAAAAAAATGACGAAAAAACAAATACACAATGGACTGTGAACGACTTAACGTTTTAGAGACCGCAATACTACTATTCTCTATAATACAGTATCTCTTTAAGTTTATTTAAAATATATATATATATATATATATATATATATATATTTATATATATATATATGTATATATATATATATATATATATTTATATATACATATGTATACACATATAATATATATATATATATATATATACACATACATACCTAAGAAATAAAAAACTGTGAAACCATGTTCCCTTTAATAATAAAGAGATAAATCACTCTTCAAATAAATGATAAGTGTTTACCTTTGATATAAAAAAAAGTCATTGAAAAAGAAAAATGTATGGGCGCTTACAACACTCCTTATCTCTAAGCCCTAATATAAAAGTCTAATAAAAATACTACTTGTATTCTAATCCACCTAATAGATAAACAACTACCAAACAGATGAAATCGCTACATTGGGCTCAATGACTCAAATAGAAATGTGATTCTGACCTAGAGATGAGAGTCCTTCACGGACCGGTTTGGGCGTGAGGTTCGTAAATGTGTAGTTTCAGTAGGATTATTTTGGGGAGAGGGGGGGGGGGGGTTTAGTGGCCGGGGACACTCATCTTGTTTGGGTATAAGAATGAGTGCACTCGGAGAGTTAAGAGAGGGACGGCTATCCAGAATGCGTAAATATACGCGCATTTAAAAGGAAGGATTTTTCTGTATTTGTTTATCACTAATTTGAAGGAAATAAGGCTTCTATATAGCTAACTTATATATATATATATATATATATATATATGAACATATATCACAAGCACACGTGATTTTAATTAATGTAAATATCACCCACGAAATGCATTTAATACCGAATTCTATCTTGGGAAATACATATCCACTTGGAATTCATTTTATGGTAACAGCTTCTAGCCGGGTGGTGATTCGAACCACCACCTGTACGGCTAGAAACTATGCTTGGCAGGGACCCTACCGACCAGCCATCAAGAGAGACTATCTTGATGGCTGGGTCGGTAGGGTCCCTGCCAAGCATAGTTTTCTAGCCGTACAGGTGGTGGTTCGAATCACCACCCGGCTAGAAGCTGTTACCATAAAATGAATTCCAAGTGGATATGTATTTCCCAAGATAGAATTCGGTATTAAATGCATTTCGTGGGTGATATTTACATATATATATATATATATATATACATACTGTATACAGTATATATATATATATATATATACTGTATACAGTATATATATATATATATATACTGTATACAGTATATATATATATATATATATATATTATATAGACACGTACACAGACACACATTAATATATATATATATATATATATATAAAATTAGTATACACACAACAACAACAAAACAAATGCAGCCGTTTCTAGTCCATTGCAGGACAAAGGCCTCACTGCGCGAATTGGTGAGGGTGGGAGATTTTCTTCGGACCTCATATGACAAAGCACCAAGGCTATACAACTTAGCTGATTATGGCGATACGCAAAACCCTTAAAAGGACACGCAAGCACGCGCGCACACACACATATATACGCGTGAGTGTGCGCTACGTACACATTTACGCATACACATTTATCAAATGCTTGTTTCAATATTAAGATAGAGATCCACCTAATATCTCTGACACGCAGTTAAACACGAAATCTGTCCAAAGGAGGCTTCAACCCCCAACTATGTAAGTGGTTGCTAGATTAATAATAACTGACTTCCATAACGACATAATCTCTCTCTCTCTCTCTCTCTCTCTCTCTCTCTCTCTCTCTCGCCATAGAGGATAACTCCTTTATCAAAAGGCTTAAAATTTTCTTTTTTCTCAAAACATTCCTCTCTATCTCTCTCTCTCTCTCTCTCTCTCTCTCTCTCTCTCTCTCCATAGAGGATAACTCCTTTATCAAAAGGCTAAAAATTTCCTTTTTTCTTAAACATTCCTCTCTCTCTCTCACTCCCCCACAGAGTATAATTCCTTTATCAAAAGGCTTAAAATTTCCTTCTCTCTCTCTCTCTCTCTCTCTCTCTCTCTCTCTCTCTCCATAGAGCATAACTCCTTTAACAAAAGGCTTAAAATTTCCTTTTCTCTCAAAACATTCCTCTCACTCTCTCTCTCTCTCTCTCTCTCTCTCTCTCTCTCCATAGAGCATAACTCCTTTAACAAAAGGGTTAAAAATTTCCTTTTCTCTCTCTCTCTCTCTCTCTCTCTCTCTCTCTCTCTCGCCATAGAGGCTAACTCCTTCATAAAAAGGCTTAAATGTCCTTTTCTCTCAAAACACTCACTATGACTGAAATTTTCTAATCAAATGAATATATTACACAGATAAAAACATGGTCTGAAGCAGGTTCTAACCCGAGATCAAGAGATAAGTGCTTCCTACGGATTACAATGTTCATTGCCCTTTGTCTTAACGATACTTACTTGATTAGAAGACTAATAAGAAGTTATTACGCTTTGATTATAGCCTGCGTTACGCGTGCACCCACCAAAGAAATGTTTAAAACTTATCAAGATTAATCCCAAAATGGGAAAAATTGTAAATATCAGTACGTGGATAAGTACATCTTTACTAAGAAGGACAAAAACAATATTTCTCTCTCTCTCTCTCTCTCTCTCTCTCTCTCTCTCTCTCTCTCTCTCAATCCTATTAAAGCCACTTAAAGTTTATTCTCTCTTTCTCAATCCTATTACAACCACTTTGTTATGCATAGTGTTGTGATATTCTATCTGTTCTTTTCATAGTTTTTCAAGAATTCTTTACGAATTAGATAAAAAAAAAAACAGATGTAAACTCTTTATTTATAACTTGAACACCTTTAAAATGGAAATGTTGAGCTATATAGAACTATATCCTTTTTGGAAAAGTGAAAACATTTTCCATAACTTGACTATTAATAATTAGACCTCTCTCTCTCTCTCTCTCTCTCTCTCTCTCTCTCTCTCTCTCTCTCTCTCCTATTACAACCGCTTACACTTTATTCTACTTTTCACCTATACTTAACTGAGTAGCTTATGAACGAAGGCCAATGGAATATTCACTAATCTATCTATCTCATTATGATTTGGATTTTCTGTCACAATTTTTGGTTGATTTATCAATACCACTTCAATAATTCAGGATCATTTCAACAATACCCGATGCGTAACTTACAGAAAATAAAATATAAAAAAACCATGAGCAAATCTGTCAGATTTTGCATCTAATTTTGGTAAAAAAAAAAAGAAAAAAAAAAACTCCATAAAGACGCGCATGTACAAGCAATCCTTTTTTTTATTTACATTTTAGGCAAGATATATTTTCTAATACAAATCAAATTATATTCAAATCAACCCACAACACCATCATGCCCGTATTCTATATGTTAATAACCTAACAATCTTATTTAGTATCCAATTTGATCTGTAATTACCTAGCCTACTGAAGAGGGATATGATGACATTGGTCTCATCAACATTATGATGACCCTGTGACACACCTTTTCCGCCATTGCTCTTTCTCTAGCCATTTTTCTTCACAGTTCATCAGTATTTACAAATAAAAACCCTTTGTCCATGAACAGGCTGCCATTTCCGTTGTTCCTGGGTTTATACAAATAAATCAACAGTTTGCACACATACACAGAAACAATATATATATATATATATATATATATACTGTATATATATATATATATATATACTGTATATATATATATATATACATATATACGTATATATAGTGAGAGAGAGAGAGAGAGAGAGAGAGAGAGAGAGAGAGAGAAATTCATCCTTTTCCATGATTTTAACACCTACTTCAAGTCGAGTCTCATTAACCTTTATCTAATTCAACTCCTCAATTTCCTGGCTCGCCCTCCAATTACCTCTCTCTCTCTCTCACTCTCTCCTCTCTCTCTCTCTCTCTCTCTCTCTCTCTCTCTCTCTCTCTCTCTCACAGCAAACTTCATTAGCACTTAATTTCCCTTGGCCATCTGTTATGTTCCTCTTGTTTCACAAAACGTTTAATTTTCGAGTTATCTTTACCTTCAGTTTCACTGCAGAACGAGTGATATTATACGGTAAACCACCATCATTAATATAACTATCATTATCACTACTTATAATATTATTACTCGAGGGTGTATCATCATACATGCAGAAAGGGCTAACAGATAATCAAATTACAATGCAATTTCTTCTTGATGGAATATCGATATGTTAAAAATAAAGAAAATTACATCAGATAGCGAATCAGCAACACAATGAAAATATGGCTAAAATTTAGTTTAGAAAACTAGGAGGATGTTTCCACAATGAAATATGAATTCCATCTATGTATAATTAACGTCATTCATTTGCATATATTCAGAAGTACTGTTAAAGAATATACTGAAATGTGAATTGTGACCCTTTTCTTTAACTTATATTTGAAGATAACAGACGCTGGAATAGAGCATTAATAAGATGCATACCGCATATACAAGCATAAATATCTGCATACGCACATACATGCATTGTTCTCGTATAAACATACTTTCATTCCCATATATACATACGAACATACACACACATATAAATATATACATATATACAGTATATATATATATATATATATATATATATATATATATATATATATATATATATATATATATGAGCGTTAAATAAGTTAAAGTCAAGCGACCATAGAATGGTGAGAAGTAAAATTTGTCTACGAAAAAAGAGAGAAAAAAAAAACAATTTAAGAAAGAAAATAAACACTCCCGTAGTAAGAGAAAAATATAATGAGTAATTTAGCAATACAAAATTGGAACTCCCAGCATCATAATAAAATGGAAGCAAGTAAAGAAAAAATGAACAGTAATTTAATAAGATTTGTATTGGAATTAGCACAAGGTGGAAAAGTTCCCTAAACAAAGTCAAGGAAAATTATCAGAAAACACCAAATATAAAGAAAAGATTGGAAATTGGGGTAAAATCCAACAGAGATAAATAGATTTAGCAGAACTATCCAAAACAATAAACAAACTAAAATTCCAAGATATTCGTAAACGCAATGAGTCAAGAGTTGATGAACACTATCAAAAAAAAAGGAAAAAAAAAAAAAAAGAAGAAGAAGAAGAAGAAGAAGAAGAGGCAAGGTGCCAACACATGTTTGCTTGAAGCAAGAAAATAGAAATATTATCAACAATAGAGATGAACTGATAAATATTACAGCGTACTTCTATGCAATGCTATACATTAGTGATATAAGAAATAACTTTGCAATTGAAATAATGAAACACTTGAGCCGGTACCAAAAGTAACAGTAAGAGAAGTGAAGTAAGCATTAAGAGGCACGAAAAGAGGAAAAGCAGCTGCAGATCACCTAATAACTGATTTAATAATAGTTGAAGGAGATTTCATAGTAGTAAAACTCGCTGAACTTTGCACGAAATATCTAGAATAGTGATCTATACCCCCTGCTTGGAAAAATTTCTACCCACTGCTTGGAAAAACTTTATCATTATACTAATTCACAAATAAGGAGACACAAAAAAACTGAAAATTACCGCCCAATAAGTTTACTCACATTAATATATATACTATTTACAAAGATTATATTAGACCGAATAAAAACCAGCTAGACTTTAATCAATCTTTCTAAAATTCTAACTATAAAAATTTGAGGTAGCCTCTGAACAAACAGAATAGCAGGGCAATAAGAATTTCAGTTAACAAGTGGACTAATAGAATAACAGGCTCATAATAAAACTAAGAATAATTAAGAAACAAACTAATAATAAAATGAAAAATTAAAAAGCAGAATAGTAGCAAAACGTACGAAGAACTACAGTCACAGAGAATGCTGGACAAAAAAAAAAAAAAACACACCCAGACACAAACAGGTAAAGAAATAAATCCCAGGAACTTTAGCTGGGTAATAAGAAACTTTGTGATAACAACTTTTGAATCTGATAAACGTTAGAGATGAGAAAAAATAAGAGAAGACAAACAAAGAGAGAGAAAAAAGAACTTGTTATCAGAGACAATGGGCAAATCTTATGACGGGTTCTGCATCTAATAAACGTAAACACGCAATAAAGAAGCAGCATTACTTGCAGTCTGTGAATGTCGCTTATGCAAACACATTTGGATCCCTACATGACCTTCGTCGACACACTGATAAAACAAAAAACCGAAAAAGGAATAAGAAATGCAGGACTGTCAAAGACTGTTATTTCAGAGCTAGTGTATGAAACCAGTCGAAAATGACTGCTAAATATTTAGTTAAACACATAAGTACAAGCGTTCCCCCCTTCACCACGATATGAATACTCCCTCTCCCCTCTCCCGAGGAACTGGGGAAGCTGTGCGTGACCGGAGATATATATGTGTGTGTATATATATATATATATATATATATATATATATATATATATATATATATATATATATATGGGTCCCTAGAGATTGCAAAAGAAGCAGGGAAAGGAAAAGAAGACGATGGATTGACGAACTAAACAAGTTTGTGGGTGTGGACTGGCATAGAATGAGCATAAACAGATGGGTTTGGAAGGACATGACTGAGGGCGTTGATCTGCTGTGGACTTATAACGGCTGATGATGATACATACATACATACATACATTTATATATATATATATATATATATATATATATATATATATATATATATATATATATATATACTGTATATATATATAGCCATATACGTGCTCTTTAATATAAAGGAGAGATTATTTCGGGCGTCTGAATAAGCGATTTAATTTCTCATTTCTAATAATGACATGCAACATCTTAAATAACAAAGGAACGTACAAACTCGGGGTAAATTCCGACCTACATTCACACAAAAATATGGTAATGTTTTTGTCCCTATTTACTTTATATCTCTTTATATGTTTATTGCAAAACTATGGTAATTTTTTTGTCCCTATTTACTTTATATCTTTTTATATGATTATCGCAAAACTATGGTAATTTTTTTGTCCCTATTTACTTTATATCTTTTTATATGATTATTGCAAAACTATGGTAATTTTTTTGTCCCTATTTACTTTATATCTTTTTATATGATTATTGCAAAACTATGGTAATTTTTTTGTCCCTATTTACTTTATATCTTTTTATATGTTTATTGCAAAACTAATACACCATCTTTAAAGAAATGTTTTATAAGATCCCAATCTAAAATTAGACCTGTAAATAAGGCAATCTATTTTCTTTATTTCGTGATTTTACTTTAATAACATGAAAACTGATGTAATATATTTAGAGGAATCAGTTTGGATTATCCTGGATAATATTTTTCAAATACTTAATCCGGATAAATATTCTTTAATCTATATTTGTTTTCAGGTATTTGTTTCCTGAAATGACCCACAATGTTAAAAATTCTAAACAATTTATTTTCAACATCTGGGAGTTGTTTATTTATATCAACCATGTGGTTTGATAGCTAATGTGATTTTAACATTGTGAGTTTCCGAATAACAACATCCACCACAATAATAGTAATAATAATAATAATAATGATAATGATAATTTTGATAACAATAATTATAATGATAATTTTCATAACAATAATTATAATCTCAATAATAACAATCTAATAATAATTATAATACGAATTTTAATAATAAGAAAATTCTAATATTTTTAATAATGATTAAAAAAATTCATCATAATTTTAATAATAGTAATAATTTGGTCTAAATATGACTTCGCTCGCGTCAAATCTGTTGAATATCCTTAAAATTTGTTCAAGCTTTCAGCCCATAGAAAACAAATTGTCCAAAATGTTTGAGGAAAAAAAAATCATTACAAGCCAAATTCCTTACATCAACAGTTTAACCTTTTAGAGTAATAATTCAGACAGGACGTGGTTCGTCATTTACAATTATACAGTAAAAAAAAAAAAAAACACGAGAATGGAGTTGACACAAATGCAACGTTGAAAAAAAAAAAAATAAATAGAAATAGAGTCTGGCATCGAACCTTGTGGATCTAATGCAAGCCTTGACCGACCGAATTAATGAAATTTACCATGATTTTCTCATTACGAAACTAGAGGGGGGGGGGGGGGGTTTAGACCGCAGAGCCCCACCGCGGCAGCTTATTTTCGACCTTTTAATCAACCTTGACCTTTGACCTTAACATGTATCAATTGGCGTGGATTTTCATACACTCAGATATGAACCAAATTTGAAGTCTGTGTCAACGATGTCCAATCTTATGACTGTTTATGTGAATTGGACCTTTTGCTTGACCGTGACCTTGACCTTGACCTTCCAAACTTGAATCATTTCCAGCTTTTAACATAACAGTTAATCCCTGCAAGTTTCATTACTCTACGATTAAAATTGTGGTCAGGAAGCTGTTTACAAACAAAAACACACAAACAGACGGTAAAACATAACCTTCTTAAACCATACCGAAAATGGCAACGAACCTTATGAGGCTGATGCAAGCTGTAAGACTGACAGAATTACAGAACTTTGGAACCACTGTCATATTCAGAACAAATCTAATGTTACTGAAATTTACAAAGAACCACGTTGGTCTGACAAAGTTGTAAAAAAAAGCTTTTGAGATTTTCAATAGAACTTAACTTGGTTGTAGAAAATACTATTTAAAATAATGTTGTTTCTGTTCTTTAAAGATTTTATTTTAATTGTTCATTACATCTCTTGTAGTATTTTTATTTCCGTTTCCTTTACTCACTGGGCTATTTTTCCCAATTGGAGCCCTTGGGCTTATAGCATCCTGCTTTTCCAGCTAGGGATGAAGCTTAGCTTATAATAACAATAATAATGATGATAACAATAATAATAATAATAATAATAATAACTTAAAAAAACTTCAAAGTATGGTTCCGCTTCTTAATAAATAAACTGCAATATACAAAGTATCTTTTTGTCCATTTAAAGGTCGATGTTCTGACTACTGATAAATCCACGCCGACCACAGCTCCAAAGAAAAGGGAAAGGGTAATAAAGTAGGATTAAACTATGGTGCTGCCTCTCAGAGGAGAAGAGATTATAAATGATAATATATTACTGCTATCATAAAATTTATCGGTGTATCTAATGTCAAGTGAATCATTTATTCTTCCTTATCCGGACTGTTATCAGTACAGCTTAAGCTCATACCGGATCAAGTTTCCAAGCCATTAATAAAATGATATTATTTTCACGTGTTTTATAGAATGACATACGGTATCAAATATCTGTATAGTAAATTCATTACAGTTGTTTTCAAACTGACCGACTACAATAAATTTCAGTTGTACAATAATTTCTTTTTTAAATAATAATTTAGCGATTGATAATAGATAGGAGATAAAGAAAGGATGGGGGTATATAAGAAAGAAAGTCTACGGAGCCTAATTGTAAGGTTTCGATACGAAAGTGCTGTACTTTAATTTGGCAAGCCAACAACATACTTTCGATTCATAATTCAGTACACACACAACTTAACGTGTGAAAGGGTTTGTATACCGCTATGATAAGCAAAACTGCAATAGTCAGAATCATCCATAGCAGTGAACGAACAGACACTGCCCAGCGTGGTGATGAAAACTGGCAAAACCCCAAACATGAAGAAAGTCCTGTCTAATGCCTTTGTCCTGTAGTTGTCTAGTAACAGCTGCATTTGTTGTTGTTTTATAAACATACATGCGGTACATACACGCATATATATGGCTTCAAGTTTCTGATGCACAAGTTGATAGTGATAGGACTATCTGATTTAATATTTTTCTTCTTAGGGAAAGTTGCATTTTACATTTCATAATCTCAATTCATTAACAGAAAGCTCTCCATTCTATGCTCATCCTTTATTCAATTTCGGTCTCTCCTAAGTAAGTATATTCATTAACAATCTCTAAAGGTTCGACCATAAGCCTTATTTGTTGTCTATGCATTTTCATTGAACATTAACTTAGTTTTACTCATATTCATTTTCAGTCCTAAGTTTCTGTTTTCTTCACACCTTCTATCATCTTTTGCAAATCCCTCCCATGATTCACTAAAGACGACTATGCCATCTACATATGTCAAGTTGTTAAGACATTCCTCATTATTGTTAATTCCTATATTTTCCCAATCTAAATTCTTAAAAACTTCTAGACACGCTGTGAATAATTTAGGAGATGGGGTCTCCCTGCCTAACTCCTTTTTCAATCAAGTTTTCTCATTATCTTTACGTATTTTTATGTTATATATATAAACACACATATACTGTATATACACATATACATACACACATATATATACATACATATATATATATATATATATATATATATATATATATATATATATATATATATATATATATATATATATATATATATATATATATATATATATATATATATATATAATATATATATATATATATAT
>NC_090745.1:110598212-110600712 GCF_036898095.1 Palaemon carinicauda | reverse complement strand
GACAGTTCATTTACATTTCTTTTGTGTTCAGTTTAAAAACCATCTGCTCATAAGACTTTATCCTGACATTCATTATCTCTGAAGATAATTTATCAGCGTCAAGTTCTTGCTTTACATTTCCTTTACTCATTTATTATCTCCTTCCTTCCTTTATTTCATTACCATTCATGCTGTAAACTTTCACATAATGTTCAATCTTGCACGTAAATATGGTGTGATAAATGTCATTTTTAATAACCACCCGCTTCATTACTCAAAAGATTTCATTTACATGCTACATGCATATCCCCATTGCTCTACCCGGCAGTGGCATCTCGACATCCAGATCTCAGCACTGATAAAGCTTGCCGCACACTGAGCCCGAACGGAACCGCCCGATCGGAACCGAAACGTCCGACAGAAATCGAAAGCATGCATTCTTACCTGGCTGCGCACAGAACCGAACTAATGTTTCTTTAACTCTGTATGACTCTTTTAAAATTTTAAGGTAGAGTCACACATGCATGTTCTCACCCGGTATGTCCTCCCGTATGCCCATACGCGGCCAAACGTGCGTTTTTAACCACGCCCACACAGGTATTGAATTGTGCCGCACAACGTTGCACCTACGTTGCACCTACGCACGTCAGTATGACGTTAGTACTGCGTTAGTGTGACGTAGTGCGTGAGTGGCAGCCGTTGTGCGTTGTACTTACGTTGTGCATACGTTATGTGGACCTACTGTATGGACATACTTCCAGGTAGTACGTGAAGGGTCACGCAAGCATAACGTCTTTACTAGGTATGGTGACGTAGGTGGTACGTCAAGTGCCGTCAGAGCTACGTCAGAGCTACATAAGAGCTACGTCAGAGCAACGTCAGAGCTACGTCAGACTTTCGTCAGAGGTATATCAGCGCGAGGTTGGTGCCAGGCATGCCTCCTCTATACTCCCAGGTATAAAAAGGGTGCTGGGCGGTACCTGACAGTCATTCACCATCCAACTACCATTTTTAAAATATTTTATTTTTCCTTATTTCCTTTCCGCACTGGGCTATTTTCCCTGTTGGGGCCCCTGGGCTTATAGCATCCTGCTTTTCCAACTAGGGTTGTAGCTTAGCATTTAATAATAATAATAATAATAATAATAATAATAACCGAAATCGAATGGTTATTATCGGGATGAAGTTTCACACTTGCTCTGGTTTTACTATATTTGGTAGCTCCTTTGTTTCTTCGTGTTTTAGGGGGTTTTTTTATGCATGTTTAGGCCAGCCGTACGGCTCTCTCTGTCACACTGAAGCCACGTTGCCGCGCCGCTGCCTTAACGCTACCTGGCGGTGACGTGGGTTGGCGTGTTTGGCGGGGAAACAGCCACAATACGTGAAGATGGCGTTGGGCTTCCTTAGCACTGACGTTATACATTACGTATGTTCACATATGTTCCGGTTGCCCCTAGGTTGGCCTCCCGTGCGCCCAACGTATAGTCAAGTACAATCACGGATATGTGACGACCCACGTATATTGTGAGCTGCCCACAATATACGTGGCCCTCGCCGTACCGCCAGGTATCCACGAGGTACCGTTCATACGGCAAGGTACGTCCTAGGTTGCTGGGACGTTTCCAAAATTACTGCGTTGCACGAACCAGCGAACTGCGTTGTACTGACGTTATACGTGCACTTTTTGATACGTGATAATACGGCTGGCCTAAACATGCATGTGTGACTGGACCTTTAGGTGTGATTTTCGACAGCAAATTTAATTTTGAGAAACACATTAGGTCTGTGTCTTCTACAAATACACAAAAATTGGTTTATTGAGAGAGTCTTTCAAGATTTTCGGTGATCAATCTATACTGAAGAAGTGTTTTAATTATTTCCTTCTACCTTGTTTCAAGTATTGTTCTCATGTCTGGTCTTCAGGTGTTGATTCTCATCTTAATTTGTTGGACAGGAACTTATGGTCTATCAAATTTCTTATTCCTGATCTAGATATTAATCTCTGGCACCGTCGTTCAATTAGCTCATGTATGCATGTTGCATAAGATTTTTCATAATTCTGATCATCCTTTACATTCAGATCTTCCCGGACAGTTCCATCCTGTTCGTAATACTAGGCATGCAGTTAATTCTAATAGTCAGGCCTTCTGCATCATGAGGCTCAATACTACAGAGTATTATAGAAGTTTTATTCCAGCTGTGACCAAGTTGTGGAATGTCCTCCCTGATCAGGTAGATGAATCTAGAACTTTAAAAGTTCAGAGTTGCAGCAAATATTTTAATAGTTTATATATGACATCTGTTTTCCTGTTGTTGCTGTTTTTAAAATATCTTTTTGTTAATTTTTTTACATCGTTTATTCATTTTCTTATTTCCTTTCTTCACTGGGCTATTTTTCCCTATTGGAGCCTTTGGGCTTATAGCATCTTGCTTTTCCAACTAGAGTTGTTGCTTATTTTTCTATCGTTTATTTATTTCCTTATTTCCTTATTTCATTTCTTCACTGGGCTATTTTTCCCTA
>NC_090745.1:110580712-110583212 GCF_036898095.1 Palaemon carinicauda | reverse complement strand
TAGGACTTCCTGGTTAGTTGAATGCAGTTGGTCAAACCCCGAGTAAAGTAAAATAATTTTGATCACAAGGAAAAAAAAAACTAATCAATACAAAAAAAATATTTTACTTGCAAAACTAAATTTTTATTAAAATATTCACTCAAAAATACACAGATTATAACAGCATTTATATATATATATATATATATATATATATATATATATATATATATATATATATACAGTATACAAATATATATAATATATATATATATATATATATATATATATATATAAACTTGTATATATGTATATACAATATAAATATATATATATATATATATATATATATATATATATATATATATATATATACACATATATATTTATATATACATAAATAAGTGTATATATATATATACATACATACATGTATGTATGTATATATATATATATATATATATATATATATATATATATATTTATATATATATACATATATATTTATATATACATAAATATATGTATATATATATTTATACATACATACATGTATATATAAATATACATATATATATATATATATATATATATATATATATATATATATATATATATTAAAAAATTCTACGATATAAAAGCATGAATCCCTCCGCGTGACTTTTTTCTACATCCAAGTATTTAACCCCCAATTAATTACGGGTTATCATTTGCAGGTCTTCTATTCACGCGTGACATTTAAGCACATTAGCCTTGATCTGATCACACATGATCCTTTCTGAGTGACAGAGTTCCTTACAAGATATAATTTGTTGATTTAGCATAAGTGGCGCTCTCTCTCTCTCTCTCTCTCTCTCTCTCTCTCTCTCTCTCTCTCTCTCTCTCCTCTCTCTCTCTCTCTCTCTCTCTCATCTTTTTTTCTTATACAAAAACCTGATCCTTCTTCATCAACACTTTTAAAAAACGCTTTTTAGGAGCCCGGTCTTCATCCCTCCTCTTCACACTAAAACGACCTCTCTAGGGATGCCATTATCTTCGCCATCTTTCTTGGCACTATTCAGTCCGAAACTTTCCACTGCATTCATCTACCATATTCTCTCTCTCTCTCTCTCTCTCTCTCTCTCTCTCTCTCTCTCTCTCTCTCTCTCTCTCTCTCTCTCTCTCTCTCTCTATAATCTTTTAGATACTTCATTTTTTACTAAATACGAGGATATGAATATATCGAAATAATTTTGTTATTATAGTAAAATATATAACACATCGCGAATACATATTAAATAAGGCAGATTAAAAACCGTATACATGGTACACACATGCACATGCATATATAGCCTACACCATACTACTTACATACATACACGTATACAGTGTATGTATATATATATATATATATATATATATATATATATATATATACATATATATATATATATATATATATATATATATATATATATATATATATATATATGAAATTAAAACCTGGATAAGTATGGCAAGGAGAGCCTTTGGTAAACATAATTATATAATGAAAATTAAAATGCTACTTTCTCGAAAACGAAAAGTATTTAATCAGATGGTCCGACCAGTTTTAACGTGTTTCAAAAACTTGGAGCCTTACTAAAGCCTTAGAACATAAGCTAGTTAAATTAAAAAAGCTATGGAAACAATAATGATCGGTATAACACTAAGAGACAAAAAGAGCTACATGGATAATAGAAAGACATTAAGAATAACAAAATGGGTCCCTACAGACTGCAAAAGAAGCAGGGGAAGGAAGAAGAGACAATGGATTGACGAACTAAGAAAGTTTGCGGGTGTGGACTGGCATAGAAAGATCATAAACAGACACAAGTGGAAGGACATGCCTGAGGCCTTTGTTCTGCAGTGACCTAGTAACGGCTGCTGATGATGATATATACTGTAGGTTATAAGTATATAATCGTACATATTTTTATGGTTCATACATATATATGGGTGTATATATATACACATATATATATATATATATATATATATATATATATATATATATATATATATATATATATATATATATATATGGGCATTTAAATGTACAACAGATGTACATATGTGCAGGTAAAGTAACAAACTAGCGCGGCCCTATTATCTAAGGTCGAGGGTCAAAGAAAAATGTTGTTTTCAAAGGTGTGAAATGACCATGTTCAAAAAGGATGTTCACCACACTTTCAATTAGACAATAAAAATTCTAGTGTTGAGTTAAAGCAAAGTTTTTCAAAATTCTAGAGTCCAATTAAAACTAATGTGTTCATTCATATTCATTCCATATTCTATCTAATTTCTCTTCCTTTTGTTTTGTTGTACTTTTTATAGTTTCTATACGATATATTTATATTGATGTTGTTATTGTTTTTAAAAAAATTTATTTTTCTTTGTTTCCTTTCCTCACTGGGGTATTTTCCCTGTTGGGGCAACTGGGATCATAGCATCCTGCTTTTTCAACTAGGGTTGTAGCTTAGCAAGTAATAAAAATAATAAT
>NC_090745.1:110575712-110578212 GCF_036898095.1 Palaemon carinicauda | reverse complement strand
GGAGATTATTCGGAAATGAGGAAGATTATTATTCGGAATTGGGGAGGTTATTATTCGGAAAGGAGGGAGGTTATTATTCGGAATTGGGGAGGTTATTATTCGAAAATGAGGGAGAATTTTATTCGGAAATGGGGGAGATTATTATTCGGAAATAGGGGAGATTATTATTCGGAAATAGGGGAGATTATTATTCGAAAATGGGGGAGATTATTATTCGGAAATGGGGGAGATTATTATAAGTAAATCGTGGAAATGTAGTTGATATATTCTTAGTAATAGGGTTGTGGTGGCCTGTAGGTAGTGTCCTTGTCTGGGGATTACCAGACTGGGGTTCGAGTCCCGCTCAGATTCGTTAGTTCCTTCGGTCGCTGCAACCTCACCATCCTTGTGACCTAAGGAGGCATGGTTTGTGGGAGCCTATAGGTCTATCTGCTGAGCCATCAGCAGCCATTGCCTGGCCCTTCGTGGCCCTAGTTTGGATGGAGAGGGGGCTTGGGGTTAATCATATATAGTATGGTCAATCTCCAGGGCATTGTCCTGCTTAATAGGGCAATGTCACTGTCCCTTGCCTCTGCCATTCATGAGTGGACTTTAAAACCTTTAAACTGGAAATTTCATAAAAATGAAAACGGTATCACTATATTTTTGTCATGATTTTCAATAGTAAAGTTTTTTAACACATCAGTCAAACACCCACCAAAATAAATATATTGATGAATAGCTGATATATATACAGCAAATAACATCAACCTTACCTAATTTACAATAACTTAAAAACCAGGTAGATGGGAATACACGCTGTGTGGAAGTTAGAAAGGAACTAACATATGAACAAACGATATTAAAGTACAGAAAAACACACACACACAAAAAAAGCCAAAGATTAGTACCGGACAGACCACTTGTCTCTGTATAATGAATGACCTTTATAAGGTTGCATATAGACGGTCAAGATGAGAGTCACTGTACTTAGTGAAAATATGGGAAAGATACAAATGACATTTCAGTGATTTTATTTGTTTGTAATTAAAACAAACATAAACATGTCCTTGTAAAGACTGGAGACTAATCTAAAGATATGAAATATACAGTAGATGATGGGCAAGATACAGATGAAATTTCAGTTATTCTTTTTAATTAAAACAATTAAACATAAAAATGTCCTTGTGAAGACTGCGAAAAATATGCGAAATGAGGATAGATAAATAATAATGAATAACAATTACAAAAGTACTGGGCTTTCAATGGGTGGCCTAAAGAAAGATGCAAAATGTTAAAATATAATAACAAAAATACATTAAAATGACAACTTTTAACGGCAAGATACATTATCATCAATTACCATGGGTAGGAACTTCAGACAGGTGATATTTAAATTAGACATTGAATATCATAAAGACTAAAGGAAACACGATAAAATGCATACATCTGGCAATATGATTTTATTTGAATTAGTAAAATGGTATAGTTTTTCCTAGCTGTAGGTATAGAGCATTCTTACAGACATGTGAGGTGGTCAGGGAGATTTACTACTATGAAATCTCCTCCTTGGGCTTGTAACATTTTTCTTTTTCCAACCAGTGTTGTAGTGTGGCTCTTTACAACAACAACAACAACAACAACAACAGCAACCACAACAACAACAGCAACAACAACAACAATATCTAACCAGTGTTGTAGTGTGGCTGTTAACAACAACAACAACAACAACTATAATAATAATAATAATGATAATAATAATAATAATTATAATAATAATAATGATAACAATAATAATAATAATGATAATAATAAAAATAATAATAACAATAATAAAAATAACAACAACAATCTTCTTCTCGTGTCTTTTAATCTTTTCTTTACTTTCGAAGTGATAAATGTTAATGGTTAATAGAGTAACGGAATCAGAAATAAAATAGCCTCCTCAGAGACTGCCAATTTTACCCTCATTTGTTGCACGTGTGGGATGTGGGGATGTAGGAGTGTGGGGATGTGGGAGTGTGGGGAGTCATCTGAATCGATTATTAACCAGTATGGTAATGAATTTCTGTTTTTTTTTTTTCTTTTAATTAGTCATAGTGGTTCCCTTATTCAGTAGCCTACTTGTTTATTGCTGTTTCTGTGGTTCGACGCGTAGGGAACGGTCCTTTTTGGAGCATCTGAATAGATATAATTATGCATAATTATGTATATTTTATGTATGTACATACAGGTTTGACCATTATTTCATTAAATCTTTGCATACAACGAACTTTGTCTCGGCGATATGAATAATTTTCCTGAAGTAGATATATATTGAGTTTTTCATTCTTATGCTGGCTTATATATACTGTATATGTAAATATATTTGTATATTTACATACAAATATTCTTATATATACATATATACTGAATATATTTCTTCCATTCTCTCTAACAACGTATATACGCATAAATTAAGGATTTGTCATTTTCTTTAAACGATAATAAAACTTGAAAAAAAAGAAAAAAACGTTAATTT
>NC_090745.1:110563212-110570712 GCF_036898095.1 Palaemon carinicauda | reverse complement strand
CTGGGCTATTTCCTTGTTAGAGCCCTTGGGTTTAGAGCATCCTGCTTTTCCAGCTAGGGTTGTCGCTTAACTGCTAACAACAACAACAATAACAATAATAATAATAATAATAATAATAATAATAATAATAATAATAATAACAAGAAGAAAAGAAGAAGAAGAAGAAGAAGAAGAAGAAGAAGAAGAAGAAGAAAATTCAAAGGTACTGGAACATAGCAAACGATATCAACTTTGTTCAGTCTTTGGCGATACAATGGTGGTAACCAGATCAAATAATTTAAAATGAACTAACATTAGGTCTCGTCAGTTCTTGGGTGGGTGAATACTAATGATCTTGCAACATCAACCTAAAACTTGGCGTTTGGAATCTAGCTACAGACCTTATGTATCTGTTGTGCGTGGCACTGGTTACAATGAGGTCCAAAGAACCAAATTCTTCTTCTTCTTATATCAATTTGGTGTTTGCCACCATGGGTAGCCTTTTAACAATATGGTTGTGGTGGCCGATGTGTTAGCGTCCCCAACTGGTGAAAGCCAGACTGGGGTTCGAGTCACGCTCAAACTCTTTAGTTTCTTTGGTCGCTGCAACCTCACCATCCTTGTGAGCTCAGGATGGGGGTTTGGGGGAGCTTGTAGATCTATCTGCTGAATCATCAACAGCCATTGCCTGGCCCTCCTTGCTCCTAGCTTGGGTGGAGAGGAGGCTCGGGCGCTGATCACATGGATATATGGTCAGTCACCAGGGTATTGTCCTGCTAGATAGGATAATGTCACTGTCCTTGCCTCTGCCATTCATGAGCGGCCTTTAAACCACAGGTACTTTCAGGGTCGAGGTAATGCACCAAAATCATGGGTTCTTGCTTGCATGCAACAGCAGCCCGTCAGAAAAACCAACCAAATGAAAATAAACTGGTTCAGTGTATTCCGCAAGCAAGGATAAAATAAAAGTAAAAATGATTTTCCTTTGCTGCGTTTACCTTACTAAAATATGGATAAATTAAGCTGAAAATGCTTAATTAACCTTTATATCTTTTCAATAAAAAACTTTGGAAATTTAAGATAATCAAAATTATAAGAGATATAACGACAAACAAACTCTAATTAAACACCTGGAGATCACCAACAAAATATTTGAATACAATTAAGTTGACTGGCCTAGAGTCTAGGCTCCTGGCCCCGCTAATGAAGTAGTAACTGCCCATCATGGAGTAAGCTCTTTGTTGTTACAGATTCTGTTAACTATCTCCCAAGATGTTCGTCTCCGAAAGGTGGTCAATGGAATGTATTACCTCCGCCAAAGGTAGACGAAGAATATGTTGTTGTTGTTGTTGTAGATTCCTGACCCTCGTGACCAAGCACAGGCTCTTGCAGTTTTGGAGCCCGTAGGGATTAAGACAATTTTAATTTGAAGTTGAATAAAGGATACGGATGGGTCCCTAGAAATTACAAAGGGAAAAGGGAGGAAGAGAAGAGGATGGATTGACGAGCGAAGAAAATTTGCAGGTATAAACTGACATAAAAAGACCATAAATACTCGTGAGTGGACAATTTTAATTTGAAGTTGAATAAAGGATACGGATGGGTCCCTAGAAATTACAAAGGGAAAAGGGAGGAAGAGAAGATGATGGATTGACGAGCGAAGAAAATTTGCAGGTATAAACTGGCATAAAAAGACCATAAATACTCGCGAGTGGAAGGACATGACTATGGCCTCTGTACTGCAGTGGATTAGTTACGGCTAATGATGATGATGATGATGATGCTAAGTATAAAACCAATGACGAAGAATACGTGCTCGCCTGTGTTTAACTGCCGTCTTATCTGTGTCTCTCTATCTGCTTTTTGTCGGTAAGTATACATAAATGATCTATTCTTTAATGTCTTGACTACACAAGACACTGGTAATTATAAACTTCTCTTTTATTTCTTGTCATCTGGGTCATGTATGTCATTCTATATAGCAAAATTTAATTACATAATTATATGAAACTGGGCCAAGATTTGTACTCACTCGAACTCATTGTTTACTTAAAGATCTGTGTTTACTTAAAATTTGTTTTGTCATTAGATATGAAAAAAAAAATGTAATGATGGAATTAAAATAGATATTAGTTCGTGCAAGCAATGGAGACCAAAAAATTTCATTCCACTACATATTGAAATGGATCAAGTCAACGTAAACATTAAGTTTTTTTACTGACTTTAGAGGACATTAGTATATGAATAGTTTTCATTTCAATTTTCTCCTCTTTATATGGAAATGAACATGGGCAGGACATATAATGAGAATGACAGACATCAAGAATACCAGAATGGGTCCCTACAGATAGTATAAGCAGCAGGAGAAGGAGGAGAAAACGATGGATTGACGAACTAAGAAAGTTTACGGGTATGGACTGGCACATAAAGACAATAAACAGACGCAAGTGGAAGGACATGTCTGAGGCCTTTGTTCAGCAGTAATGGCTGATGATGATATGCAGAGGGGAAGCGAATGAACACACAGCCAGAGCTACAGTATAGGGGGATTGGATTAGTGGGGAAGGGGAGGGGTGGGGGAATTAGGATTTTGGAAGGATTGGAGGGGAAAGCCTTAAGAACATACAATTGCCTTTTGCTTCTTTTTTACTAATGGAAGGTTGTAAGTCGAGAAAGTCACAAATGAAGAGAATCCAGAAGATTTAGAGTACCCCAAAACAGTCGAAAAACTAAACAATCTGAGGATCACTGATTTCAAAGCGAAAATGGGGGAAGAGGTGGTACTAAAGGTTTAAAGGCCGCTCATGAATGGCAGAGGCAATTGACAGTGACATTACCCTATCGAACAGGACAATGCCCTAGAGACTGACCATATATACATATGATCAGCCCCCACACCCCTCTCCACCCAAGCTAGGACCGTGGAGGGCCAAGCAATGGCTGCTGATGACTCATCAGATAGGCCAATAGGCGTTCACCAGTCAGGGATGTTACCACATCGGCCATCACAACAATATTATGTAATTAGATTAAATTAGCCTTATGCCAAGACGGGATCTCAAGTTAATTTGAATTGGTTTGAAGGATTTAGGATATGCAAAAGGGCATCTAGGGTTAAACTAAATAGTAATATTATAGAATAAAATAAATTGGAGAGCAAGAGGGATGAAAAAAAACAAGAAAGAATGTAAAGCAGAATTGAATTATATAAAGTACGTATCGCAAGGGCTCGAAGGAACGCTGCTAGGTCCCTGAGTAATGATTACAGTGCACCTCACGCAATAACCCCGCCCCCTGAAGCCTATGTTAATTCGACACCCCCCCCCTTTTGTAACTCGAATCCAAGAAACAGTATTCGAAAAACTTTCTTCAAGCGAGGGACAGCCCCTATTGTTGCACATGTTTTCTAGCTATAGTTTTCTTAAGATACTTATTTTCCTCCCAAGGAATTCCTGCCTCATTGCGATCCGCTAATAGTAACTTAATCAAATTATTATTTCTCAAACAAGTAACATACTTTATAGAATTATCGGTGGGATTAGACCTCATGTGACTCTAAGAATTTAGAAGCAGATGTTGGTCGCCAACCGGTATTAGAAAAAAAGAAAAAATAAGGAAGAGATTGGTGAATATTTTTCTATCCCACACAGACCCAAAACCTGCCGTGACCATCGCCAGACTCTGCAATATACCTGAGAGGCAAAACTCTTATAGAGGAACCCAAGGGTGCGGTGAAATTCAAGAGAACTAATTTCTCATTTGAATAAAAAATTACATCAAAAGAAATACATGAGAGCTACTTAACTCTTTGCCGCATCAGTGACCTTAAGCCTTAATTCTCGAGGGAAGAGCAGGATCAGAGTGTAATTATCTGGTTGAATGATCAGGGAAGCATATGCAAGGAGCAAGTCAGCATTGGCAAAAGAGGTAAATGAGCATGGAGAATGAAAATCTGATACTGGTATCGTACCCTAAAGTTAAGCTTCTTAATTCAATACCTTTAAGGTAATAGCAAAATCAGAAATGATCCTCAAAATCACAAAGAAAAAAGTACAGTATATACTTTTCACATGTACAGTTGTTTATATATATATATATATATATATATATATATATATATATATGCATGGACTGTATTCTATAGGATTTAATAATAATCAATATATATATATATATATATATATATATGTATATGTATATATATATATATATATATATATATATATATATATATATATACACACACACACACA
Organism: Palaemon carinicauda; assembly: GCF_036898095.1. Classification (NCBI taxonomy): domain Eukaryota; kingdom Metazoa; phylum Arthropoda; class Malacostraca; order Decapoda; family Palaemonidae; genus Palaemon; species Palaemon carinicauda. Next base: position 110,566,480 of record NC_090745.1, on the reverse strand, counting down.
TATATATATATATATATATACACATACGCACACACACATATATATATATATATATATATATATATATATATATATATACACACACTGGGATTAACTTACACTAAAGGAGAATTTTATGCAACAAGTGTAATGAAAGCCCTTCAAAGACAAGGAATAGATGAATCTTATATTACAACACTTCAAGATATCTACAACGGTTGTACAGCAAGCCTAAAACTACATAAAGCTACAAAGAAAATACCAATTGAGGAAGGAGTTACACAGGGAGACCCCATCTCTCCTAACTTATTCACAGCTTGCCTGGAAGTTTATAAAAGATTAGATTTGGAAAAAGTAGGAATTAACAATAACTTAAGATTTACAGATGGCATAGCTGTGTTTAGCGAATCATGGGAGGAATTGCAAAATATGATAGAAGACTTGAATAGAGAAAGAAGAAATGTAGGCCTGAAAATGAATATGAGTAAACTAAGTTAATGTTCAATGAACATTCTGATAGACAAGAAATAAAAGATAAGAGATTGTTTATGAATATACGTATTTGGGACAGACAGTCAGTGTTTCCCAGGACATGATACCGAAATTAAAAGGAGGATAAGCATGGGGTGGAGAACTTTTGGTAAACAAAATAATATTATGAAAAGTAAAATGTCACTTTCTCTAAAAAAATAAAGTATTTAATTCGATAGTCCTACCAGTATTAACTTATGCAGTGGAAACTTTGAGCCTTACTAAAGCCTTAGACTTAGAACATGAGCAATGTTAAGAATAATGATGCGATTACTATTAAGAGACAGAAAAGGAGCAACGTGGATACAAGAGTAAACTACAATAAACGATATTCTAACAACATATAAGAAAAAGAAATGGACATGGGCAGGATATATAATGAAAATGACAGATAATGGATGGGCTAAAGTATAAAAGGATGGTTTCCTACAGACTGCAAAACCGTTTCTCTCTTCTCACAGTTAACTGAGCTGACACAAAGGGAGAATTTCTTGTATTCTGTTTGATGTTAATGAACTAACCTTTTATCTTTTTCGTTCTTCTTTATATTAATCCTTTCTTATGGTTTTCAAATAACAGGACAAATATTACTTCATTCATTTTCATTTATCCCCTATATTTTCTTGTTTCTGTCTTTTGTTCCATAACATAAATTGTTAAAAAGTGTCATTGTTAAATCCGGAAAACCATTGCGGATTTGAAAAATATTCGAGAATTTTACTATTTTCATCCAGAGTTAATTAAAAGGATTATAAGTCTTATTGGCATTGCCAATTCGACATAAATTTTACATGGGTTATTGCTTTTCATAATATATATATATATATATATATATATATATATATATATATATATATATATATATATATATATAAACAAATGCTGCCGTTTCTGATTCATTGCAGGATAAAGGCTCTAGACATCTTATTCACGTCTGGAGTTTTGCCAGTTTATATCACCACACTGGCCAATTATATGTATGTATGCATGTATGTATGTACATATGTATATATATATATATATATATATGTGTGTGTGTGTGTGTATATATGCATGTATGTATGTACATATGTATATATATGTGTGTATATATGCATGTATGTATGTACATATGTATATATATATGTGTATATATATATATATACACACATATGTATATATATACATATGTATACATATACACATATGTATATACATTAGTTATTATTTTCCCGTAATAGAAACTGGTTTCCAAGAAAAGCGACATGCACCAATTCATATTACTTAAAATTTCTCAACTACTGATTGACCACTATGTAGCAAACTTCCAAACTTCCCTTTCCGAAAAGAAAACTGAATCACAAATTCTTCTAACAAGTATTATGTTTATCCTACAATCTTTCTTTCTTCACTTAATCTGCGGCTCACCTTTCTTCTTCATAAATAAAACTAAATATCAAATTAATACCGCTCATGAATGGCCGAGGCAAGGACAGTGACATTGCCCTAGCAAGCAGACCAATGCCCTAGAGACTGACCATATATGTAATAATTATATATTACATGTTTAAAACACATGACGTAATAGGTCATTGTGGAAGTAGAAGCTAGTGTGAGAAGTGCTGTAGTCAGATCATAGCAGGATGTGAATACCATATCTCAGCAATGTAACATTTTTCATGAAGAGTAAACACTAACCAGTCCGTGGGAAAGGTTGCCTGTGAGAACGGAACTGGGTATCTTCCTATATTAATGTTTAGTTTACATTATGTGTTTAAATGCTGAGATAACTGACTATACGATATCAGTGATATCGATATTTTAGCCAGTTCTTACTTAGATGTCATATGGAATGGTCATCCGACCAAACCAGCTATACTCCTGTGATGGAGATGTTAACACTGTTGTTCTTAAAGAATAAACCATTTTAAAGTTAACTTACTTGACTTTACTTGAAGATGTAACATAACAACTAACATACTTAATGTGTGTTAACAACAGTAGCACACTAATATATATACATATGAACAGCGCCCAAGCCCCGCACCACGGTTAGGACCAGGGAGGGCCAGGCAATGGCTGCTGATAACTCGGCAGGTATTATAGGCTCCCCCTAACCTCCATCTTTAGCTCACAAGGATGGTGTGGTTGCAGCGACTAAAGGAACAACCGAGTTCGAGCTGGGCTCGAACCCATGTCTGGCGATCACCAGGCAGTGGCATTTAAAATAGCCCAAAAGAACCACAGCATTGTCCAAGGTATTTCTATATAAGAATCTACGGCTTCAAGTCTTATACCATTCATACTAACATTCTTTTTTGCAATTTCCTCAACATTTTCTGGTTTTTTTTTCACTATTTATCTTGAAACCTATTTCACCAGACTGCAATTTCTCGTCACCTTCCTCAATCAGCAATATAGAATATGCAAACAGACTTTTACCACTGCATTTAAAATTCCATTTTCTTATCTTCCCTAATTTTGCCAATATATAATGAATTTCTTCTAACTTCTGCAAACACTACCTGTTATCAAAAGTTAAAGCAGCAAAAAAAACTAAACGTACCAGTTACTCTGCCCCCTTCAAATCTGAAAACAATTGATCTCAATCATGAAAACCTCCACATCATACATTCTCAACACCCTCCAAATTATTTTCTTTTTCTTCTATCAAAAGCTCATCTAGTGCCATAGTATGTATCTCAAATACGAACAAGCACACACACACTATATATATATATATATATATATATATATAATATATATATATATACATATA
>NC_090745.1:110555712-110560712 GCF_036898095.1 Palaemon carinicauda | reverse complement strand
GCTTTGATGCCTGAAGAAAATGGAGAGAGAGAGAGAGAGAGAGAGAGAGAGAGAGAGAGAGAGAGAGAGAGATGCTGATCTTTGTTTATTAAAAACAAATTATACCTTGTGTGTATATATATACATGTATATATATACATATATATTTAATACACATATGATACACATGTTTGTATCCATATATAATATACGGAAGCTCGTAAACAAGGCAGAATACTTTCGATATTAAAAGATATTTGTGAATTGATATTTGAAGGTATAAGTGTATACTGACAATCACATACACACATATATACTGTTTACATACATATATATATATATATATATATACATACATATATATATATATATACATATTGCTCTGTGGTGGAAATGTGGGAGGGTGGGCTGTGGCACCCTAGCAGTACCAGCTGAACTCGGTTGAGTCCCTTGTTAGGCTGGAGGAACATAGAGAGTAGAGGTCCCCTTTTTTGTTTTGTTTCATTTTTGATGTCGGCTACCCCTCAAAATTGGGGGAAGTGCCTTGGTATATGTATATATGTATGTATATACATATATGTAAATATATATATATATATATATATATATATAATATATAGATATATATATGAGTGTGTGTGTGTGTCTGAATTTGCAACCATTCAATACAAATTGTCTGATAAGTTAAGGGACACAAAAAATAAAAAAAATATTCTGGCTTCATCTGAATATTCTTGCATCATTAACTCTCCACCAACGCATGAGTCATGCATATCTTCAAGTATTCTCAGAGGTCAAAACCTGTGCATTGTTTGTGCTGCTCAGTTTTCGTATATGACATCATGGCGTCAAAAGACATGGTGTTAGATGGCAGTGTCTGATCAAGTTGATATTCATGGATGGATTGTTTTAAGCTATTTTGAATACGTGCATAAATACAAATGATCTCCAAATATTTTTTTTTTATTTCCTTGAATACTTTACAGCTGAGTCGACTGGCTGGATAAGAGTCCAGTGCAGTGCACACACACACATACATACACACACACACACACACACACACACATATATATATATATATATCACTCTAACATTCGTCATTTCAATCAGTGTAAATATCAACCAGAAAGGTATTTAATATCGAATTGTACTTTGGGAATATATATCCACTAGAACGTAATTTATGATAAATGCTTCTGGCTAGGCCATGATTCGAACGTATGCCCAAAGTGGAAAGAATCTCTGCAGGGATGACTTTACCAATCGAGTTATCATTGGTATATGTATGTATGTATGTATGTATGTATGTATGTGTATATATATATATATATATATATATATATATAAACACCTTTAACATTGATCACTAAAAGATAAGACCATTATGCGAATAATTTTTACAGCATATTTTAATGAAAACCAGCTTCTAATAACCACTTGTCAGCCAGTTTATGTAAAACAAGAAAAACAGACCCGACACATTTAAGTTAAGGCCAAATAAAAAGTTGTTCTGATAACGTTTATCTTCTTGAGCATCACACTAAGTGTGTGTTTGTAAATCCACTTCTTGGGGTTATCTTTGGCTGCCTCTGCTTTGTTCAATCGTCGGGTCATTGCTCTCTCTCTCTCTCTCTCTCTCTCTCTCTCTCTCTCTCTCTCTCTCTCTCTCCTTTCACACCATTTCATTAAATTACGTTGTCTCTGAAAGTTTCCAAATGCAATTTTTTAATCTGAATGATATGAAACCAAGTTAATTATTTTAGCTTAGCTAAAGACACCACAAATTCAATTGAATTTCACGAAATATAACATGTCTCTCTAAAAGACACTAATTTCTGTAAAAAAAAAAAAAAAAAAAAAAAAAAAAAAAAAAAAACAAGAACCTTTGCAAGACTAGCGAGATAGGCAATTTAATTACAGGTTTTACCCCATGTCCGAAAAAAGAATAAAGAGAAAGAAGAAAGACAGGTGGGTGTCAACCTATAAGGATAATCATACTTTTTTTTACGATAAATAATATTATTCAGGAATAAATTCGGATGGAAAAAGATATTTGACTCCAGGATAAAGTGAACGTTACGGTTGTCTTAACAAATACATTATGGACCATATGGCGTTTCTAATAATTATGTAAGTGTACGCGAGCCGTCAAAAATAACTGCTAACAATATTTAGATAGATATGCACACACTCACGTACACACAGATTAAACCCTTCTCCTCCCCGCCCCCTTTTCGAACTACAACCCGCCGGTTCGGCAATTTGTGTGAGATTGTGGTTTCTGAGAGTACCTCACGGGGAGTGTACGTTACTAGTGTATGACTACTCCCTCTTCCTCCTGAGAGTGATAGGATATACACATATATACATATATATTTATATATTATATATATATATATATATATATATATATGTATATATTATATATATAGTTACACTTACTCTTTATTATATATGGTTCAATACATTGCATTATATATCATAGTTGCCTGGTTAAACGTATGGTATTTCGAATACTTTCTATATATGTGAAACAAAAAATGGTAAAGTAACCTTTAATTTATATTTTCTCTTTATCAAAATTCTACTTTTATCTGTATTCCATCAAACTTCAAACAAATAGTTTTAAACTTACACGGAGTGAATAATAATAATAATAATAATAATAATAATAATAATAATAATAATAATAATAATAATTTCATACAAAAACAACCGTGTTCTGATAAATGCAGATTAGAAGAGTATCTTGTGTAAATTGAAAAAAAAAAAATTAAATTGCAAATTATCTACACAAGCATGATCTATTTGTTCCCCGCAACAACAACAACAACCGTAACATCAGTAATAATAGTATTAATAATTTTTAATTCCAAATAGTAAATTAAAATCTAATCAGAGATCTTATGACAGCCTAGTCATTGGTCATTATTAACCTGTTAAAAACTAGACAAGAAAAATTATTGCCAGTTATATTCCCCCTTGATAATAACAGCCATGTTAAATGTAGTTCCTTCCAACAGCAAAAACGCTTTTAAAAGGTTTAAAGACCGCTCATGAACAGCATAGGCAAGGGACTGTGACATTGCCCTATCATGCAGGACAATATCCTGGAGACTGACAGTATGTACAGTTTGCCTCATTAATTCCGGTACACAGGCGTCTCCTTATCTTCCCGTATAGTTTAACCGGATTTAATGAAGCCAACTGTACAGATGATCAGCCACCTAAGCCGCCTCTCCCCCCAAGCTCGTACTAAGGATGGCCAGGCAATGGATGGTGATGACTCAGCAGATAGACCTATAGGCTCCCCAAGCCCCGCATCCTTTACAAGGATGGGGAGGATGCAGCGACCAAAGGAAAAATCGAGTTTGAGTGGGACTCGAACCCCAGTCTGGCCTTCACCTCTCAGGGACGTTATCGCATCGGCCACCAGAACTGAGATATTGCCCATCTCGCCATATTACTTAACATCTCGGTATTTACATTCATTCATTGTCAACCTATACTGACTACCATCATTCAGTCTGGGTGTGACGTCATCATCTCCTTTCGTGGTTATTAATAATCTGGTTATATATTGTATTGACTTTTCATGTACAATATCACAAATTATTACCAGTAATTACTATGAATGCAGTTTCAGTCAGATATCATTATGTATGATACATTAATAAAAAAAGATAAATGCTAATAAAATCTAAATAAAGATATCAAATTTTGACCAGACATTATCATAAATGCGGTTTCAGTCAGAGTTTGTTGTGTATACTATTCTAATAAAAAGATGAATACAATTATGATCTAAAATTATTTTCCATGTTATTTTAATCATGCATTTTATGAATGCTATTTGCATTAGAGATTATGTGTTCTATTTCATTTACGGATTATTATGCATGCCATTATAATCAGATATTACTGTCGCCTGCTTGATCATTCATTTTAATATATATTTCAATCAGATATCATAACGCATGGTACTCTCATATTCAATTTTATTCGTCATCAGCTCTCAAACGGTTAATATATTTACGGTTGGAGCATTTGATTATCTTTAGCCATTAATCATTTAACGATTTTAGTGATGTGGGAACCATTTATAAGCAGAAATAAGATAATATGGATGAGTCGTAAGCAAACTATACTCAATTTTTTTTAATGAGGCGCATTTGCACTGACTCGCAACGGTGCCCTTTTAGCTCGGAAACGTTTCCTGCTATCTGATTGGTTAGAATGATCTTGTCCAACCAATCAGCGATCAGGGAACTTTTCCGAACTAAAAGGAAGCCGCTGCGAGTCTGTGCAAATCTGCCTCACTAAAAAGAATCGACTATAGTTAATACGGATGAATCTTTTGAATTCTGGCTATCGTTTCCGATAATAATATATCTCGGTTGTCTTGCTGAATCTCTAGTTATCATCATATCTAACTGAGAGAGAGAGAGAGAGAGAGAGAGAGAGAGAGAGAGAGAGAGAGGGCTGCCTTGCTAAAGCTACAATTATTATCATATCTACTTGAGAGAGAGAGAGAGAGAGAGAGAGAGAGAGAGAGAGAGAGAGACCTTTTACACTTTTTACTGAAGCACTGTTATCCCTAGATGACAAGGTGGAAATATATGGAGGGATTGTTAACCCAATTCTCCATCATGGAGGATAAATATGGATTTTACTGAGAATAAAATGGAAAAAGATTAAAGCTGTTGAGATGAACTATTTAGCATAGGAAGAAGAATAGATCAGTGTCTTTTGAGATGGTTCGGTCAAGTGGAAGAATGGGCGATGATAATTTAACGGAAAGTGTATGATTCAGGTTTCCTGAAAAGTAGGAGAGGAAGGCCTCGTAAGGGTGGAATAGATAGTGTCAAATTATCATTGGAAAGTCATATCTAATCTTAGCGCAGGATGGCACAATGTGTGTAATGGATTCACACTCTGTGCTGATGAGCCTTCTGAGTAATTCAAAGATAGTATAAGGAAGTTCGGAAAACTCCCCTATAAAAAACCCGGTGTGCACTTAG
>NC_090745.1:110543212-110550712 GCF_036898095.1 Palaemon carinicauda | reverse complement strand
AGAGAGAGAGAGAGAGAGATATGCATTGTGGACGTAAATTCAATTACTTCATGTCTACAGTAAATTACGTTCTTCTCTTCTCGGATGCAATATATAAGATGACCAATGTACATAACCATTCTCTTTCGCATTAGCCTTGATCTTATTTGCAATTGCTGCCTGACTTCTAGCCCTGTAGCTCACTTATATTTAGTCTTTAATATCAATGCAAAAATAAGAGATTTTAAGTAATTTGTATTTTTCCTAATTATACTTACGAGGAAGTAATCATAAAAAGCCCCGAAAAGTTATGGATAATATACTTATATAGTACTTCTAAATAAATATACCGGTTATTCAAATAATATCACACACATATATAGACCCGCAGCCCGAACTATTGCAGTGCAAAGAACGAGATAAGGCTGTAACCCATACTTGTATATAGGAGCAGTCTTGTAAGCTGTAAAACTGACCGTCTGGCGAAAATATATGGGTGGCTTACTTGACAAACACCACAGATTTGGTTGTTAGATTTTGGGTCTAGATACAGAGATACCGGATGAAACAAATAAATATATCAGTGGACTCTTCTGTTTATAGAATGGCCAGTGACAGACATATTGGCGGGTGGGTACGCAAGGAAAGATACAATGAAAAAGGGGGTTATTTATATCGATCAAATTTAATAGATAAGTAAAATTTACACTACAATAGTACTGCATTTCTTCGAGTACTGATTGCCAAAAACAAACAAAGGAAATTGTATTTTGAATATGAAAATCATTTTCAAACGAACCGGGATTGAAAATTTCACACATTCGGTATTAATCCTATTATCATTATCATCATCATTATCAGCATTACCATTATCATTATTACCAAAAACGCTTCACGAATGCTGATCAAATCTCACCTTAAAAGCAGAGGAGTCACAAATTGAAAACTTAATTAAATAAAAACAACGAAGGGAGAACCAGTGATCAAAATCTTCCACTGCCAGGTAATGTAATCCTCTTATCATTATCATCATCAATATCATCATTACTATTATCATTATTACCATAAATGCTTCACGAATGCAGATCCATCTCACCTTAAAAGCAGAGGAGTCACAAATTGAAAACTTAATTAAATAAAAACAGCGAAGGGAGAACCAGTGATCAAAATCTTCCACTGGCAGGTAATGCATCATCGGTTTCTAAGGTCCACTTAAAAGTTTATCGTCCATCTCTCTTTGGCAAAATACAAACAATGGACTCTTGCACTAAAGGCTGCCGGAGTCGAGATTATGTCAAGTTAGGAATTTGCATATAACTGATGACTTCATTATACAGTCAAATTGCTTAAAGAAGAAGGCTTAATAGTAATAATAATGATATCAATATAAACAAAAACATTTATAATAATAATAATCTCCCCTGTATAATAAGGAACACGTGTCTTGTTTTATATATATATATATATATATATATATATATATATATATATATATATACACATATGTATATATATATACAGTATATATATATATATATATATATATATATATATATATATATATATATATATATATATATATTTCCGGTCCCGCTCAGCTCTCCTCGTCCCTCGGGAAGGGGGAGGGGGGGGGGAAGAAAGAATAGTAGACATACACTGGTGCGACAGGGTGTATGTGTGTGTGTGCATATGTAAATATTTAGCCGTCATTTTGACGGGTCGCGTACACTAGTAAATCATAATAATAATAATAATAATAATAATAATAATAATAATAATAATAATAAAAAGAAGTTAAGCCAGTATACCTAAATCACTACATCTCTAGCCACGTGATTGAAAGTGTTGAGCAGCATTATGTTAATTGGATGGGTGCCCGCCAATGATGTCAAACAGCTAATTCATTGCAAAATTCAGTTTTTAAAGCAGAATCATAATTGGATTGCTGGAGTAATTGATAAAAATAAAGCAAATATAAATAAATTGAAAACCAACTTTTCTATTCTTGAAGGAGCTTCTTTAGGTCACATTGAGACCCAAAAGGAATATGAAGTGGAAGAACGTTCTAGTATTATTATTATTATTATTATTATTATTATTATTATTATTATTATTATTATTATTATTATTATTATTATTATAATAATAATATCATTATTATTATTATTATTATTATTATTATTAATTGTTAAGCTACAACCCTAGTTGGAAAAGAAGGATGCTATAAGCCCAGGGGCTCCAACAGGGAAAATAGCCCAGTGAGGAAAGAAAACAAGGAAAAACTAAATATTCTAGGAACAGTAACATTAAAATAAATACCTCCTTTATAAACTACAAAAACTTTAACAAAAGAGAAAGAGAAATAAGATAGAATAGTATGCTCGAGTGTACCCTTAAGCAAGAGAACTCTAACCCAAGACAGTGGAAGACCGTGGTACAGAGGCTATGGCACTACCAAAGACTAGAGAACAATGATTTGATTTTGGTGTGTCCTTCTCCCAGAAGAGCTGCTCACCATAACTTAAGAGTCTCTTCTACCCTTACCAAGAGGAAAGGGTTCAGAATAGCTAATCTAAAGTCAGTATTTCAGGCGTCAATGGTTTTGTGACGCCAGTTGATAAAATCCATTCAAACAATAACTTTAAATTGTAATGGTTAATTCGAACCTAAAATATATAACATAAAGAAAACAATAATGATAATTGTCATAACATTAACGTTAAGTTTGATTTCATACATTTTGTCATTCTAATGCCTTCATTATTAAAACCTATAGAAATATTTTCCGTAATGTTAAAACACAATATCAAAAGTTTAATTTGGGTTCCTTTTTTTTTATATTTATCACCATCTTGTGATTTTTTTTAACCATTACGTCATTCAACCCTACTGAATAACCATCTAATATCAATCTTGACAAGCAACGTCAAGATAACGTTAGTTAACAACGCTATGACTTTTTTAGGACTTGTTAAGGAACTGGCCTCCCAGAAGCAAACCCGCTTCAAAGTCTTCGCTGTTCTTATAAATAAACCTTTCCCTGACCTTGCTTGAGGGTACACTCAGGCACACTATTCTATCTTATTTTTCTTCCTCTTGTTTTGTTGACGTTTTTATAGTTTATAGAGGAGATATTTATTTTAATGTTACTCTTCTTAAAATACTTTATTTTTCCTTGTTTCCTTTCCTCACTGGGCTATTTTCCCTGTTGGAGCCCCTGAGCTTATAGCATCTTGCTTTTCCAACTAGGGTTGTAGCTTAGGAAGTAATAATAATAATAATAATAATAATAATAATAATGGAGAGGTGGTGGGAGTGGTGGTATCTATGAGGGGACCTTGGCGCAATACATGGTTAAAAAATTCTTTTGTATTATCTGAAACTTCCTCTGATAATGTCTGAATTATATTATATTTAATAAGTTTTTCATATAATTCACAACCAGATTGCAGAAATCTACTTTCCGATTCACAACAACCAGTAATCACTCCAACAACATATCTTCATCATAAGATCTGCTTCAAGTTCTCTAAAAAAAAAAAAGAAAAAAAAATGTAAATATCCTCTGGATTGGGATGGATATAAAAACTTCTCTAAACAGAACTATAAAATGATTCAAAAATTCCCTGCAACGATATGAAAACATAATCATCTCCAAAAAAAAAAAAAAAAATGATGCAAAGATCCTCTGAATTGAGATGAATATAAATAGTTCTATAAAAACAAACATAAAATACAAGACTCATCGGGATAAATGTAAAAACTATATAAAAAAAAAATTAAATAGTCTGAATTAGGGTAAAAAAACATATAATGATGAAAAAGTTATTTGAAATTGGATAAATATAAACCTTTTCAAAACAAAAGATACAAAATAATGTGAAAACTCTATGAATTTGGGGAAATATAACAACTTATCTAAACAAACAAAAAACTAAAAAAAAAATGATCACTATGAAAATATCAGCCAAATATCGAGACATCAAAATTTCTCGCAAAAAAATATTGAAATATTTCACAGAAATTGCAGTAAATGCTCAAGATATTGTACAGATAATGTAAAAACCTCGAATACTCAAATTCGCATAGTAAACCAGAGAAAAATATTTTACAAAAACCTGTTACAAACCACTTCGTATGATTAAAAATATTTTAATCAACAACCCATTTTTAAAGGTTTAAAGGCCGCTCATGAATGGCAGCGGCAAGGGACAGTGACATGCCCTATCTAGAAGGACAGTGCCCTAGGGACTGACCATATATACATATGATCAGTGCCCAAGCCCTCTCTCCATCCAAGCTAGGACCAAGGTGGGCCAGGCAATGGGTGCTGAGGACTCAGAAGATAGACCTATAGGCTCCCCCAAAACCCCCATCCTTAGCTCACAAGAATGGTGGGATTGTAGCGACCAAAGAAACTAACGAGTTTGAGCGGGACTCGAACCCCAGTCTGGCGTTCACCAGTCTGGGGCGTTACCACATCGGCCACCACAATCCTAGCTAAAGAGATAAAAGATAAAAATATATATAAAACATTAAGAAATCAATTCCATAACACGAATGATAACAAGCTCTTCTAGGAGGACATTCCAAAATTAAACCATTTGTTCTCTAGTATTGGGTAGTACCATAGCCTCTGTACATTGACCTTCCACTGTCTTGGGGTAGAGTTCTCTTACTTGAAGGTACACTCAAGCACTTTATTTTATCTTTCCATATCTCCCTTCCTCAGTGGGCTATTTTCCCCGTTTGGAGCCTTTGGGCTTATTGTATCTGTAGCTTAGCTAATAATAATAATAATAATAATAATAATAATAATAATAATAGCAACAGTAGTAGTAATAACATTAATAACAATAATTATAATAATAATAATTACGAAACTATAAATTATGTATAACACAAGTTAGCCAACATATTCAAGATTGACATATGTTATAATGAAACAAAAATAAATAAAGATAATATGATATACATGAAAAAAAAATCTTACTGGTGAAAATTATAAAAAACAAAAACCCATTAAATTCTCCATAGAAAAAGATATATTAAAAAACATCACCAAAAATAATAGAAAGATAAACGAAAGACTACGTAGAGAAAAAATAAATATAACACGAAATACACGGAAAAAAAAATCTTCCTGCTGAATATACTAAAAAAACACAAACCCATTGAATTCTCCATAGAAAAGGATATATATAAAAAAGCACCCAAAATGATAAAAAGGTAAAGACTAGAGAAAAAAGGCTAAATAAAATCGGATTCTGCCCAACCGTTATGTCTTCCTCTCGGGAGATGAGATGAGTAGAATTCGAATGATGCTAATTTTACATCTCTATTGATTGAGGAGGAGGAGGAAGAGGAGGGGGAGGAGGAGGAGGAGGAAGAGGAGGAGCAGGAGGAGGATTTTAGGCTCCTGCATGTTTAATGAGGCGTTCTCAGTTTCAATGCAACTGCAGCCATTAGTTGGTCATGTACGACGGTTTGTCATAATATAATAGGTAGGCTACATGCAAGTCTACAGTTAATATGTACGCGCACACACACATATATATATAATATATATATATATATATATATATATATATATATATATATATAGATAGATAGATAGATATATAAATATATAGATATATACATATATATATATAGATATATATATATATACACATATATATACATAATCATAGAAATACACATATATATTGTTATGTTATATATATGCATGTATATGTAGCCTATACGGGAGCAAACTAAACATGTAAGGGAAAGAAATGGACATAGGAAGAACATGTAATGAGAATGACAGATAATACATGTACAATGAGAACAAAAGAAGCAGGGAAAGGGAGAGAAGTAAATTTGCAGGTATAAACTGGGTATAGAAGATCATAAACAGAAGCGAGTGGAAGGACAAATCTGAGGCCTTTGACCTGCAGTGGATTAGTAACGGCTGATGATGATCTTATGTGTGTGTGTGTGTGTGTGTGTGTATATATATATATATATATATATATATATATATATATATATATATATTTATATATATCTTACATACTATATATATATATATATATATATATATATATTATATATATATATATAATATATAATAATATATAGCATATATAATGTAATGTAGAATATATTCTATGTAATACATATATATACATATATATAAATATATACATATATATACATATATATAAATATATACATATATATACATATATACATATATATAAATATATACATATATATATATACATACATATATATATATATATACATATATATATACATATATACACATACACACATATATATATATATATATATATATATATATATATATATATATATATATATATATATCAGGGCGTGATCAACCTCCCAGGTCGTTTTGCCCGATACGCGCTTCGGGCCAGGTAACTGATCATGGTCTGACACGTAAGAGTAATTAAACAGGAGGAGAAGCGTAATCTTTTTGTCAGATACATGGCACTCGCAGGTCACGAAGTCGGGATTAGTGTCGGTGGCTGGGTGGCTGATTCTCCCACTTAAAATTCATATAGGCATATAGGGAATGTGTTGTCCATTTCGGTTAACTCCGCTTTCCAGAAATGCTTGTCTTCTATCATTTCATTTCGAGAGAATAGTTAATCTCCTCGGTGAAAACGAAATCTCTTTTGGGTGTTGTTGTGAGATTTATATGTGTTTGTGTGTGTGTATATATATATATATATATATATATATATATATATATATATATATATATATATATATATATATATATATATATATTTCCCTATTGGAGCCCCTGGGCTTATAGCATCTTGCTTATCCAATTAGGGTTGTAGCTTGGATATTAATAATAATAATACATATATATATATATATTTATATTTATTTACATATATATTTATATATATATATATTTGTGTGTGTGTGTATATACAGACACACACTGTAAATGAAGTATAAAATTCATATGTATATGTATAAATGTGTTATATATATACATATATATATATATATATATAATATATATATATATATATATATATATATATATATGTAATACATATACATATAAATGCTTACCTCATACCGGTCTCGAAACCTAGCCCTATCAAATGAAAGGCAAGGTGACCATCAATCATGCCCCCAGAGCCGAGATTCTATAAAAGATATCAGAAAGTAAATCAGGTTAAACGGAACACAACCAGTTTTTATATGCACAAAGCGGGGTGGGGATGTAGATCGTGGTTTATAATTGTTAATCATCTTTTGTTCTACAAATTCTACGGGTTTCAAGTTTGATTTTTCTAATGAGGTGTTTTTTTTTTTTACTTGTTTCTATGCATTTTTTTTTCTCATATTTTGGTGTTAGGTTTATAGTTGTTGTAAATCTGTTTATTTGTTTGTTTTTAATTTTAATTTTTTTTTTAATTTTTAAAAAAAAAATTTTAATTTTTAAATTTAATTTTTTTTTTCATATTTTGGTGTTAGATTTAT
>NC_090745.1:110535712-110540712 GCF_036898095.1 Palaemon carinicauda | reverse complement strand
TAGAGATTTACTATACAGAAATGTAATTAGGATCTTAGTAATTTTTTAATTAAAAAAAAAACAACAACAACAACAACAACAACAAGATGTGATGTTTAATAATCTGTCGAAAAAGTATGAAAGTATGAACTCTGGGTTGACGCCTTTACTTGTCACTTGAAAATCAAATCATACTAGAGCTCTATGGAGCAACTCTATAGCATGAGATGATGATGATGATGATGATCTCTAAGGAGCAACTCTATAGCATAAGATCATCATCATCATCATTATCATTATCATTATTATTGTTATTATTATTAACCAACATACAACCCTGGTTGGAAAAGCAGAAAGCTACAAGCCCAAAGTCTCCAAATATAAAACGAGACTTGAGACAACCTGTTAAACAGAAAATGTTAACTTAAAAACTTTGAACTTCCTAAGTTCCACCGTTTTCACTACCTGATAAGGAAGATCATTTCACTATCGGCCAGATAGTGAAAGTCAGCAAAGCTATACTAAATCTTCTAAAATACTCTAAAGTATTGTTTCTTAACTTGGAGATGGCATGACTGTTAGAATTAACTGTAAACTGGGATAGTACAGTCTTGTAAGATCTGAATAATGTAAATGAATGATTTGAAGTTCTCTGGCATCCTGATATCGTCTGAATAATGCAAAAATCTTAGGCAACATACATAATGAACTACAGAAAGACGGGCCCAGATCTAATAAATTTATATAAGAGCCAGTAGCTTAAGACCAGACAGTTGAACAAAACTCGAAACAAGATTAAATGATAGAATAACAACATTTCCTAAGGGTAGACTGATCACCGAAAATCTCAAGACTTTCTCAATGAGCCAATTTTTTGCGGCAATCAAAGAATCAATTAACCTTATGTGCTTCTCAAAAGTGAATTTGCCATCAGGAACCCCACCTAGAATATTAAATGAGTTGTATATAGTTAAAGAAACATAATCAATGCATTGAGATGGATATTGAGGAGCCACTGTCCTCGACCAACTTACAATCATATTTTGAGTTTCGTTAGGGTTCAAGTTCATGGCCCATAATTTGCACCATGCGCTAAATTTAGCTGGATCTCTATCAAGGGATTCGGCAAATATAGGTCTTTATTCAGATTAATTTGTGTTAGTGCCGATGGTAAATAAGGACACACTATAGTAAGGTCATGATTTAAAAACAAATAATAAAGGACATATGAACCCAGTTATAGAAACAAGGATGAAAAACTTATAAAAAAGACTCCAAGTATAATTTTTTTTGTCTTTTCCTTTGTTGAAATCCCCTTAGCAGGCGAATAACCACGATTCCTTTATATACACAACACTCTTTTCCTTTGCCGTAAATAATCATGTATAGCTCAAAACCATTTTGAGTATCTGACTGACCGTCGGTAGAACATTTACCAACATCTTTGACTGAACTACCACAAACATTTCATTTTTACATATGAATACCAATGCTGAATTCAATCAACATAATTTACAGTGTTCCCTCCTGAAGACGTCACCAGGAACCATTGTCTCAGGCAGTACACAGATAAGGTTTGCTGTAAGGGTGGGTAAATCATTTTCTTTCACAAGGAAGTGAAGTCAACCTTCTGTTCAACCTTTAAATCCAACCCCTCCCAGTTTGCAATTCAATTGGTCATGGCAGGTAATCCTTTTTAGGAGTTAACCTTTCACCTGAGAGAACAATTAATGCCTTACCATGTTTACCTTCCATAGGAAGGCTTGGCACAATAATTCCTTGTTTAATAAAGGGCGTTCTTGGTATCTTCTCTCCTGCTTAACAGCTTCTATGAATATTTGCATTTCTTTTCAGCATCAAATACTTTGAAACAGATTTTTCTTTTTCCACAGTTTATACAGCAATGATATAAAATATATATATATATATATATATATATATATATATATATATATATATATATATATATATATATTACAATAAATGCAGCCGTTTCTAGTACACTGCAAGACAAATGCCCCAGACATGTTAATTCATTTCTGGGGTTTGGCCAATGCGGATTTTCGTCGGATGGCTCAAAGCAAACCAACCTAGTATGGCTGGCCCTGATTAGTACAGCTTTGCCGACTATGACTATACTCAAATCCTTTAATTACATTAAGCCACCCCCCCCCCCCCAGTAAGGAATCTGTAGTATCTAACTATCTATCTATCTATCTATTTATCTATATATATATATATATATATATATATATATATATACTGTATATATATATATATATATATATATATATATATATATATATATATATATATATATATATACACACACACACACGAAGGTTCCAGACCCTAACTGGTAGGCAGAAGTCTGACTCCAACTGAGCATAACTTTAAACTTGTGAGGAAGGCCGCGTGTGGAAAGTTAGCCTATGTATCATAATACCAAACTTCTGTAAAGTGAAGATCGTATATAAATCTCTTTTTTTTATGCGGAAATGGGAATAGAGTGGAGTTTGGAATGACGGGAAGATCCAAAATAATAATGGACTATAACTCTGCGATAACTGGCAGAAGACAAAACTGGAGAAAGATGACTGGAGTCTTCAACAGTCTTTCAATGTCTGTCGTCTTTTATGTAGTTCTTTCTCTTTGTTTACTAGTATCCGCAACCCGTCAAAAATGAGAGCTAAATATTAAGATATACACACATGCAGACACAGATTCAACTCTTCCCACCCCTTCCCCCTTTCCCGACCTACAACGCGGCAGTTTCAGTAACTTGTAGGAGACTGCAGTTTCCCAGTGTAGGTCTCTGGGTAGCCCCTCTCTCCAAGTTGTGACTACTCCCTCTGCCCCTACCCCAGGGACGGGATAAGATCGTCTGGTAATGCTGCTGAGTGATCGGAAAGATATATATATATATATATATATATATATATATATATATATATATATATATATATATATATATATATATATATATATATATATATATATATATACACACAGGCACTTGTTCTTTCTTTCAGAGGAGATTCTCCCATCTCTCTATGTTCTCTCTCTTCTTTTCTGTCGTTTATACCTACATCTCTATTCATTTCTCACTACTTTCAATTCTCAACTTATTTCTATCTTTTTTTTCTCCTACTCGTGGTCCTTCTGGTTTTCTCCCTTTAAATATTGACTTCTTTCTTGTTAATTCTTTTATATTTCCTTCCTCGTCTATTTCTTTTCTTCTTCATCATTCTAGTCTATGCGTTTCCTCTTTCTCTTTACCTGCCATTATTCTTATTATGTGTCCCATTTCTTTTCCTTTGTTTTCCTCTTGTTTCTCTTTTAGACCACTGTGTTCTTAAGTTTTCCCTTCTTTTTTTTCTCTTCATCTATTCTTCTTTTTATTCACAGGTTTTTCTTTATAATACTAACCTCTACAAACACACCCTACATGTGTTACCTTCTTTACTTCCCTCTTTTTCTATACTCCAATTCCTCCCTATTCTCCTTTCTTCTCTTCTTCCAATTTCTTCTTGTTCACCTCTCTTTATTCCCCAGTTTACGTTCACGTTGTCACTACCATCCAGCTAATCCTTTTCCAATCTCCCAACATCTGATCTGTATTCCTCTCGGGGGATTTTTCTGGTCGTCAATTCCCCATTTATCTTGAGCGGGAAAAAAAAAAAAAAAAAAAAAAAAAAAAAAAAAAAAAACACCACAGAAATTCTGCACATGTATAAACAAAATACATAAAATACATAACATGTAAATAAATTCAGTTCTTGCTGGCTATAGATCGGTCAACATCATTTCCAGTTTTGTTTTCCATTTTTGTCAAGGTGTAATTTTACGGATTCATCTAGACTATTGTCTCCCCCCGCCCCCAACGACAATTAGCTAATCTTATAACTATTATCATGGATTTTGGGCCTCAATGTAACCCATAACAGTAATACCTAGACGCCCCTATTCCATTCTTGACTAAGCGCAAAATATGTTACTGGTGTTTCATTTGTGGGAGGGCAGACGTGTTGCGTAAAGCGTTAATATATGATGCTAATATTTTCTCACTAACTCCCCCCCCACAAAAAAAAAAAAATGGCTAATCCTATACTTTTTCTGGCCTTTTTTTTCGGGAGGAGGGGGGCCTCAATATAACCCATAACAGTAGGTAGCCTACTTAACTCCTTTATTTCATTCTTGAGTCAACGCTAAACATTATAGTGGTGCTTTATGTGTGGGAGGGCAGACGTGCTGCGTGCAGCTTTGATATATGATGCTAATACTATTTTCTCACCACCCCAAAAAATAACTTGGTTAATATTATACTTATTACCGTGTTTTTTTTTATTGGGGGGGGGGGTGGAGGGGCCCAATATAACCCATAACAGGAAGACCTTGGACTCCTCTATTTCATTTTTGAGTCAGCGCTAAACATTATAGAGGCGCTTTATGTCTGGGAGGGCAGACGCGCTGCAGTGTAGCCAACTGTGTTTATATATGAAGCTGATGGATCTTCAACTTCAATTCCTGCAAAACATTTCGCTTTACACGACCATTCATAAACTAGGATATATTTCCGAGGATCTTTCTCTACACGAACGTAAAACGATACGTAAACAAAAACTACCTTATTGATTAATTAACTAATTATTTAATCCTTGAATTTACTTCAAGTCGTGCTGATCCAGTGGCTCAATTCCGTACATGACAACTATAAAAAAGCCGAGTCATCTTTCTTTACCTTTGTTTCTCTAATCCTAATTTGATATTCGATTATGCAAAACACAGCGTCACCCTCCTCCCTATTTATTCTTGTTCATAACTGTATTGCTTATGGGTCTATATCCCTGAATATTCCTCGCACGATTCTCGAAATAAATGTTGTGTCATCTTTATCTCTTACTCGGTTATTTGATCTCGAGACAGGGAGTCCCTATGTTTCCTCACGTTATTTCAATCAGGCCAAAGGGGTACGTCAGTGTCCAGTATTATTATTATTATTATTATTATTATTATTATTA
>NC_090745.1:110505712-110530712 GCF_036898095.1 Palaemon carinicauda | reverse complement strand
TAGGCAAGTTTAAAATGGGTGCTCAATAACCACAACCTGCCAGATACATAATTGTAACCATAATATTTATTTACATACATTGCAATTTAGTATATGAAGATGACAACATCAATTAATAGACTACATAATCTCCCTGTTTTATAACATCATATTAGAGTGAAAATTTATGCTTATTATAATAAAGGCATTAATTATGGTTATCTATTAACTTGTTTATCATCTCACTGTACATTCATAAATAGCGTTGACTGATTGTCCTCTCATATGAACCAGTCTAGAAAGTTCAGAATTATTTTTCATTTTTCCCAATAAATTTCAATGTTAAAACTAGATTAATCATATAAAAGCTTTTTCTATAATGCCAAATCTAAAATACATGCGTAATAGGGAATTCATATTTTAATATTTTCTATCTGTATATCGAGATTCCGTAACTAAATAACAATATTTTTTTTCATAGAAACCCTAAAGTTGATTAGCAATGCCTTCCCTGCTTTACTGAAAACAATTGCCGCTCGCATTAGACACCTACAGTACCTCCCTCCCGCCGTCATGAATGTTGACCACCAGTTTTAGCAGGTCTCTAAATTCACAATTTGTCCTGAAGAAATAGGAATAATCTTAACATGTCTTATTGTAACCC
Source organism: Palaemon carinicauda (assembly GCF_036898095.1). Classification (NCBI taxonomy): domain Eukaryota; kingdom Metazoa; phylum Arthropoda; class Malacostraca; order Decapoda; family Palaemonidae; genus Palaemon; species Palaemon carinicauda. Next base: position 110,530,069 of record NC_090745.1, on the reverse strand, counting down.
ATCATCGATCTTCCCTGACCCTTCCTATAAGCAATTTATCTGAAGACATCCCAAGCTTTCCAAGATTGATCGATTGTAAATGATCTCGCGTACCAAATATATATGTATATATATATATATATATATATATATATATATATATATATATATATATATATATATATATATATATATATATATATATATTATATATATATATATATATATATATATATATATATATATATATGTATATATACTCATTTATATATATATATATATATATATATATATATATATATATATACATACATATATATATAATAGATATATAGATATATATATATAAATTATATATATAAATATATATATATATATATATATATATACACACACTATCCACCATCGACATGAAATATGACCGACTATTGCAGTCAATCAATCCATCTCTATTCATGAAATCCCTCCAAAAAATAGTCATACAATATTGCTCATCTTGACAGACCCCAGTTCAAAAGCCGGTTTAAAAAATGTAAGAAAAAATAAAAACAAATAATTATTTTGAGAGTTTTAAAGGCTACGACAACTTTGCGATGCGTTTGAAATTGGGTACGTTTTTTAATTAAAAACAGATGTGCGTCATAGGCGGTTTTCAATTTCAAAGGCAGAAAATGTGAGCATTAAGTTAAGTCTTTGCAGCGAAGAGTTTTATGCATTGACGATTCGTATTTTTGTCTGTCTTTTAAATAAAAAGGACAATGAATAAGACAAAGAAAATCGTAAAATTACATATACACAGTTTAAAGGTTTAAAGGCCCCTCATGAATGGAAAAGGCAAGGGGCACTGACATTACCCTATAGAGCAGAACAATGCCCTAGAGAATGACCATATATAGGCTACATATGACCAGCGCCCAAGCCCCATCTCCAACGATGCTAGGACCAAGGAGACCCAGGCAATGGCTCCTGATGACTCACCAGATTGACCTGTAAGCTCCCCCAACCCCCACCATCCTTAACTGAGGTTGCAGCGACCAAAGAAACTAACATACACACATGCACAGATTGCCCGGACCTTATTTCCGGACAGGGGCTCTTAGACAGTCAGTCATAGCCCCCAGGGGTAGAAGACCCGACCAGTGTGGTCAGGGTCTTGCTAGACTCTCAGCCCAAAGAGAAAGTTCTTGCTGTTGGTCTTGCTCAGCCCCGAGCAAGTCTTGACGAACGAGTTTGAGCGGGACTCGAAGTCAGGGACGTTACCACATCGGCCAGCACATGCGGATTACTATACATTGTTTCTGAGCAGCATTATTATATATCTAATTTATTTCTACTTTTCGTGTAAAAAAAAATTGTATGGTAACACATCAATTAATATCAACTATTTACAGTTTCAAGTTCTACCAAAATGCTTCGATATTAAATAGGGCAGTTGTAGCCTTATTACACGATGTAATTAATTCTAAAATGTTAATCAAGACAGACTATAACAAACTCAGTCACAGATGTTCTGAGCAATTATATATTTCACCGTAATTACCATGTTCGTGTCTATTGAGGGGCCGGTGACGTGATAACCATAATGTAGTTCGTGATATCTGCAATCTGCTGTTCAACAATTTACCGATATATATTTTTAGAGAAAGAGAGAGAGAGAGAGAGAGAGGAGAGAGAGAGAGAGAGAATTTAGGAGCTCCTTTTCATCTTTTATATCCTAAATTATTACCCACTAGTGATGGTTATCATTAAAGCACGAGAGAGAGAGAGAGAGAGAGAGAGAGAGAGAGAGAGTTTTGGGGCTCCTTTTCATCTTTCATTTCCTAAATTATTACCCACTAGTGATGGTTATCATTAAAGCACGAGAGAGAGAGAGAGAGAGAGAGAGAGAGAGAGAGAGTTTTGGGGCTTCTTTTCATCTTTCATTTCCTAAATCATTATCCACTACAGTAATGGTTATCATTAAAAGCATTAGAGAGAGAGAGAGAGAGAGAGAGAGAGAGAGAGAGAGAGAGAGAGAATTTTGGAGCTCCTTTCATCTTTTATTTCCTAAATCATTATCCACTACAGTAATGGTTATCATTAAAAGCATTAGAGAGAGAGAGAGAGAGAGAGAGAGAGAGAGAGAGAGAGAAATGGGGGGCTCCGTTTCATATATCATTTCCTAAATCATTATCCACTACAGTAATGGTTATCATTAAAAGCATGAGAAAGAGAGAGAGAGAGAGAGAGAGAGAGAGAGAGAGAGAGAGAGGGGGGGTTTCGCCTATTCATTTTTTATTTCCTAAATCATTACCCACTCCAGTAATGGTTATCATTAAAGCATTAGAGAGAGAGAGAGAGAGAGAGAGAGAGAGAGAGAGATCAGGGGGCCTTTTCATCATTTATTTCGTAAATCATTACCCACTACTGTGATGGTTATCATTAAAGCATTAGAGAGAGAGAGAGAGAGAGAGGAGAGAGAGAGAGAGAGAGAATTTTGGGGCTCCTTTTCATCTTTTATTTCCTAAATCATCATCCACTACAGTAATGGTTATCATTAAAAGCATTGGAGAGAGAGAGAGAGAGGAGAGAGAGAGAGAGAGAGAGAATTTACGTTCGCCTATTCATTTTTGTATTTCCTAAATCATTACCCACTACGGTGATGGTTATCATTAAAGCATTGGAGAGAGAGAGAGAGAGAGAGAGAGAGAGAGAGAGAGAATCTTAATCTTCCTGGTCTTCCTGTCTCAGCTTCCCTAAACCATCGACTCATTTCAGGTTTATCCCCCTTATCATTCGACATCTCTCGTGATGTCCCTCTATCCCCGGGCTCATCTTTCTCCCTCCTCACTGGGCTGTCCAAAAGAGGACTCGATAATGCAGTTTATGCATATCTGTAGTTTATCGATTCCTTCCGTTAAAAAGGATACGGACGGCCAGCTCGCGGGTGGACGTGAATTTGCATAGGATGTTACTGATGGGGCACAGATGTCGATTCGGCTTGTGGTGAAAGCTTGTTTATGTGTTTATTTACTCCCTTACCTTTTTGCATAGTTATTGATGTAATGGCTTATTTATTTGCATATAGATTCACTGGCTTATTTATTTGCATATAGATTCATTGACTTATTTATTTGCATAGTTAAAGTTTCATTCACTTATTTATTAGCAGTTATCCATTGGCTTATCTATTTGCATATTTATTGGTGCATTGACTTATTTGCAAAGTTATTGATGCACTGGCTTATTTATTTGCATAGTTATGGATTCATTAACTTATTTATTTGCATGGATATTAATGCATTGATTTATTCATTTGCATAGTTATTGATTCATTGACTTATTTGTATAGTTATTGATATATTGACTTATTTATCTACGAAGTTATTCATTAATTTACTTATTTATTTGCAAAGTTATTGGTGCACTGACTAATTCATTTGTATAGTTACTGATGCATTGAGTTATTTGCAAAGTTATTGATTTTTATACTTATTTATATACATAGTTATTGATTAATTTACTTATCTATTTGCATGGTTATTGATACACTGACTTATTTATTTGCAGTTATTGGCGCATTGACTTATTTAATTACATAGTTATTGATTCATTGACTTATCTATTTGCATAGTTAATGATGCATAGACTTATTTTTTTCCATAGTTATTGATTCATTGGCTTATTTATTTGCATAGTTATTGATGCATTGACTTATTTTTTGACATGGTTATTGATTCATTGGCTTATTTGTTTACATAGTGAATAATTGACTTATTTATTTGCATGGTTATTGATTCATAGACTTTATCTATTTGCATAATTATTGATTTCTTGACTTATTCAAATGCATGGTTATTTATTAACTTTTTATGCATTTAATTATCATACAAAATACTTTATATCACAAGATTTTAATCTTCTTTTAAATTGTAAGATTTCATATTATTTAATATTGTCCTACATCAAGTATCCATTTTTTGTTAGATTGTTTGTTAGTGCAATACATGTTTTGCCCGAAAGGACCTTCTAAATTGTCACATTAATTCTTACCACATGTGGCTACATCAACCATCTTGTGAATGTGTCTGTGGTCATTTAATCATTTGCTCTAAATTAATGTGACATATTTCTTTAGTAGTTGTTAAGCCCTTCTCGCTTCTCAGCATAGTAGCAGATTACAAATAAAACCTGAAAGATAAATATACAAAATATGTTTCTGAATAAATCGTCCTCTGTGTACCCTTTATATAAGTGATGTTTCTTTGCAGGAGAAAAAAAAAAAAAAAAAAAAAAACACCACGCACTCACACATTAGTCATGCAATCACTCAGCTCTTAAATTGCAGTCAACATTAATTGGATATTACCTTTTACGAATGATTCATCATGCAAGACCTACATTAATCTAACTGACAAGTTGAAATCATAACTCCATTGCGTTAGCTGTATTTAACTTTTTTTCTTTTCTACATTGTCCTCTTCAATTCTTTATTCTTTGCAAGTTAATGGCAATTTTTTTATTAGTTTCTTGTTAATAATAATAGTAATGATGATAACAATAATGAGAGAAATTATGATAACTAGCGTACGCAACCCGTTAAAAATTGCGGCTAAATATTTAGATATGCGAACAGAGATTCAATTCTTCACAACAACTACACCTTTCTTATTGGGACACACCCTCTCAACAGGGCATGACAACTCCCTCTCCCCCTACCGGATATATATATATATATATATGCATGCGTATATAAATATATATGAATATATGCATGCATATATATATATATATATACATATATATGCATGCATATATATATGCATGCACACATATATATACATGTATATATATATATATATGCATGCACACATATATATACATGTATATATATATATATATACATGTATATATATATGTGTGCATGCATATATATATATATATATGCATGCACACATATATATACATGTATATATATATATATATATGCATGCACACATATATATACATGTATATATATATATATATATATACATGTATATATATGTGTGCATGCATATATATATATATATACATGTATATATATGTGTGCATGCATATATATATATGCATGCACACATATATATATACATGTATATATATATATATATATTGTAGATAACAACAAATTTTAAAGCTACCAAATTTGATCTTTCAAAAGCTTCTCCTTCAATATGTTGTGTCTCCCAGACTTCATTGTATCTATTTTCATAACTTTAAGAAACTGTTAAGAATCTGCTAATATTTTTTTTTTTTCTTCATTGCAGTCATCGGCTGATAATCCCAGCCGCCTTTGAAGTTCTCTAAAGTCATTTTTGGATGCTGCTCAAAATAATCCCGCTCACATTTTACGGTGAACCAAACAATGCCACTTCGATTCAAGCTTAGCGAAAGTCTTGGTTTTACTGCCTGCTTTGTTAAGTCTAAATACTTTACACACACACACACACACACACATACACACACACACACACACACACAAAATGCGTTCTCTTTTGAGTGAAGAATATTCTCGGTTCAGTTTTGATCATAGTTTCGCTTGACTTATTCTGTTTTCAGTTTATCAAATATAAAATACACTGTTAATAATTTGCATTAAAAAACAGCAAATGTCTGGCAACATTTTGTTCAGGATTTTTACCGTTTTAAAAACGGTTATATTGACGTAAAAGAGTGATATTAAGGTTACCAACCCGTAAAAGATAATAACAAAGTAAGGCAAAATTACGGTCGCCTGTATTTTAAAGAAATACGGTTGAGAAACAGTATATTTTTACGGAGAATTTCCGATTAAAATAAGGAATTTTTTTTAACAGTGAATCAAGTCCTTTTCTTACCAGGTACTACGTATATACAACGTTGTCCACCCATTTTATCAGCCCCCCCCCAAAAAAAAAAAAAAAAAAAATAAATAAATAAATAAATAAAAAAAATAAAAAAACTCTCGTTCAATCTTAATGTTACCAATTAATTAATACAGGGCCCCTACAGCACTTCTGTCAGCAAAACATTCTTGCCCTTCGCATCTAAATCTTAGAACGAATAATAAAAAAGCATTATCTATATCTGCCTCGCTTATCTTGATCCCAGTAACAATCAAACGCACTGAAGTCAACATCTCGTGCTCCACAATTTGCGAAGCAATTCGATATCTGGCAACGGTGATTTTATTATGGTCAGTTTAGAACTGGTTTTAAATCCGTATACAGAATATAAATGTCCGACGAAGATTACGCAACGTGTATTGGATAAACAAAGCTGGGATTATTTGCTATCCATTTTAAGCCCGGTTGAAATTAATTCAAAAAGATTTTATATAAATTATATATATTCATATATTTTCTCTTTCCTCTTTTTCTTTAATTCCTTTTATTTAAAGTTGGTTTTGTTATTATATATCCATGGATAAAATCCATTCTGTTGTATTTGTTGTTTTAAATAAGCCACTGAAACGTAGATAAAAGAGTGGGTTATCCTGATATAATGTGACCCAAACCAAAATAAAAATAGTTGGGATAAATATAAACAATTTATCATAACTTCAAATATTATTTCAAAATATAACTAAAAATATAGAATAATTAACACATTAGGATTTAATCTGTACTATCACGTCAATTAAAAAATAAAGCTTTCATATCAAGCTACAAGAACGGGAATTCCAAAACGGGATCTTATGTAACTTAGGGTGCTTTAATTAACTTCCGACTCGGATAAGTCTTACTAATAACAAACAAATCTATAAAAAAGTAGGTAGTCGACAAGTTCATTTTGGCTATCCAGAATAGCCACACCACAAACAGATGCTTATAATCAAACGTACACTTTATCTACAGCAAATTAAATTAAGAAAAACTTATCATAGATTGAAAATTACGTAGATAAACAAATAGGAATTCTGACAAATTTCAATTAATTCTCTTGTTTTATTTCAATAGGAAAAAGCTAAGAATATAATATTATACAATGTATAACACAAAATTCTGTAAATAAAAAGAAGATTGGTTTTTTATCTAAATCATTCAAGTCATCCTTCTTGAAACCTAATGGTCTTGTGGCTTAAATTTTCTAAAACAATATTTCTTAGATTTTTCTCTAATTTCCTATATACTGTATACCATCCTTTTTTTAGGTTAACACTCTTATGAAAAAATCGCAAATGCTTTTAGGCTGTTTCATCTGTCACCTATTTCCGACAGCTGTTTCTGCCAGTCATGAAGGATATAATAATTCTACAATGAAACTATAATACATATATATATATATATATACTATAGAGAGAGAGAGAGAGAGAGAGAGAGAGAGAGAGAGATATGAATAGATAGATAGGTAGATAGATATATAGATAGATATATATATTCACACACACACCACTATATAATATATATATAATACATATACCATAGCAGTATACATACAGTATATATAACAGTATATATATACATATAATATATATATATATATACTATATATATATATAGAAATAATTGAATAATATATTATATATACTCTTCCTCTTTTGTTTTGTACGTTTAGATGGCTTTTATATGAAAGATCTATTTTAATGTTATTACTGTTTTCAAAATATCTATATTAATTGTTCATTGCTTCTTTACTAGTTATTTATATCTTTATTTACTCTCACCACTGGGTTATTTTTCCCTGTTGGAGCCCTTGGGCTTATAGCATAATGCTTTGACAACTAGGGTTGTAGCTTAGCTCGTTAGAATAACTGTATGCAATGTGTTAACCTCGCTTTCTTTAGGTCTGTGATTGCTTTTCGACCTACCGTCATAATTTGGGAAAAAGTATAAAAGTAAAAAGTAAAAAGAAAAAAAAATGCCCAATTACCTTTCATCTGAAACAAATCACATAAGAATATATATATATATATATATATATATATACTCTTTTTTAAATCATAGGAACACATTTTCTTCATATTTTCTTATAGCGTATGAAGCTTCTTATCCTTAATCCGATTATAACCCCGGTTATATAGCACGTCGGATTATTGTCATAAAGTACAAGGATGGCCTTAGTATCTCAATTACACAGAGGACTTTATAGCTATTATCCATCTACTGTGGCTTAGTCAGCAGTGAATAAGAGTACGTGCATAGTACTTATTTGACATTTTATAGTAAGCGTGTGTGTATATATACATACATACATATATATATATATATATATATGTATATATAATATATATTATATATATATCTATATATATATATATATAGATATATGTGTGTGTATATATATATATATCTTATCTATATATATATTATATATATATATATATATATATGTGTGTGTGTGTATATATATATATTGTATACAGAGAGAGAGAGAGAGAGATAGAGGACTAGAGAGAGGTCTAATTTAAATAGTCAAGTTCTGAAAAGGTTTTACTTTTCCAAAAGGATATAGTTCTATAAAGCTCAACATTTTCGTTTTAAATATATTCTAGTAATAAATGAAGAATTTATATCTGTTTATGTTTTTTATCTAATCGTAAAGAATTCTTGTTATTAATTTTGAGTTACTACTGATTTGTGGTGAGCTGTTCATATTCAACATTTATGACAAGAGAAATGACCATTTCTTGAAAGACAAGACTATTAACATATCAAACCAACATTTTTAAAGGTTGAATATCTAAATAAGCTTCATTCTGAAATATTCATAACCAATGCAGTTCAAGGCATATTACTGGAAATACTTGAAAACCTACAAAAACAATAGCCAGGGATTTTGAAATAACACAATACTATGCATAACAAAATCCTGAAGATTCTTTTATAAATAACTCGGGTATATTACTAGGCAAAACTTGAAAAACTATAAAAAAAAAAGAACAGACAGGAATTCTGAAATAACACAACACTATGCATAAGTAAATCCTGATATAAATGAAAGCGAATTTTCTCTGAATAACTAAGGCATAATTCTAAACAAAACTTGAAAAACTATAAAATAAAAAAGAACAGACAAGAATTTTGAAATAACACAAAATTATCCATAATAACAACAAAATCCGTAGATAGAATAGATGTAATTTCATCTAAATAACTAACTAAAGATTGTCCCCCTCTGTTTAATTAATATACCTTCTAATATTACCATCTAAGCTACAACCCTAGTTAAAAAAAAAGCAAGATGCTATAAGCCCAAGGGCTCCAACGGGAAAAAATAGCCAGTGAGGAAAGGAAATAAGGAAATAAATAAACGATATAAGAAGAAATAAACAATTAAAATAAAATATGTTAAAAATAACACCATTAAAACTTATGTCAGCCTGTTCAACATAAAAACATGTGCTGCAAGTTTGAACTTTTGAAGTTCCACTGATTCAACAACCCAATTAGAAAGGCCATTCCACAACTAGCCCAAGGATCCACTACACTGAATGCCCCTCACTAGCAGCCCTTGGCCTTAAGAATCATAATCCATCTGTATTTAATGATATGTTTACTTCTCCTAATCATATCTTCGCTTATTTATCTTCGGCTCTGGGCTAAGTGAGAGGAACGGGTCTCTATCATTGAAGAATTACATACTTACATTTAATAAGACACTGAATGGGAAGCCTTGGCCACTTGTTATTTTTATTAGTACATCGACAGCGTTAATAACACATTACATGGAGGGGGATCGGAAAATATAAGTAAGGGGTTTATAAAGAATAAACATATAAATATATAGAGGAAATATATGTATGCACGTTTTATATGTGTGTGTATGTATGTATGTATGTATGTATGTATGTGTGCATATATATATATATATATATATATAGAGAGAGAGAGAGAGAGAGAGAGAGAGAGAGACAGACAGAGAGAGAGAGAGAGAGAGAGACAGAGAGAGAGAGAGAGAGAGAGAGATACACATATATACACACATATATACACATTTATGTGTGTGTGTTAACTCTAGCAGTAACACTTGCAATTTTTATCTATCACATAAGCCAAAAATATCTCTTAATATCGAATTTATGATTACATGGCAAAATGAATTCGACATACAGGTATTTTTGCCCTATATATATATATACGTATATACAGTATATATATATATATAAATATATATAATATACTATATATATATACTGTATACACACACTAAGAGAAATCGATGTTTTGATTCTTCAGGAGAGGAAGTCCTTGAGAAGTTGGTAAGAATTATTAAAAATGGTAGAGATCATGTACAAGATAAAAATGACCGAAGTAATAACAGCTATTGGGGAAAACAGAAACCTTTGAAGTGGTTGTTAGATTACAACAAGGGTTGCCAATAAGCCAAATGTATATTGAGTGAAGAGATTAGAAATGAATTGTGTGATGATTTGGTGATTTAAAGGTTAAAGGCCACTCATGAATGCAGAGGCAAGGGACAGACACATTGCCATATCAAGCAGGACAATGCCCTAAAGACTGACCATATATACATATGTTCAGCATCCAAGCCCCCTCTCCACCCGAGCTGGGACCAAGGATGCCAGGCAATAGCTGCTGATGACTCACCAGATAGACCTATAGGCTCTCCAAACACCCCCCCTCCCCCCACATCGTTAGCTCACAAGGATGGTGAGGTTGCAGCGACCAAAATAACTGATTAGTTTGATTACCGCTGAAAAGAAGGAAGACTTACAGAGAAGGGTTGTAGTGGCAAGAGACTTTGGAAAGTAGTAGTTTGAGGGTGAATGTGGATAAGACTTGGAGCTTTGCTAAAAGGTACGGAAGGTACGAACAGGATAGCTATACATGAAAGTAGAGGCTTGGTTCTAAGCAGGTGGAAAAATTTACATACTAGGGATCTACTCTGAGACAGGAGCGAGGATGTGAGGCTTAGTTGAGAATAGGATAACAACAGCATGGGGAAAGTTCAGCGATATAGCAGGAGTGGTTAGCGATAAGAAAATACCAATCAAGTTAAAAGACAAGATCCATCGAAGAGTAATAAGACCAGTTTTAATGTATGGATTGGAAAGTGAGCTCTAAAGGGGCCCATACACGTTCAAAAAAACGTCAAAATTTTGCACCAAAATTTTGATGCAAAATTTGAGTGTGTGTAGGACTTTTTGACATCAAAACGTCCTACACACACTCAAATTTTGCTTCAAAATTTTAATATCAAAATTTTGGTGCAAATTTTGACGCTTTTTTTGAACATGTATTTTAAGCTTAAGACGAAAAATAAGAAGAAGCAAAGATTGAGAGAACACAGATGATAATACTGAGGTGAATTATGAGAATACCACTGCTTGAAAGGTTGGAAGGTGATGAATTAAGAAGAATGGTAGGCGTCGTCAAGATTGCAGAGTTGATAAGCGTGTCACAACTAAGATAGTGTGGCTATGTGTTCAGGATGGATGGTACAGGGGGGGGGGGGGGGTTGAGAGGAACCTGTTAGAAGGAGTAGATCGAGAGGGAGGCAGGGAATTAAATGGCGAGATAGGGTGAAGGATGATATGCATAGGTAAAGTTTGATGGAAGAGAATGCCTTTGACAGAAGGCCTTGGAGAGTCCGCATCAGGCAACTGGGCATTTTATGTTGGGAAAAAATACACACACAAATGCACACACACAAACACATACACACACTATATATATATATATATATATATTTATATTTCTTCTACCTCCTTCTTCTTTGCGTTAATAGGCGCGGGAGGAGATGATATATATATATATATATATACATACTGTATATATTTATATATTATATATATATATATATACAGTATATACATATATATAAATACAATATATATACACATATATATATTAATATATACAGTATATATATAATCGTGTGTATACACAATAATCTAATAAAGGTATATATATATATATATATAGTGTGTGCATACACAATAATCTAATAAAGAAAAACACAGATAATGATTATGAAGCTTCAGTTTTCAAGAATATTGAAGCATTACTTGACTTTGAGTCTCAAAAACTACAGCAAAGCCAGGATAAAATTTTTCTCCATCAAGATAGAGGTACAGTACTGGTCACACCGAAGCAGCCTTCTCTCTCTCTCTCTCTCTCTCTCTCTCTCTCTCTCTCTCTGAAGAAGATTCACCATAGATCTCCTCATTATAGGCTCCTGATTACCCTCTTAACGCATAATCAGGGAAGAAAATCGCGAGGAAAAGTTGCCGTTATGAAGAGATACGGGCATCGCAAGATGATAAGCGTCTCCTGGAAGCGATGATGGTAGAGAAGAAAAAGGGAGATCGTGGCGATAATGGGAGCCAGAGAACATGATAAAGGAGGGCACAGAACATGATGAAGGAGGGCCTTCTGTTGATGTTTATAGTAACTCCTTTTCAGGCCTTGAGCTTTTCTTAATGAATGGCCTCTACTAACGTATTTCCTATGTTGCGTCAATAGGCGTAGGAGGAAATGATGATGATGTTGCATATGTAAGGTTATACAAAGGCTATAAATCTCTCTCTCTCTCTCTCTCTCTCTCTCTCTCTCTCTCTCTCTCTCCACAGATTGTATTTCATAGGTTGGAAAAACGCAATTATTTGAATAAATTGCTGTAGATCTCTCTCTCTCTCTCTCTTCTCTCTCTCTCTCTCTCTCTCACTTACACGATTACTCTCTTTCAAATCCGACACTCTCTTCAACTCGCAATCTAAACTGATAACCATCGATACCATAGTCCTTTCTTAGCGATGCATATTTGCACCGACTCGCAGCGGTGCCCTTTTATCTCGGAAAAGTTCGTGATCGCTGATTGGTTGGAATTATCTCGTCCAACCAATCAGCGATCCGGAAACTTTCCCGAGCTAAAAGGGCACCGCTGCGAGTCGTGCAAATATGCATCGCTAAAAGAAATGGACTATAGTTCTCCTTTTCGGATACTTTATTTCTTCTCTCCGTTCTCCTTCCTGTCTCCCTCTTCTTCCCGTATATTCTGTCCGAATCCTTTCAAATAAATCGGTTCAAGATTCTTGTCGTTGATTCCTTTCTTCTTAGAAGAAAGAAGTCTTCAAAACAAGAATCTTGAAGACTTCTTCTTTCTCTCCGTGAGGAGAAAAAAAAAGTCTTCAAAACAAGAATCTTGAAGACTACTTCTTCCTTATAGAGAGAAAGACGTCTTCAAAATTCTTCTTTTGCTTTCATAACTGCCTTCCTAATTCCACTTGTCGTTGACTCCTTTCTTCTTAGAAGAAAAAAGTCTTCAAAACAAGAATCTGGAAGACTTCTCCTTTCTCTCCAAGAGGAAGAAAAAGTCTTCAAAACAAGAATCTTGAAGACTTCTTCTTCCTCATGAAGAGAAAGAAGTCTTCAAAATTCTTGTTTTGCTTTTCATGACTACCTTCCTGATTCACTTGTCGTTGATTCCTTTCTTCTTAGAAGAAAGAAGTCTTCAAAACAAGAATCTTGAAGACTTCTTCTTTCTCTCCATGAGGAAGAAAAAGTCTTCAAAACAAGAATCTTGAAGACTTCTTCTTCCTCATGAAGAGAAAGACGTCTTCAAAATTCTTGTTTTGCTTTTCATGACTGCCTTCCTGATTCCACTTGTCGTTGATCCCTTTCTTCATAGATGAAAGAAGTCTTCAAAACAAGAATCTTGAAGACTTCTCTTTCTCTCCATGAGGAAAAAGAAGTCTTCAAAACAAGAACCTTCAAGACTTCTTCTTCATCATGAAGAGAAAGAAGTCTTCAAGATTCTTGTTTTGCTTTACATGACTGCCCTCCTGATTCCACCCTTTATGTTTTTTTAAACTAAGCTAGATACAGGAACTCTCTATTGTTGGCTGGGCGGGGTTCCCCCCTCCTGCAAGCCCGAAGGGCTTCCCCCTTCCCGCTGGCAGGGCGGGGCTCCCCCCTTCCCGCTGGCAGGGCGAGGCTCCCGCCCTTCCCGCTGGCAGGGCGGGGCTCCCCCCTTCCCGCTGGCAGGGTGGGACTCCCCCTTCCCGCTGGCAGGGCGGGGCTCCCCCTTCCCGCTGGCAGGGCGGGGTTCCCCCCTTCCCGCTGGCAGGGCGGGGCTCCCCCCTTCCTGCTGGCTGGGCGGGGCTCCCCCTTCCCGTTGGCAGGGCGGGGCTTCCCCCTTCCCGCTGGCAGGGCGGGGTTCCCCCCTTCCCCCTGGCTGGGCAGGGCTCCCCCTTTCCGGCTGACAGGGTGGGGATTCCCTCCCTTTCTGCTGGCAGGGCAGGGCTCTACCCCCTTCCCACTGTAGGGTGGGCCTTCCCCCCCTTCCCGGTGGCAGGGGGGGGCATTCCCCTTCCTGCTGGCAGGATGGGCCTCCCCCTTTCCCGCTGGCAGGGCAGGGCTCCCCCTTCTTGCTGGTAGGGCGGGGCTACCCTTTCTCCCTCGCAGGGCGGGGCTCCCCCTTTCCGGCTGGCAGGGCGGGGTTCCCGTTAAAAAATCTAAGAAATACTGTAATTATTCGTGCATATATATATACATATATATACATATATATATATATATATATATACAAACATACATATATACCTATATATATATATATATATATATATATTAAAAAAAGCCATATATTTTTTATGTCTGGATTCTCTTAATGACCTCGGTATCAGAGCCCCGGGCGAAATCACACAAAGACAACAGCTTCTGACTGGTCGGGAATCCAACCCTGGTCCAGTAAACTTGTATGAACAATGACATACCACTTGGCCAAGTGGTATGTCAATGTTCATACAAGTTTCCTGGACCAGAGTTCGACTCCCGGCCAGTCAGAAGCTGTGATTCTGAGGTCGCTAAGAGACTACAGACATTAATGTATCAAAAATACAGTATATGGCTTATTTGAATATGAAAAACAGGTCTAAATGTGCAAAATTTATCACATATATATATATAATATATATACATATATATATATATATATATATGTGTATATATATATATATAAATGTGTGTGTATATATATATATATGTGTGTGTGAATATAATATATATATATATATATATACATACATATACATATATCAATACAACATATAACATATATATATATATATATATATATACATATATATATACACAAACCATAGTTGTCATACAGTTTGGAGAATGGGCAGTAGTCTACTAGACACAGATCCTGATATAGCAGTGATAAATTAACCCTCAAAGGTCATATGACACGCAATAATCTACAAAAAATCAGAATCTGATGCTGTAATTTTCGAGCACCCTTTGAGGGCTCCATGCGGGTTGATTCTTAAGTTCGTTAGTATGGTGGAAACTCTTCAAGTGGACTCTTGAATCTTCTCAGGAATGGGTTCAGTCATACGAGGGACTAATTTCAGGCCATCATCTTTACTGAATCAAAATTCTTCCATGTAGATTCCAACTGTACTTTGAACTGATCCAGTTCTATAAACATCAGACACCAGCTGATCAAAGATGTCTCAGTCGCCATGAAACACTGCTCCTTCAGGTTGATCCTTAACCACATCACTCTTACTGATTACTGAAACTGAGTACTGTCCAGCTGCTACATTCTCATTTACATCTTTCAGTAAGCTATCCAAAAACCAGAGTAATAAAACTAAAAAAAATAAATACATGTACCGTAAAAAAAGAAACTATACAATACGAACTAAAAATGCTAATCTAAAAAGGGAGAAAAGCATTGCTTATAACCTTGAAATGAAGTTCTTTAAAGCGCACCCACCCTTGGCCCATTGGTACCATATTCTAGATAGCTTTTGTGCATTTGTTTACGAACTCTGGCCCAAAATTAGTTCTTATTCAAATATAATTCTGTTTTAGCTATTGAAATCCTTGGTGTCTAGTCCTTAAAAATGGCGTGACTTTATTCTTTTTTTTTTCCCTGTCGTTTCACAAATCGCTCTATAAAGACGTAGCACAACACACTTATCGGTAACTAGATAATATCAGCTTAGTTAGAAATAGAGTTTGTAATTTTAACACTGAAATGGATAACGCGGAATCAAGCTGCCAACTAATCATAAAGAGTTCATCTGTAACATAACTGTATGGAATGAACATCTTGGCCACCCAATCTTCTTAGACTCTCAATATTCTCTCCCTCTCTCACTCCTTCTCGCCCTCACCCACCCCTTCTCACTCTCACCCCTTCACACTCTCACCACCCTAGGAATTTCAGCCCCTCTCACTTCTTCACCAATATCTCTCTCTCTCTCTCTCTCTCTCTCTCTCTCTCTCTCTCTCTCTCTCTCTCCATATTAAATGATGAAAGATAACGTCGAGTTTATATCGCCTACTTACATAAAACTAAATTTCAAACTAATATCATCTTAAGAAATACTAAGTTCCATTCTCTAAAGACACAATGTTGGAATTGTTGAAAGACAAACAGGCAAGAATGGAAGTAATAATGTGGTTTCTGAAAAGGTAACAAGGTTTCGGTAGGTTTGGATAAATGGATAAATTCCAGGAATTTAGAAGGTAAGAAGAACTAATTACGTAGGATACACCACGTCTTTTTAGTAAATCCAAAGAAATATTTTGTAATTCCAAATTATAAAAGGGCTCAGTGCGTGGGCCATATTCACCTCATAGGACTCTCAAAATTTACGTTTTGGTCCAATTATTATTATTATTATTATTATAATTATTATTATTATTATTATTATTAGTATTATCATCATTATTTTTACTAATACCTCCGCCAAGGAGGTTATGTTTTCACCTCTGTCTACTTGTTTGTCACCAACCTAACACAAAAAGTTAAGGGAGAATTTGACCAACGTACTACAAATATATTTAAAACGATGTATTCAGGCCGAATCTCTCTCTCTCTCTCTCTCTCTCTCTCTCTCTCTCTCTCTGAATGTCATTTAGCCCGGTATACTTCATGTATGGTGTTTTTATTATTATTATTTAACATCGAACCATATCTGAAAGTACTTTTTCCTTTCATCTGTGTCTTGAACAAGGCTAA
This sequence comes from Palaemon carinicauda, assembly GCF_036898095.1. Lineage (NCBI taxonomy): Eukaryota > Metazoa > Arthropoda > Malacostraca > Decapoda > Palaemonidae > Palaemon > Palaemon carinicauda. The sequence continues at coordinate 110,513,149 of NC_090745.1, read as the reverse complement.
AGTCGAAATAACCTAATGTAGCTGTTAATGGAAGGAATTGTTTAGCTGCGATACTCCAATAATTTCTACATGATTTTGCGGATTCACGATATATATATATATATATATATATATAAATATATATATATATATATATATAAAATATAATATATATAATATATATATATATATATATTTATATATATATATTATATATATATCATATACTATATAGATATATAGATATATATATACTATATATATGTGTGTGTGTCTGTGTGCGGGTGTGTGTGTGTGTATTCAGTATTTCCATGGATATTCGAAACGTCAAATAATAAAACAGAATGAATTATGATAACTCGATTCTCAAATTTTAATCTTCACTAGCCCCTTTGCAGTCTTTGATTCGTTAAGGTTTGTGAAGGCTCCGCCCATTTCATAAAAGCAGTAAGAAGAGCAACACCTTGTCTGTTTTATCATGGGAACACTAGAGACATCTGACAAAAGATAGTGGAACTACTGTAGCAACATTCCCACCATACTTCTGATGACATACTCTCCAAACCTGTAAACCTGTGTGTGTGTGTGTATGTGTGTGTGTGTGTATGTGTGTGTGTGTGTGTGTGTTTTCAACCTTAAGCTTTTCCTCCTAGTGGGGATTGACTCCATAAATAATAAGATTAGAAGAGTCAAAACATTTCAACAGTACCCTGAATCCACCTCGCTATTCACCTCTTACTCGTAAGTATTCTTCCGCATTTAATTTATTTATTTAATTTTTTTTTTCATCCATAAGACCCTTTGAATGTCTTCCTAGCCTCCATTACATTTGAATTATGTCAATTTCACTGAACTACCGTGGGTCGCACCCTTTTAGCTCACGCTATGCCGGAAAACCTCAAATCAATCAATCAATCAATTAATGACAATAGAAGTTTTCCCCATTTTTAACGCATCTTAAAACGTTTACCTTTAAATTCATCTTCCAACTCATATATCACACAAACAGTCTATTTCTACAGATACAATGTTTTTCCCTTGATCTGCACGCAACATACAATCTTCACTACACACACACATTATATATATATATATATATATATATAGGTGTGTGTGTGTATATATACATATACATATATACATATATATATCTTATATACATACATATATATATATATTATACTTATACATAATATATATATATACACATATATATAAATATATGTATATATATGTGTATATATATATATATATACCATATACTGCATGAATGTGTTATTTCCTTTTCCTCTTGTTATTTCTGAAGCTTTAAGATTTAAGTATGAAAAATATATTCTAAAGTTGTTACCGTTCTTAAAATATTTGACTTCAACTCTTCATTACTTCTCCTGTAGTTTGTTTAGTTCCTTGTTTCCTTTCCTCGCAGGGCTATTTTTCCCTGTTGGAGCCCTTGGGCCTTTAACATCCTGCTTTTTCCAACTAGGGTTGTAGCCAAGCTAGTAATACTAATAATAAACGTATGTGAGTAGAGTGCGGGATATTGGTGTACAGTACAATATTGACTGCATAATATGACACTGAAAAATGTATGTAGATAATAATGAAAACCAAAAGGGGTCAAATGGTAGCATTGATAAATATATTAAAAAGCGTCTTCCTCCTTTTTCTCTATTTCTTACCACTGTTGACTTCTCGCCACTATTTCGATCGAGAAAACTTTTCATATCCACTGAGAGTAAGATAAAAGCTACTGTTGAAACAACACCGATTGGAGGACAAACAGTGATCAAATTCAGAATGCATTCAGATAGTTCTTGTTAAAATAACCTTCAAAACAAAGACAGAAAAAAGCTATTGAACTCGAAAAGAAAGGAAATAAAAAGAAAGCATACCAACTTCTGATCACCGACGGCAACCTGTCGAGGGAAGATAAGAGCTGTCTAAATGGAACTGGATTTTCAACTTGTTTATTTTTCGTTTTTTTTTTCTCGTCTAGGAATATAATTCGCTAATCATTTCTGTTCGTTAAAGAATGTAGCATTTATAACTCCGTGGTATCAATGTCATCTCTGAGAGAGAGAGAGAGAAAAAAAAAAAAAAAAATCCTGCCTTATCCCTAGCACTCATCTCACATTATCAAGTGTGCAGAAAATAATATTATTAATTTTAGCATTTATATTAATCTTAATAATTTCAATAATTTCAAAGATAATAATAATTCTAATTATAATAATTTAATATTATCTGAAAGATAATAAAATTCTTAATAATCTTTAAAATTCTAAAATATCTTAATGTTAATAATAATCTTAATTCTAAGCTGGGCCAATACAAAACATTGTAATAATATCAACAACTCTTAAATGGATCTTCCAGTTATATTGTAATTTTATGGCTCAATACAAATGCTATATTGGCAAATCTAATTGGCTAATTATATAAATCTGCCCATTATTCCTTTTAAAGTACCAATAAATTTCTATGCCTGTTTCAAAATTTTCGTATGTTCACTTTCCTTCAATATCTATAACATTTGTAATTCTTATGTGACCAATACTTCATAATACTAATAATAAAAATAAAAATAATAATAATAATAATAATAATAATAATAATGATAATAAAAAGGATCGCACTAAAATATTTGGAGGGAGGACTAGGGTAGGTCAGTAATTAATAATAATAATAATAATAATAATAATAATAATAATAATAATAAATAATCAAAATATGAGGGGAGGACGACTACGGTATGTCAGTAATGAAACTATTTGATATTCATCTTCCTTTCGCTTTCTTAATAATGAGCTGGAATATACGGTGTCTGTCTGCTATTACTACCATATTACTGAAGTACAGAGAGAGAGAGAGAAAGAGGAGAGAGAGAGAGAGAGAGAGAGAGATGAGAGAGAGAGAGAGAGAGAGAGAGAGAGAGAGAAATACCTACACATGTCTATACATACATACATACATATACATATATATTATATATATATATATATATGTATGTATGTATGTATATATATATAAATTATATATATACACACACGTATATATATATATATATATATATATATATGTGTGTGTGTGTGTGTGTGTGTGTAATCAAGATTGATTCACTGACGGTTATTTTCCCAGATTTTACCATTTTTAAAATGTATTTATTTATTTCATTGATTTTTATATATATATATATATATATATATATATATACATATACATATATATACATATTATATATATATATATATATATATACGCAAATAACAAATGCAATAAAAGACTTCCTCATTAGTTGTCAATTTCCTTATTATTCTTCTAATACATCCAATACATAAATATTTCAAATCAACGGTGGAACAAGAAAAGTTGCTCCGAGCATAATTAGAAACTACCTTTTTTTACGAATATTTTGCGTTTTTTTTTTCCCAACTAAAATGAAAAAATCAGTCCAGGCTCACATAGAGAAACGTTAAGATCTGGGGTTACTAAATCCCTTGATAGACATTTAAGCTAAATTAGAGCACGATGCAAATCATTCGACATGAAGTTGAACCCTAATAAAATTAAAATTATGATTGTATGTAGATCGAAGACAATGGCTCCTGAACACCCAGATCTTTGCGCTGATAATGTTTCTTTAGATATATAATTAAAAAGAAAAAAAAACGGTTTATTGAGAACTCGTTTAGATTTCCGGTGATCAATCTATTCTGTAGAAATGGTTTAATTTTTTCATTCTATCTTGTTTCGAGAGTTGTTCTCCGGTCTGCTCTTCAGCCGTTGACTTTTATCTTAACTTGTTGGACAAAAACTTGCTGCATATTAAATTTCTCATACCTGATCTGAATATTAATCTCTGACACCGTCGTTCAGTTAATTCTTGTAGGTGGTAGGTTGGCCAGGGCACCCGTTGAGATAATAACACTTGAGGCAAGTACCAAGGGTCAGTACCATATTGAATCCCTTTCCCTGGCAACTAATCATTTTGTCTTTGCCTACACATACGCCGATTAGTCTGGCCTATTCTTTCCATATTCTACTCTGTCCTCATACACCTGACAACACTGAGATTACCGAACAATTTTTCTTCGCTCAAGGGGTTAAATACTACAACGTAATTGTTTAGCGGCTATTTTCCTCTTGGTAAGGTTAGAAGAGACGCTTTAGCTATGGTAAACAGCTCTTCTAGGAGGAGGACACTCCAAAATGAAATCATTGTTCTCTGGTCCTGGGTAGTGCCATAGCCTCTGTATCATGGTCTTCCACTTTCCTGGATTAGAGTTCTCTTGCTTGAGGGTACACTCAGGCACGAAGTTCTATTCTATTTCTCTTCCGCTTTTTTTTTATATGAAAGATCTAATTTGATGATATTGCTGTTTTTAAAATATTTCATTTTGATTGTTTATTAATTCTCTTGTATTCTATTTATTTTCTTGTTTCCTTTCCTTACTGGATTATTTTTTTCTGTTGGAGGCCCTTGGGCCTATAGCATCTTGCTTTTCTAACTAGGGTTATAGCATAGCTTGTAATAATAATAATAATTCTTATGTAAGTTGAATAAAATTTTTCATAATTCTGAACATCCTCTGCATTCAGATCTTCCAGACTGTACCATCCTGTATGTAGTACTAGATATGCAGTTAATTCTAACAGTAATACCTTTTTCATCAAAAAGCTCAATAGCATACAGTATGCTAGAACTTCCACTCTAGCTGTGAGTATATTGTGGACAGATCTTCCTAATCTGGTGGTCAAATCAGTGAAATTTCAGTAAATGTTTTTACGTTGAACAGGTTGACATTAATTCTCCCTTCATAGTTTATACATAACAGATTTTTTATAACGTTGTTACTAATCTCAGAATACACTATATCTTTTAATCATTACTTGTCACGTATAATTCATTGATTTCTTTATCTCCTTTCCTTACTGGGCTATTTTCCCTGTTGGAGCCCTATACCTTACAGTTACGGTTGTAGATTTTTATATAAAAAAAACGCCCTATAGCTTGTAAAATCCCGCTTTTTCAACTACGGCTGTAGTTTATATATATATATATATATATATATATATATATATATGTGTGTGTATATATATATATATATATATATATATTATTATATTATATATAATATATATATATATATATATCTAAATATATATGTATGTATATATACATATATATATATGTATATATATATATATATATATAATAAAACAAATACACAAACGCGCACACAGACTCTAACCACAAACGTAGAATCACAAACCCTGTCTCTATTGCTTCTACTTCGTGAATCCCCGAACGGGGCTCTTGACGTCCTGTCAACCAATATCAAAATGGAAATGAGAATCAGGTCTCCGTCACAAATCGCATCAGCCGACGATGCTTGACTCCATAAAGCGAACGAGAGGAATGGCAACATCAAGCCGTATAACCGCTCACGCCGGGGATATGAATTGGTGGGTCCTCTGCATCTCCTCATTTCCGGAAAAGGGATTCCGGACACTTGTGTATATTTCAGCGGCTCGTGAAAATGGAGGTGCGACTGGACCAATCACGGAGCGATTAATAGGGACGTCTGGTTATACTGCAGATGAGGGGGATAGCGATGCGAGGTTTGGCAATAGAGTTTCTAAAGGAGGCTTTGATGACGAAATTATATATATATTTAGGTATCTAAGAGATGAAGAGAGATGAGGAATAATCCCCTTCACGAGAGCATAATCGTAAATCGGACATGTCCAGGGAGAGCATAAAGGGGGGGGGGGGGGGGTTATATTGCATCACCACCTCTCGTTATTGTAATTGATAGGAAAAATTAACAACAGACAAAAAAACCCACTTCTTTCAAACCAAGATCTTTTAATTCTACTTCGAGAGAGAGAGACAGAGAGAGAGAGAGAGAGAGAGAGAGAGAGAGAGAGAGACTTACCTTATTCTATGTTTGGGTTCACCAAGTTCCCTCAGAGTGAGGCACCTCCTATATCCACCGGAGAGAGAGAGAGAGAGAGAGAGAGAGAGAGAGAGAGAGAGAGAGAGAGAGGAGAGATGAAAAGCTTCCAATTTTGATGGTCAGAACGGATGACATGACCACATATAATTCATTTACTTCTTTATTTCCTTTCCTTACCGAGTTATTTTCCATGTTGGACCCCTATAGCTTACACCTAGGGCTGTAGTTTTTTATATAAAAAAACCCGCCCTAAAGCTTGTAAAATCCCGCTTTTTTAACTAAGGCTATAGTTTGTTTATATATATACATACATACATACATATAATATATATATATATAAATATATATACCATACATATATATACATATACTGTATATATATATATATATATATATATATATAAAACAAGTACACAAACGGGCACACAGACACTAACCCAAACGTCGAATCACCACCCCTGTCTCTATTGCTTCTACTTCGTGAATCCCCGAACGGGTCTCCCTCTTGACGTCCTGTCAACCAATATCAAAATGGAAATGAGAATCAGGTCTCCGTCACAAATCGCATCAGCCGACGATGCTTGACTCCATAAAGCGAACGAGAGGAATGGCAACATCAAGCCGTATAACCGCTCACGCCGGGGATATGAATTGGTGGGTCCTCTGACATCTCCTCATTTCCGGAAAAGGGATTCCGGACACTTGTGTGTATATTTCAGCGGCTCGTGAAAATGGAGGTGCAACTGGACCAATCACAGAGCGATTAATAGGGGACGTCTGGGTATACTGCAGATCAGGGGATAGCGAGGCGAGGGTTTGGCAATAGTGTTTCTAAAGGAGGCTTTGATGACGAAATTATGTATATTCAAGTATCTAGGAGATGAACAGAGATGACGAATAATCCACTTCACGAGAGCATAATCGTAAATCGGACATGTCCAGGAGAGAGCATAAAAAGGGGGGTGGGGGGGTTTAAATTACATCACCACCTATCGTAGTTGTGATTGATAAAAAAAATTAACCACAGGTACAAAACTCACCTTTTTCAAACCAAGATCTTTTTTTCTACTGAGAGAGAGAGAGAGAGAGAGAGAGAGAGAGAGAGAGAGGAGAGAGAGAGAGAGAGCAGTTTTTTTTTCATGACTCAGTCTCCTGAATCATTATGCATAATCACAGAGAGAGAGAGAGAGAGAGAGAGAGAGAGAGAGAGAGAGAGAGAGAGAGAGATGAAAAGCTGTCCATTTTGACGGACAGACCGGATGACATTACCAGAGTCCCAACCCTTAAAATACGAAATTTCATCCGTTAATGTCTAGCGCAAGAAGTCAAAACACACACAGTAAAAATATTCCTAATGTCGTATGGGCCCAAAGAAGGTCATGCAATCTATCACTGTCTAGAGATTATCCTTCCTCTCCCTCACTCTCACTCCCTTCGTGCTTTCACAACCAGGATCCATTTAATGATAAGTGCCTGTTCATTACCCTTGGCTTGAAGT
>NC_090745.1:110488892-110500212 GCF_036898095.1 Palaemon carinicauda | reverse complement strand
ATTATGGGGCTCAATGCACAGTTCCAAGTTTTCCCAGTCGGTTTCAATAATTTCCTAAATTTTCCGACTGAAAACCAGCCACAAAGCAAATGAATTAAAGATAGCCATTTCATAGCCAACGGCGAGAAGGCACAAAGGAGAGGTTTTTGCTTCGGGTATCAATGTCACAATGACTGAATACAAGAGGAACAAGTGAGGGAAACTAATACTCTGTTTTGAGGTCCGAATTCAAGTTGAGTGAATGAGAGAGATAGATTAGTTAAGTCGACCCCCCCCCCTTACTCTTCATCTAAGGACTATACTATCTTATTTTTCTTCCTTTGAGTTTTTATAGTTTATATATAGAAAAAAAGTAATTTTCGGTACTGTTCTTAAAATATTTTTTTCAACTGTCCATTGCTTCTCTTGTAGTTTATTTATTTCCTTAATTTCTTTCCTCACCTGGATATCTCACCCTACTGGAGCCCTTGGGTTTATAGCATCCTGCTTTTCCAACTAGGGTTATAGCTTAAGTAATAATAATAATAATAATAATAATAATAATAATAATAATAATAATAACAGATAAATGTGATTGTCCTTCATAGACCAAAACGAAAGAAAATTTGGAGAATTAACATCTAAAAAAAAAAAAAAAAAAAAGATTCAGATCTCTTACCAGAAAAGATGGCACTGTCTCAAAGATCACTTTTACTAAGCAAAAAACATACCAAATAGGGTTAAGATACCGAAAAAAAAATTTAAGTGTCATAAGAGATGGTTTTTATAACACCCGGATTCTTGGAACTTAAAATCACTCTGAACATATATATATATATATATATATAGGGGCTGGACGAGGAGGATTGCTGTTACAAAAAAAGAAAAATATATATATATATATATATATATAATAAAAACTGGCATTCCTGAATATTCTCAGTGATGGAAACGTGAGTTGGGTCACCTCTCTCTCTCTCTCTCTCTCTCTCTCTCTCTCTCACATATACAAAAGCAAAAATGAGATTATGAAAAGTAAACTGTCACTTTCTCTAAAAAGAAGTCTTTAATGAGATGGTCCTACCAGTATTAACTTATGCATCACAAACTTGGAGCCTGGCATTCCTGAATATCCTCAGTGATGGAAACATGAGTTGGGTCACCTCTCTCTCTCTCTCTCTCTCTCTCTCACATATACGAAAACATAATGAGATTATGAAATGTAAACTGCCACCTTCTCTAAACAGAAGTCTTTAATGAGATGGTCCTACCAGTATTAACTTATGCATCACAAACTGGGAGCCTGGCATTCCTGAATATCCTCAGTGATGGAAAAGTGAGTTGGGTCACCTCTCTCTCTCTCTCTCTCTCTCTCTCTCTCTCTCTCTCTCTCTCATACAAAAAGAAAATGAGATTACGAAAATGCCACTTTCTCTAAAAAGAAAAGTACTTAATGAGATAGTCCTACCAGTATTAATCTATGCATCACAAACTTAGAGCCTTACTAAAGCCTTCGAACATAGGCTAGTTACAACTCAAAGAGCTCTGGAAAGAATAACGTTGGGATTAACACTAAAAGAAAGAAAAAGAGCAACAAGGATATGAGAGCAAACTTAAGTAGAGGATAATCTAACAACTTGTAAGAAAAAGAAATGGACATGGGCAGAATTATAATGAGAATGACAAACAATAGATGGAGTGGAAGGACATGTCTGAGGCCTTTGTTCTGCACACACACATATATATATATATATATATAGATAGATATGAATATATATATATATATGTGTGTGTATGTATACATATATGCACATACAATGTACAGTATATTTATATATACAGCTTAAATATATCTATATATACAGTACATATAAATGTTAGAGAGAGAGAGAGAGAGAGAGAGAGAGAGAGAGAGAGAGAGATGAAACCCGACCTTCCATTTTCATCACCGAGAATATTCCGGAATGCCATTTTGTCATTTGGAACATGAAAATCGAGTTGAAACCTGAGAGAGAGAGAGAGAGAGAGAGAGAGAGAGAGAGAGAGATTAAAAAGACGAGAGGGGTTGGAATGTCTGGTTTTGACAAGCGTTAATTGAATTTTGCAACATTCGCTGATGTTACTGGAAAAAGAGACACCGGGACGATATTCGCCACCTTTTCTGGAACGCGCTTGGCTGACTTTTGGATGTGTTTACTAAAGATTGAGTCTTGGTCTGTCTTGTTGTTTGGTTTGTGGTTTGTCTGTCCAAAAAACATTTCGAGAAATTGTTTTTAATTTTATCATTGTTACTGTATTATTATTAAAATTAATATTATAAAAATGTAAGCTGAAACTAATTGCAAGAGCCTTCGAAAAGTTATCTTTATTATTATCACTGTTATTGTTATTAATAACATCATTATTAAAATATAAGCTGAAACTAATGGCAAGAACCACCAAAAAGTTATTTTTATCATTATCACTATTATTGCATTATTATTGTTATCAATATCATTATTAAAATATAAGCTGAAATCAATTACAATTGCCTTCGAAAAGTTATTTTTATCATTATCACTATCATTATATTATCATTGCTATCAATGATATCATTATTGAAATGCAAGCTGAAACTAATTGCAAGAGCCTTCGAAATGCCAGGCAATGGCTGGTGATGACTAAGCAGGTAGACCTCTAAGCACCCCACAAAACCCCATCCTTAGCTCACAAGGATGGTGAAGGATGGTGAGGTTGCAGACCCTAAAAGAACTAACGAGTTTAAGGGGGACTCGAACCACAGTCTGGCGATCATCAGGCAGGAACGTTACCAGCAGGCCACAAGAACCATAAATCTTTAAAGAAATACGATCTTCAAATGGAGGACCTAAAGAGCCCGACTCCCCAACCCCCACAAAAAAAACAATTGACAAAATTTGACCAAGGAAGCAGCCCCTTAGGTAAAGAGAGAGAGAGAGAGAGAGAGAGAGAGAGAGAGAGAGAGAGAGAGAGAGAGCATACGGGTTTCTAGACTTCTTTCGTCAACCTCCTTTACAGGGATCATCTATACATTTAAACAGAAAACATCGAAAAATAAAAAAAAATATTCTTTCTATTCTATACTAACACTCCTCTCTCTCTCTCTCTCTCTCTCTCTCTCTCTCTCTCTCTCTCTCTCTCTTCCCAAGGGGCTGCTTGCGTGGTCAAATTTTGCTAATTTCGTTTGACCAATAAATGACCCAAAGGCTTCTTCAATCTTTCCTCCTGAAGAAGGCATGGCCACATGTTTACTATAGTAAATAAAAATGTACTTACTGACTGTTAAAAATGAACAATAAAATAAAAAAAAGGCATTTTTAATGATGACATATTATCATCCGTAACGTTCGAAGTTTGAAAAAACAAATCCCACCTTCACATATTGACAGAGCTACTCAGAATTGTTTTTTTTTTCTTTTCTTTTCTTTTTTATTTTTAAATCAGGTTAACAGGTCTTTTTTTTTTTTTACATTGTCGGTAATTTCAAGAAAATATTTTGGAGGAGAGTTTTATGGTCTGCACCTTAAAGTATTAAATTTGGAAGTTTTCAAGACGGCAATCTCAAGAGCTGATTTAAGAAGACGATAATTTCGAAGAATTTTTGAGAACTGTTTTCAATTTGAATAGGAAATTTCCAAGACATCAATCCCAGCAACTGATTTTAGAATAAGACACTTTTCAAGTAGGTAGTTTCAGAACCGGAGTTTGGAAGAGGTTTTCAAGTAAAAAAAAATTCAAAATCTGTTATTTGGAAGAGGTTTTCATGTACCAGTAAGTTTTTATAACGTAGCTGTAAAATATCTGCTTAACATGTTGCTGTTTCTTTATCATTGAAAAGGTAATCATAGTCACCTTTTGGTTCCATAAAGTAAAAGGCACATGAAATACACTGTAATTAGAATCAACTTACGACACAATCAGCGTCGAATTCATAAGACGAATGGTAAAAGATAATTTAATCCAATCTATGGAATCTGGGCCGATTCCTCTGACGCTGGGAGCGGGAAGGCCATTCATGGCTAGTTAAAAGATTTTACAAGATGAAAGTAAGGTAGCAGGGACGGTCGTATAGAAGGCTACGAAGTGGTTGCAGATACAAGTCGACATTGGGAAGGGGAGCTGCAAGATCCTTTAACGGTGCACTGGTGACACTATCATGAGTGCCAGTACCTATAACAACATTCCTACATTCCTATCATATCCAATGCCACAGCTCTTTTATTATATATAATCATGGATGGAATTAAAATTCTTTTTCTTCTATTAACGTGTTCTTTTTTATTTGTATGAGGTAAGCTCGGTACCCTTCTTTATGAAGGACTTTGCTTTGGCTCTAGGGTAGACCGTAGCCCCAATCGGCTGTCCTGCCTGACATCGTTTAGACCCCATTAGCGTATGTTCGTGGGTTGTACCAATCACCAGCGTCCTTCCTCCTAGCCGCGAGGAGTCCTGGCGCGGATAGGTCGACAGTTCGAGACGTTTTACAATTCTTTTCAATAATAAGAATTAGACATAAAACTCTGAACATTATCTTCTATTCTCTTCTATGTTTGTACTGAAATATTAATATATTTTCATTGCTTCATCAACGTTATTCTCGGGCACACTATTCTATCTTATTTCTCTTCCTCTTGTTATATTTTGAAGGTTTTATTAGTTCATACATGAAAGATCTATTTCAATCTTGATAGTTCATAAAATATTTTATATTGTTCATTAATTCTCTTGTAGTTCATTTATTTAAATATTTCCTCTCCTCACTGGGCTATTTTCCCTGTTGGAGACTTTGGGCTTATATCATCCTGCTTTTCTAATTAGGATTGTAGCATAGCTAGTAGTAGTAGTAGTAGTAGTAGTAACAACAACAACAACAACAACAACAACAACAACACCAATCATAATGATAATAATAATAATAATAATAATCTCCCCAAATTATGGGTCAATGTTTAGAAACAAATTAATTTAATAATTGAATCTACATTCATAACATACAAATAGCGAAACACCAATCAATTATCAAAATTACCTTCTACGCAACCAAACTCAAAATAAATCGAAAATTTGGATCCATTAATTTAATTACGTTGAATAGATTCGCGTTTCTTAATCTTGCCACTTAATTAAGCTGTCCAACTCCCGGGACATGAGCGGCTCAGGTAAGGGATTATGCCTAGACAGCTTCGTGTGCTTAAATTCAGCTTCCTCATTATATTGGTCAGATGGGAATTTCATGGCACAATACTGTCTGAGTTTCCCTTGAATTTCTCATGAGACAGGAGTCTCTGTGATGGTGTGTGTGTGTGTGTGTGTGTGTGTGTGAGAGAGAGAGAGAGAGAGAGAGAGAGAGAGAGAGAGAGAGAGAGTTATCTTTCCTAAACTGAAAATTCAAAGAGGAAGAGTAAGGTTACATTCTCAAAAACGAAAATTCATGAGAGAGAGAGAGAGAGAGAGAGAGAGAGAGAGAGAGAGAGAGCATACGGGTTTCTAGACTTCTTTCGTCAACCTCCTTTACAGGGATCATCTATACATTTAAACAGAAAACATCGAAAAATAAAAAAAAATATTCTTTCTATTCTATACTAACACTCCTCTCTCTCTCTCTCTCTCTCTCTCTCTCTCTCTCTCTCTCTCTTCCCAAGGGGCTGCTTGCGTGGTCAAATTTTGCTAATTTCGTTTGACCAATAAATGACCCAAAGGCTTCTTCAATCTTTCCTCCTGAAGAAGGCATGGCCACATGTTTACTATAGTAAATAAAAATGTACTTACTGACTGTTAAAAATGAACAATAAAATAAAAAAAAAGGCATTTTTAATGATGACATATTATCATCCGTAACGTTCGAAGTTTGAAAAAACAAATCCCACCTTCACATATTGACAGAGCTACTCAGAATTGTTTTTTTTTTCTTTTCTTTTCTTTTTTATTTTTAAATCAGGTTAACAGGTCTTTTTTTTTTTTTACATTGTCGGTAATTTCAAGAAAATATTTTGGAGGAGAGTTTTATGGTCTGCACCTTAAAGTATTAAATTTGGAAGTTTTCAAGACGGCAATCTCAAGAGCTGATTTAAGAAGACGATAATTTCGAAGAATTTTTGAGAACTGTTTTCAATTTGAATAGGAAATTTCCAAGACATCAATCCCAGCAACTGATTTTAGAATAAGACACTTTTCAAGTAGGTAGTTTCAGAACCGGAGTTTGGAAGAGGTTTTCAAGTAAAAAAAAATTCAAAATCTGTTATTTGGAAGAGGTTTTCATGTACCAGTAAGTTTTATAACGTAGCTGTAAAATATCTGCTTAACATGTTGCTGTTTCTTTATCATTGAAAAGGTAATCATAGTCACCTTTTGGTTCCATAAAGTAAAAGGCACATGAAATACACTGTAATTAGAATCAACTTACGACACAATCAGCGTCGAATTCATAAGGACGAATGGTAAAAGATAATTTAATCCAATCTATGGAATCTGGGCCGATTCCTCTGACGCTGGGAGCGGGAAGGCCATTCATGGCTAGTTAAAAGATTTTACAAGATGAAAGTAAGGTAGCAGGGACGGTCGTATAGAAGGCTACGAAGTGGTTGCAGATACAAGTCGACATTGGGAAGGGGAGCTGCAAGATCCTTTAACGGTGCACTGGTGACACTATCATGAGTGCCAGTACCTATAACAACATTCCTACATTCCTATCATATCCAATGCCACAGCTCTTTTATTATATATAATCATGGATGGAATTAAAATTCTTTTTCTTCTATTAACGTGTTCTTTTTTATTGTATGAGGTAAGCTCGGTACCCTTCTTTATGAAGGACTTTTGCTTTGGCTCTAGGGTAGACCGTAGCCCCAATCGGCTGTCCTGCCTGACATCGTTTAGACCCCATTAGCGTATGTTCGTGGGTTGTACCAATCACCAGCGTCCTTCCTCCTAGCCGCGAGGAGTCCTGGCGCGGATAGGTCGACAGTTCGAGACGTTTTACAATTCTTTTCAATAATAAGAATTAGACATAAAACTCTGAACATTATCTTCTATTCTCTTCTATGTTTGTACTGAAATATTAATATATTTTCATTGCTTCATCACGTTATTCTCGGGCACACTATTCTATCTTATTTCTCTTCCTCTTGTTATATTTTGAAGGTTTTATTAGTTCATACATGAAAGATCTATTTCAATCTTGATAGTTCATAAAATATTTTATATTGTTCATTAATTCTCTTGTAGTTCATTTATTTAAATATTTCCTCTCCTCACTGGGCTATTTTCCCTGTTGGAGACTTTGGGCTTATATCATCCTGCTTTTCTAATTAGGATTGTAGCATAGCTAGTAGTAGTAGTAGTAGTAGTAGTAACAACAACAACAACAACAACAACAACAACAACACCAATCATAATGATAATAATAATAATAATAATAATCTCCCCAAATTATGGGTCAATGTTTAGAAACAAATTAATTTAATAATTGAATCTACATTCATAACATACAAATAGCGAAACACCAATCAATTATCAAAATTACCTTCTACGCAACCAAACTCAAAATAAATCGAAAATTTTGGATCCATTAATTTAATTACGTTGAATAGATTCGCGTTTCTTAATCTTGCCACTTAATTAAGCTGTCCAACTCCCGGGACATGAGCGGCTCAGGTAAGGGATTATGCCTAGACAGCTTCGTGTGCTTAAATTCAGCTTCCTCATTATATTGGTCAGATGGGAATTTCATGGCACAATACTGTCTGAGTTTCCCTTGAATTTCTCATGAGACAGGAGTCTCTGTGATGGTGTGTGTGTGTGTGTGTGTGTGTGTGTGAGAGAGAGAGAGAGAGAGAGAGAGAGAGAGAGAGAGAGAGAGAGAGTTATCTTTCCTAAAACTGAAAATTCAAAGAGGAAGAGTAAGGTTACATTCTCAAAAACGAAAATTCATGAGAGAGAGAGAGAGAGAGAGAGAGAGAGAGAGAGAGAGAGAGAGAGCATACGGGTTTCTAGACTTCTTTCGTCAACCTCCTTTACAGGGATCATCTATACATTTAAACAGAAAACATCGAAAAATAAAAAAAAATATTCTTTCTATTCTATACTAACACTCCTCTCTCTCTCTCTCTCTCTCTCTCTCTCTCTCTCTCTCTCTCTCTTCCAAGGGGCTGCTTGCGTGGTCAAATTTTGCTAATTTCGTTTGACCAATAAATGACCCAAAGGCTTCTTCAATCTTTCCTCCTGAAGAAGGCATGGCCACATGTTTACTATAGTAAATAAAAATGTACTTACTGACTGTTAAAAATGAACAATAAAATAAAAAAAAAGGCATTTTTTAATGATGACATATATCATCCGTAACGTTCGAAGTTTGAAAAAAACAAATCCCACCTTCACATATTGACAGAGCTACTCAGAATTGTTTTTTTTTCTTTTTCTTTTCTTTTTTATTTTTAAATCAGGTTAACAGGTCTTTTTTTTTTTTACATTGTCGGTAATTTCAAGAAAATATTTTGGAGGAGAGTTTTATGGTCTGCACCTTAAAGTATTAAATTTGGAAGTTTTCAAGACGGCAATCTCAAGAGCTGATTTAGAAAGACGATAATTTCGAAGAATTTTTGAGAACTGTTTTCAATTTGAATAGGAAATTTCCAAGACATCAATCCCAGCAACTGATTTTAGAATAAGACACTTTTCAAGTAGGTAGTTTCAGAACCGGAGTTTGGAAGAGGTTTTCAAGTAAAAAAAAATTCAAAATCTGTTATTTGGAAGAGGTTTTCATGTACCAGTAAGTTTTTATAACGTAGCTGTAAAATATCTGCTTAACATGTTGCTGTTTCTTTATCATTGAAAAGGTAATCATAGTCACCTTTTGGTTCCATAAAGTAAAAGGCACATGAAATACACTGTAATTAGAATCAACTTACGACACAATCAGCGTCGAATTCATAAGGACGAATGGTAAAAGATAATTTAATCCAATCTATGGAATCTGGGCCGATTCCTCTGACGCTGGGAGCGGGAAGGCCATTCATGGCTAGTTAAAAGATTTTACAAGATGAAAGTAAGGTAGCAGGGACGGTCGTATAGAAGGCTACGAAGTGGTTGCAGATACAAGTCGACATTGGGAAGGGGAGCTGCAAGATCCTTTAACGGTGCACTGGTGACACTATCATGAGTGCCAGTACCTATAACAACATTCCTACATTCCTATCATATCCAATGCCACAGCTCTTTTATTATATATAATCATGGATGGAATTAAAATTCTTTTTCTTCTATTAACGTGTTCTTTTTTATTTGTATGAGGTAAGCTCGGTACCCTTCTTTATGAAGGACTTTGCTTTGGCTCTAGGGTAGACCGTAGCCCCAATCGGCTGTCCTGCCTGACATCGTTTAGACCCCATTAGCGTATGTTCGTGGGTTGTACCAATCACCAGCGTCCTTCCTCCTAGCCGCGAGGAGTCCTGGCGCGGATAGGTCGACAGTTCGAGACGTTTTTACAATCATTTTCAATAATAAAAAAATATACATAAAACTCTGAATACTATTTTCTATTCTCCTCTGCATTTGTACTTGAATATTAATATTTTTTCATTTTAGTTTATGAAAGATCTATTTCAATCTTGTTATAGTTCATAAAATATTTCATATTGTTCATTACTTCTCTTATAGTTTATCTATTTCCCCATTTCCTTTCCTCAATGGGCTATTTTTCCCTGTCCGAGCCCTTAGGCTTATAGCATTCTGCTTTTCCAATTAGGGTTGTGGCTTAGCTAGTGATGATGATGATAATAATAATAATAATAATAATAATAATAATAATAATTGTAATAATAATAATAATAATAATAATTGTAATAAAAAAAATAATAATAATAATAATAATAATAATAATAATAATCACCAAATATGTCTAAAAATAAATAATTTTATTAATTGTATCTACATTCATAATAAACAAATAACAAAACACTAATCAATTACCAAAATTACCTTCTACGAAACCAAACTCAAAATAAATCGAAAATTTTGGATCCATTAATTTAATTACGTTGAATAGATTCGCGTTTCTTAATCTTGCCACTTAATTAAGCTGTCCAACTCCCGAGACAAGAGCGGCTCAGGTAAGGGATTATGCCTAGACAGCTTCGTGTGCTTAAATTCAGCTTCCTCATTATATTGGTCAGATGGGAATTTCATGGCACAATATTGTCTGAGTTTCCCTTGAATTTCTCATGAGACAGGAGTCTCTGTGATGGTGTGTGTGTGTGCGTGTGTGTATGTGTGTGTGTGTGTGTGTGTGGTGAGAGAGAGAGAGAGAGAGAGAGAGGAGAGAGAGAGAGTTATCTTTCCTAAAACTGAAAATTTAAAAGAGGAAGAGTAAGGTTACATTCTCAAAAACGAAAATTCATGAGAGAGAGAGAGAGAGAGAGAGAGAGAGAGGGGGGGGGGGTCACCTTTCCCAAAACTGAAAACGAGAGAGAGAGAGAGAGAGAGAGAGAGAGAGAGAGAGAGAGTTACCTTTCTCAAAAACTAAAAATTCACGACAGAGAATAATCGATTTATTTAATAAGGTTAGGTAGTAGGCAGGCCAGGGCACCAGCCACCCGTTGAAATACTACCGCTAAGGAATCATATGGTCCTTTGACTGGCCAGACAGTACTACATTGAATCCTTCTCTCTGTTTACGGCTCATTTTCCCTTTGCCTGCACATACACCGAATAGTCGGGTCTATTCTTTACATACTCTCCTCTGTCCTCATACACCTAACAACACTTAGATTACCAAACAATTCTTCTTTGCTCAAGGGGTTAGCTTCTGCACTGTAATTGTTCAGTGGCCACTTTTCTCTTGATAAGGGTAGAAGAAACTCTATAGCTATGGTAGGCAGCTCTTCTAGGAGAAGGACACTTCAAAATCAAACCATTGTTCTCTAGTCTTGGGTAGTGCCATAGCCTCTGTACCATGGTCTTCCACAGTCATGGGTTAGAGTCCTCTTGCTTGAGGGTACACTCGGACACACTGTTCTATCTTATTTCTCTTCCTTTTGTTTTGCTTTCTTATTTTTTTATAGTTTATATATGAAAGATTTAATATAATGTTACTATTCTTAAAATATTTTTAATCCCTAACTACTTCTTTTGAAGTTTATTTATTTCCTTATTTCCATTCCTCACTGGGCTATTTTCCCTGTTGGAGCCTTTAGGCTTATAGCATCTTGCTTTTCCAACTAGGGTTTTAGCCTAGCAAATAATAATAATAATAATAATAATAATAATAATAATAATAATAATAATAATAATAATAATGTCGTATTTGGCCGGATTCCCAGAGATGGCA
>NC_090745.1:110438892-110481392 GCF_036898095.1 Palaemon carinicauda | reverse complement strand
GTTGAGACACCCACACGCATATACAAAACCTTTTTGGTGATCTAATTCAAAAGCAAAGTATGTCGTTGAAGTTATGTGGCGCCCAGGTGGCGTTTTGGAAGGGCCACTGGCCTCGCTTTCAGATATAAATTGAAGGCGGTGTCATCCATGCGGGCAGTTTCCTTGTTGAAGAGACTATTTATGCGAAACGGTTCAGAGCAAAAGTAAAAAGAAAATGACAAAATCAGAAATATATTTATGATAATGTTGGATTATATACATATTAATTAACTTAAAAATTAAGAAACCATCCAAATATATCATAGGATGACAGTCAAATCAGTTTATCAACAAATTTGAAGGCTTTTCAATGTGAATTTGAGAACCCCCGGACTGCTCACACCGCAAAATAAGTTTGCGGGTACTTGATCACATAATAGATATGTGCAGAGCCTCTAAGCTTATGCTTATTACTGTAATTAAGTTTATTTTACGTGTACCACAAACTACAGTATTAATGAAATCATTCATCTTTACTTTTATCCCATTCGAATAAAAACATGAGAAGCCCTGGGTCACTAACAAAATAACTATTATAGTCTACCATCCACCCTCATACCGTCCATGAATTGTGGAAAATGGCACAGCACAGGAAATAAAATTAACAGTACACCATGATTCTCTCAAGTAATAATTCGATTAAAAAAACATTATTGATATATACATGCAGTGACTATAATAACCGATACTTCGCTGCCATGGAAATCAGATAATCATTAACAATTAGCCTACTGTTACATGGATATAACGGCTAACCTACATTGTAGGTTACTAGTATCGCCTTGGCCCTTCAAAGTCTAGACTAGGCTACTAGACGATACCGCCCTGTGCCATTCATTCGGTTAGATGGTGTAGGCTGTGTTAAATGTTATCCAATAACAAATGTATGACACAGTGAACAAAGATCAACGCATTTAACTTTACCATCAGCGGAACAATATGGAATAATAGCACCTTGGCACTTGGAAGTCTAGGCTCCTGAACACAGACTTGTCCGTTTCATTCGGTTTAATGGAATATGCAGTCAATTGTTATTCAGTAACAAATGTATTGCAGAGAGAACAAAGATCAACGTATTTAACCTTACCATCAGCCGAACGCTATACTGTAGATCAACAGCAGAGTTACGAAATCATCTCACTAATAACACTTCGTCCGCCATATTGTTATGAAGATATATCCCTAAACAAATGATCAAATTTCCCCTAAAATAGAAGGTAATTTTCTCCCTAGCATTCTTCAACATAATCTAAATTCAGTATTATATATATTTCTGTGCTTTCTATTTATATCATAAAATATAATTACTTTCAGGAGTTACATTTTAGTAACCATAAATAATAAAATTTTCCTTAAAGCATCAAACTGGATTAAAAAAAATTATCCCCAAAGCCACTAGATTTTTCTGATTTGGGATAATTTCCCTAAAAGTAGAACGTTGTCTTGTTCAGAGTTGCCAGGTTTTCTAAATGAGAAAAGACCAACTTCTAATCAACAGAAGCTTTAAAATGCCAACCCATAAGTAGAAAAAGGCCAAATATATAGTATTTAAGACCCACCTTTTTTTCATAATACTAAAGGCCAACCAATTTTTTTAAAAAGGCCCAATTTAAGGGTTTTTAGTCTGAAAAAGGCCAGACTGGCAACTGGTCTTGTTGCCTAACTAGTTTCGACTTTCCACCTTACAGGATAGACCAGCAAGAATGTTTTTGTTGAGATTGTGTTGCGTATAACGTTGTTTGACTGAAAATTACGTGAAATTATTGCTGTCGCGGTGTTTTCCACTTTCATAATGAATAAAACATTTAGACGATGTGCTGAAGAATGTATTTGAATCGAAATGTTCTTTTTATAAGCTTGGGATATCCGGAAATTTTGGCTACGAATGTCACACATCGATTCAAGAATCAAGAATGGAGGCTCTAGGATCTTGTGACATTATAAAAGTAATTGTGGGAATCGGGTTCGATTGAAATTCTACTCAGAATTCAGGATACTTTTCTGTCCCTAATAGCAACTAAGGTAAGCAAGTTTAACAAGTCACCTTCATTTTGGGTTAGTCTTGTTTAGTGCAGTACGGACATAGCCCTCATGCATTTAGGCCTAGGCCTAGGGCTTGAGCAATATGCATTAAGGGAAGTCATACGTATTAGACGGAGCCTTCATAGAGAACAGTAAAGGAAACGGGAACATTCTACGTTGTTTTCTGTTTGGTTTTTATTATAAAAACCAAAGATTTTATCAGGCAATAGCCTACATGCATTCAGGCTTAGGCCTAGGTCTTGAGCAATTTGCATTAAGGGAAGTCATATGTAGAAGACGGAGTCTTTTTACAGAACAGTAAAGGAAACGGGAACTTTCAAAGTCGTTTTCTGTGTTTTTATTATAATATATTGTAGGCCTACGTTAAAATGCTGGATTTTATCAGGCAATTAGTCTAATGGGGGTTGACGATGTCAGGCTACACGTACCTGTGTGCCATTAACGATTTTAGCCATAACTAGGCAGAATTACCTACTTTCATTTCATATCGCTCATAGAGTATGGGTTTGGTCAAGATTCCTAGTCTGAAGGTGAAATATTTTCCATAGAAAATGAATTTGATATCGCACATTTATTAAAGTTTTAAAATTGACGTGGTTTAGAGAAAAGTAGGTGCTGGTTTAGTATGTGGCCTAAGTTTTTTTTTAATCTGGTTTAGTATGTGTCCTTAATGGCTTGTAAGGTGAGGTTAGGTTAGGCCACATACTAAAACAGTTAGAATTTCGGGTAAATTTTTACCATGACTTACCAGGGCCTAGGGGCCAGAAAATATGTTTAACCAGTAGATTTTGATGTGTTTTGCACGAATTTCACCTTCATTTTTGGCGGAAATCACCCGTTTTTATCCCACACCCCAAATGGTGTGTGACAAAAACTGTGTATTTTCGACAAATATGAAGGTGAAATTCCTGCAAAACACATCAAAATCTACTGGTAAAACATATTTTCTGGTGTTGGGGCATTGAATGATATTTGCAATAAATGAATAATTAATGTTCCAGCACCCCTCCCCCATACCCCTAACTAGGCCTACCTGGGGGAGGGGGGTAGGGCCCCCCAGCGACCCCCCCTTAAAGCCACAGTAATTTTCAGGGCACCACAGAACCTAACAAACCCACCTAACCTAACCTAGGGGCCCTGTACCCCTACCGGGGGGGGGGGGGGCTTCGCCCCCCCTGCGACCCCCCCTTAAGGCCACAGTAATTTTCAGGGCACCACAGAACCTAACAAACCCACCAAACCTAACCTAGGGGCCCTGTACCCCTACCAGGGGGGGGCTTCGCCCCCCCTGCGACCCCCCCTTATGGCCACAGTAATTTTCAAGGCACCACAGAACCTAACAAACCCACCTAACCTAACCTAGGGGCCCTGTACCCCTACTGGGGGGGGGCTTTGCCCCCCCTGCGACCCCCCTTAAGGCCACAGTAATTTTCAGGGCACCACAGAACCTAACAAACCCACCTAACCTAACCTAGGGGCCCTGTACCCCTACCGGGGGGGGGGGGGCTTCGCCCCCCCTGCGACCCCCCCTTTAACCAGGGGTAAATTTGAATATATATATTTTGTTAAATCACTTCTTACCTTAAACGGAAGATGACGATGAAGATGTGGAAGGTTGTGGTTGACCCTCTTCTGAATCATCAAGTACTGGAATACGTTCAGATTTGGTATAATACCACACATGTCTATCCTCACGAAAATGTAAAGGCGAATCACATTTACCACACTGGACACTTAAAGGTAATGCGGAATGCTCCCTTAGAAAACGATTCACTACTTCAGGAGTTCCATTATAATTCCCATGAAATCGGCCGATCACATCAAAATAGGAATAACGACATATTTCACACAACCGTACCGGAGGATCCATGACAGTAAAGTGACGTGTGATGAAAATATAGAAACCGGAACTTTTGAAAACCGAAAACAAACGACAATCACGGGTTTCTCCCATAATGAAATAGGGAAAAAAACAAAATACTATCGTTTACAATGTTATATTGCACGAAAAACAGATCCTTGAAACAAGACTGAGAGACCAATGAATCGTCCAATAATAACCCTTGAAAAGAACCCAGTAGTATTTAGATTGGAGGAGCGACATTAGTGGGAGGAGCAAATGCGCATTCAAGCAAATATTGTCACATTGCGCAATGGGGAGGAGCCAAGTAAGATGAAAACAGATATACAAACTAACAAGAGCTACCTGTGGAGTCAACATGTCGAATGACTTGTCCATTTTTTAACAAATATTAAAAATAAGATATTGAATAACTCGTTAATTATGCATTTCCGCCGAAAAGTGCATAGAAGAAAAAGTGACTGAAATGTGTAGCTGATGTTGTTTGTAATGGCAAATATCGCCTATGGCCTGGTAAGTGCTTGTAAAAATTTACCGAATTTCGTAGGCTATGTTCAAAAGGTAGGCCACATATTAAACTGGCACCAAAAAGTAATACAGTATACTTCTTACAGTGGGTTGCATGAGTAATTCGGCCGTAAATAAAAAAAGTTTAATTCGTCTATTTCTATGCTGTACTTAGCCAACCAAGTAGAGGTCGAACAAGAATTACATAGAAAATGTGCTCGAAGTGAGTGACTCCATATTAGGCCATTAGTTATATTTATAGTGCGGCTCCACCCTAACCTAACCTAACGTAACCCCTTAAGATACAGGTATTGTCCTAGGATTATAGATTTTTGAAAATCCATGATTAAAGTAAGGTAAATGGGGTTTTTCTTTATGATATCTTTATTCATTAACCATGAATTAAGGAAATTATATACATTGATTTATTGATTTATTTTATTTATTTATTTATTTACTTGTTGACCTGCTGGTAAAGAGCCCCTTAACTTTTTTCTTAAACTGTTTTCAAGTGAAAGACTAAACAGAAATTTATCAATTTCTCTGTTATGATCCTTTTTCCAGAACAAAACTAATTCGCACTTTTATCGAAACTTCTAATATTGTTGTTTTGATTTTTGTACATACAAGCCTTGTTTATAAAGCAAACCCTAATGTGACTCTTTAAATCTTAATCTTGTGTTAATCTTATCTTGAAATACGTATATACTTTTATATATACAGGTGTGGGCTATATATAAACATCTATGTGTATGTAAAATATATAAGTATCCATATGTATGTATATATATATATATATATATATATATATATATATATATATATATATATATATATATATATATATATATATATGTAAAGAATGTACATGTTTTATGTTCCCCTGGGCATTCATCATTCATCATCAACATCTCCTCCTACGCCTATTGATGCAGAGTCTCTGTTAGATTTCCCCAGTTGTCTCTATTTTGAGATTTTAAAGCAATACTTTTCCATTTACAAGACTTCCCCTTTCACAATACTTATCCATTCAAATACTTCTCTATTCAAATACTTTTCCATTCGACATTATGTAAGAGTACTGTAATGCAATAGGCAAGAGAGGGCATAGGGAACATACCGATAGGTGCATAATTATGTACAAGTATATAAAATGTTGCTGGATTATGGAAGAAGTTAAAAGGGATGCTGTGCTCCTTTTGGATAGTAAAGAGAAATGGTAGAAGCTGGGAAAAGTTTTAAATTTTTTGAAAGATGAAAAACTTAAAAGTAATTAACCAAGAAGTAAGGTTATAAGGGTAAATAAAAAGCAGGCATTCAAAGATTTAATACCTTTGTATGCTATTTGACATAGACATATTCTACATCAAGAGATTTATACTTCTTTCATCGCCATTACATAAGTTCACATCTAGTTATTTTTAGTTTTTCCTTTTATAATTACTTAGATTTATGAAAATTTTTCAAAATATGCAACATTATATCTTATTGTTATTTAGGTATATGTAACTTTGACAAAATATGTAACTTTGTAGCAATGACCAGGATTGAGTGGCAATTTTTGGTGTGGGGTATGGGACTTGAGAAGGGTGATGTCATTATGAAAGTGATGGTGTATGTAACTACGTACCTGGAGTAAATGTAATAGATAGATGATGAGAGTTCAAGCAAATCACAGAATAAGAAGTGCAATGAAGGTAGTAGGATGTTTACAAAGTAGTTTGTGGAAGCAAAGTAGTAATGCATGAAGGGGTTATTGAGCAGTTTTCCTTTATATATGTGAAGTCAGATCATTGAATGTAAATAAAAGAAGCTGAATACGTGAAAAGTATTTTTCGTTTTATATGCGTTTTTGCGTTGTAAAAAGAATCGGTGCGTTTAGACACATTTGGCATGCTGTTGTGGAAGTTTATAAATCAGCAGTTAAAGAATCCATGTTAGACCATTGTATTGGTTTCTAATTTAGTAGACGGTTTACCAGCGTGTTTCTACTTTAGTAGGCGATCTACCTGTATTATTCTATTCTGTATGGCGATTTCCAGTGTTGGTGATTATTTGAGCTGACGATACTGAACATTAGTGGGTCGCAATCTTGGCTACAGTTCTAATGGTTTTTGCTCCGCTGTGGCCAGCTGTGCTCGCAAAATTAACATTAAATAACAGCTCCTATGTTGAGTTGCACTCGCAAACCCCATTGGTCAGTATTTCGGGTAGATTTTTATTACTTTTAGCAAGCCATTCATCCAAATGAATGACAGTAGGCTACCTATTTATTTTGCACTCATTGTCGCACCAGATGTCTATATTTTGTTTCAGTCGCCTTTTACTAAGTATGCAACCTGTTTTAGCAATTATACAAGGCAGTACACCTCACATGACTAATTGTAGATTGAATTTTGCAATTAAACTGCCTGCTGAAATAAACAAGTCTTTAGATCTCACTCTTTAGGTAGATCAAATATTGCATGGTAGACCGCCTAGTAAAGAAGCACCAAAATTGTTTTAGTTTATGTGCGTTTTAGTTTGCGAGCTGGCTTCATAAACGAATTAAACTCATAAACCAAGGTACTGCTGTATGGATAGCTATATAAATGAATAAAATATTAATAAAAAACAAGACCAGAAGTAATAGCTCTGCTACCACCCTTTTATTACAATACAGTGGTACCTCTACATACGAATTTAATCCGTTCCACAACCGACTTCGGGTGTCAAAAATGTTCGGTTGTCGATACGAATTTTCCCATAAGAATACATTGAAATAGGATTAATCTGTGGTTGAGTCCAAAAACCTATGATAACTCCTAAATAAATTACTACACATAATTACACATGACAATAATGCACGCTAAATTAGATAATAGACATGTAAAAAAGAATATTTATAAAGAAATAATAAATAAGAAACGGGTTTTTAGCGTCACTTTACCTTAAAAGTCCAGCGCAGGTGTCTGTCTTGCTACGCAGACAGGAGACGGACGGGCGGCGAGGAGGTAGAGAGGGTGATTACGTACTCTACCGTAACTTATTCTAACTTACACTAAGTGAACTTTAACCTAACTTAGCTTATTTATTTTTTTTTATTTTTATATTTTATATTTTTTTTACGTTTTCTTTTTTTCTTTTTGATGATTAATTTTAATCACTTTTTTCACTCTCTTTCTGTTTCAAGATTGTCGAGATCGTCGACATGTTTCGGCCATATTCTTTTGCAAGTTCACTCACGCGGATGCCATGCTCATGCTTTTCAATAATTTCTTGCTTTACTTCTAAAGAAAGCATTTCCTTCTTCCTTTTCTCACCACTACCACTACCACTTGCGAAACTAAGCCTTTTAGGACCCATGATTTACGTAAAATACCGTAAAGGGATGAACGTAAAAAATCACGATTAAAACACAGTTAATAGCAGAACGCACAGGGCACAACCACACGAAGCCGACGAGAACAGAGGAAGGACCCAAGCCACGCTAATTTAGGGTCCCTCTGAGGTCGAAGTGCTGCCTTCTATCGGCGGAAATAAAAAATACATCCGGTGCTATGAGTACGGGTATTGTTTACTTCGGGTGTCGAAAAAAAATTCGGATGTAGAGTCGGAATGTGTTCGAATTGTACTTCGCGTGTCGAAAAATTCGGATGCAACTGGTACGACGAAAATTGCTTACTTTGTGTGTCGAAATAAAATTCGGTTGTAGAGTCGAAAAATTGCTCGAATTTTACTTCTGATGTTGGAAAATTCGGATGTAGATACGTTCGTATGTATAGGTTCCACTGTATACTGTTCATACAGTATTACAGTCATACCTCTCTTCACGAAAGAATCTGCTTACGAAATTTTCACTCTGCGAAACGAGATACGAAGATTTTTCTGACTCACATTGCGAAAAATGTTGCATGATAAGAAATGAGATTTGTGAGCCAGACTGAAGAAAATGGCTGTTCACAATAGAAAGTGTATCTCTCTATAGTAAGGGTAACTATAATAGTACAGTACATATGGTACTGTATATTTTGCATATGTACAGTATTGTATATCATGTACTGTATTGTATTATTTTCCATTTATTATTGCATTATGTTCTAATAGCTACTTATTTTATAGGTATTAACAGTTAGTTTAGGTATATTGAATGGTTCAAATGGACAGTATTTGGTTGTACAGTAATTTATTGTGGTTATAATGTAGCTTTATTATAGAATTTAATGGGGTGTTTTTGTAGGGTTTGGAACGAATAAGGTGATTTATATGTAAAATATGACTCATAACACGAAATTTTCAATATTAAACTTAGCCGGTGATTATATAAGCTGCAGCTCTGCTGCCCGACAGAAAAACTCTACGCTCGAAATCCGCCAGCGATCGCTATGCAGGAAGGGGGTGTACAGTACTACAACAGCGCCATCTGTCGTGCAGGTACTCAGTACTCAATGTAAACACAGAACTCAATTTTCTCTCTGTCGTGCCACCGGCAAGACCTACTAAATTCGCTGTTGCTTACTGGATTGGTTTTCACATATTTTGGTGAAGTACACATTTCTAGTTTTGAGCTTTCGCTTTGCAGACGTTATCTTCAACTCATCCTTGCATTCTTTTATTGATTTTGGATTATTTGTTGACGACTTTGGATAGATTTTGAATTCCCCTTTGACTAATTCAAAATGGCTGACCCTTCTCAAGTCCCTAAGTTCAGAAAATGTAATGCTAGGGACTGTTCAAGGCGTCTTCCGAAGGCCTCTATCGATCCTCACACCGTTTGTTCCAATTGTCGGGATAAGACCTGTCAATTGGAAGATCGATGTGAGGAATGCGTTGGGCTTTCGGAATTCGATTTCATCGAATTCCAGAAATACACACGTAGGCTAGAGAGAGATAGAGTCAGGAGGAGTTCATCTCGCTCCGTTGAATTTTCCTCTCCTCATGCCCCACAACCTATTCCTTCCCCTGTAGTGGTTGCTCCTGATCCCCCTTCTAGCACTCAACAACCTTCGATGGCAGGTATGATGCGTGCCATCCAGGCTCTGGGTGAGAGAGTCGAGTCACTGGCGAGTGACCGTAACCAACTCATGGCAGACGTCAAGGAGTTGAAGTGTAAGAGTGCAGTGGGTAGTGACAAAGTGAGTGGTAGTGTTGTGGAAAGTGTTGTAGATAGTGTTGCGCTTGAGGGTTCGTCTGTTCGTGCCTGTCGTCCTCCCAGTCCGGGACCTCTTGCAAGCTCCCAAGCCCAGGGGAGAAGCAATGTCGTACGACCAAAGGGTTCGAGAGGCTTTAATCAGCGAACAGACGTTCCCTCCGTGGTTTCGGGCGTATCTAACCAAGATCGCCCCACCCACACGAAGACGAGAGAGCCCATTTATTCCTCGTCTGCGGAAGAGGTTTCTCGAAAGAAACCATGGACCAAGGTCTCGCGGCCTCTTAAGCGCAAGTCGGTCCCTTCCGCGCAAGTCCAACGGCCCAGTTGTAGCCACTGGGTCAGTTCGGACTCGCTGCAGTCTTCCGATGACTGCTCACCTCCTAAGAGAGGCAAAGCGGTACCGCATCAGGCAGTAACACCGTCTGTTGCCGCACCTGCTACTGTAGACCCTAAGTGGTCTTTGCTGCAGACCATGCAGTCACAGTTAACGTCTTTGATGCAGGACTTTCGTGCGGAGAAGGTTGACGCTGCACCAACCTCTAGCCTACAACCACCCACGGTTGTGCGTCCAGTGGACGCTGAGGCTACCTTCTCCCGCACTCCAGCTGTGAGAGTCCCGCCACCCATGCGTTCCAGTGTACCCTGCCAGCCGCATGTTGACGTTCAGCGACGCACGGAACCTTCCGTTGACGTTCGCGAGTTACAACAACAACCTAAGTTGTTTTGTTTTGACGCGGTGCGTCAACCTCCGCAACCCAGTGTGGTTACCTCTACTCGCCCACAGCAGACTAGACAGTCTGGAGTAGACGCTTTGCGTCCCCGCGCTGCTATGGTTGTTGCCAGTTCACAGACTGGGCAACAGTTCCATGACGTTGCGTCCGGTTCAGTCACGCATGCACCCGTGCTGCCGGACTCAGCTGACCAGCCGATTCCTACTCCTTTGCCGCTTCCTCCTCAGTTTTCAGATGATGGACTCTCTGATGATGACGACGCTGCACACATTGACGACCCGCATACGGACATCGACGAACCCAAGACCACGCAACCCTCCTTGGACTTTAGGAAAGTTCTTGCACTGTTCAGGGAGATGTATCCTGATCAGTTTGTATCTGCGGCCCCACGCTCTCCTCCATCTGAGTTCGCTTTAGGCACGCAGTCATCCGCGCCTGCCTTTACGAAGCTCGTCCTCGCCCGCTCGTCTAAGAGAGCTTTACGAGTGTTGGGAGAATGGATGCAGTCCAAAAAGAACCTTGGGAAGACAGCATTTACGTTTCCCCCTGCGAGACTCTCTTCCAGATCGAGCGTCTGGTATGCCACGGGAGAAGTTCTCGGCTTGGGAGTTCCTGCCTCTGCCCAGGGCGACTTCTCAAGTCTAGTAGACTCTCCCCGCAGGCTAGCCATGAGACGCTCTAAGATATGTTGGTCTCCTTCAGACTTAGACCATCTGTTGAAAGGAGTGTTCAGAGCCTTCGAGGTTTTTAACTTTTTGGATTGGTGTTTAGGAGCGTTGAGCAGGAAGATCTCCCCTTCTGACAAGGAAGCTTCCTTGCTCATTATGTCCTGCATGGACAAGGCCATACGTGACGGATCCAGTGAGCTTGCGGCTTCGTTCGTTTCCGGGGTCCTCAAGAAACGGGAAAACCTTTGCTCGTTCCTGTCAGCTGGAGTAACACCGTGTCAGAGATCGGAACTTCTTTTTGCTCCTCTCTCAAAGTGCCTCTTCCCAGAGGAATTGATAAAGGAGATTGCTACCTCCTTGATTCAGAAGGACACCCATGACCTGGTTGCGTCCTTTGCCCGCAAAGCCACCCCTTTGCCTACCGTATCTAGACCCAGGATGGACACTCCAGCGTCCAGTTTCATTCCGCCCTTTCGTGGCAGAGCCACCAGCAGAGGAGGTGCTCGTGCCGAAGGGAGACGTGGGAAGAAGAAAGGTACCAAGTCCTTTAAAGGCAGAGTCTGACTGCCACCTTCTTCAGACAGCAGTGGGAGCCAGACTCAAGAACTTCTGGCAGATCTGGGAGAAAAGGGGCGCAGATGCGCAATCTGTGAAGTTGCTAAGAGAGGGGTACAAGATCCCGTTTGTCCGCAAACCCCCTCTAGCAACGTCTCCCATCGATCTCTCTCCCAGGTACAAAGAGGAAGACAAGAGGCTAGCCTTGAAGCAGGAGGTCTCTCTCTTGCTACAAAAGGGAGCGGTAGTCAAAGTCCGGGACCATCAATCCCCGGGCTTCTACAACCGTCTCTTCTTAGTGGTAAAGAAGACAGCAGGGTGGAGGCCGGTGCTAGACGTCAGTGCGCTGAATGTCTTTGTCACAAAGCAGACGTTCGCCATGGAGACCACAAAGTCAGTTCTAGCAGCGGTCAGAAAGGAAGACTGGATGGTCTCTTTAGACCTAAGGGACACATACTTTCACGTCCCCATCCACCCAGAATCCCAACCTTTTCTGAGATTCGTTTACGACAAGGTTGTCTACCAATTTCGAGCCCTGTGCTTTGGCCTAAGCACGGCTCCTCATGTTTTTACGAGGCTGATGAGGAATATTGCCAAATTCCTGCATTTAGCGGATATCAGAGCCTCCCTCTATTTGGACGACTGGCTTCTAAGAGCGTCTTCCAGTCGTCGCTGTCTGGAGAATCTAAAGTGGACTCTAGATCTGATCAAGGAATTGGGTCTCCTGGTCATTATGGAAAAGTCCCAACTGGTCCCATCCCAAACTATAGTGTACTTAGGGATGGAGATTCACAGTCAAGCTTTTCGGGCTTTTCCGTCGGCCCCCAGAACAAGTCAAGCCCAGGTATGCATCCAGAACATGCTAAAGAAGAAACGATGTTCAGTCAGACAGTGGATGAGTCTGATAGGGACGCTATCATCCCTGGAACAGTTCGTTTCGTTAGGGAGACTACACCTCCGTCCCCTTCAATATCATCTAGCTGTTTACTGGGAAAAGAACAAGACGCTAGAAGCGGTCTCGATCCCCATTTCCGAGAAGATGAAGTCAACACTGACTTGGTGGAAGGACAGTATCAACCTCAGAGAGGGTCTGCCCCTGGCTGTTCAGACCCCCAACCACATTCTCTTCTCGGACGCATCGGACACGGGCTGGGGTGCGACACTAGACGGTCGGGAATGCTCGGGAACGTGGAACTCGAATCAAAGAACGTTACACATCAACTGCAAGGAGCTACTGGCAGTTCATCTGGCCTTGAAAAGCTTCAAGTCCCTCCTTCAAGGCAAAGTGGTGGAGGTGAACTCGGACAACACCACGGCCTTGGCGTACATCTCCAAGCAAGGAGGGACCCATTCTATGACGTTGTACGAGATCGCAAGGGACCTTCTCACCTGGTCAAGAGATCTAAACCTCTCTCTAGTAACGAGGTTCATACAAGGCAATATGAATGTCATGGCGGATTGCCTCAGTCGGAAGGGTCAAATCATCCCAACAGAATGGACCCTACACAAGGATGTGTGCAAGAGACTATGGGCCACATGGGGCCAACCTACCATAGATCTCTTCGCAACCTCAATGACCAAGAGGCTCCCAATATATTGCTCACCGATCCCGGACCCAGCAGCAGTTCATATAGATGCCTTTCTACTGGATTGGTCCCATCTAGACCTTTATGCATTCCCCCGTTCAAGATTGTCAACAAGGTACTGCAGAAGTTCGCCTCTCACGAAGGGACAAGGTTGACGTTAGTTGCTCCCCTCTGGCCCGTGAGAGAATGGTTCACCGAGGTACTTCAATGGCTGGTGGACGTTCCCAGAACTCTTCCTCTAAGAGTGGACCTTCTACGTCAGCCACACGTAAAGAAGGTACACCCAGATCTCCACGCTCTTCGTCTGACTGCCTTCAGACTATCGAAAGACTCTCTAGAGCTAGAGGCTTTTCGAAGGAGGCAGCCAGGGCGATTGCTAGAGCAAGGAGGACATCCACTCTTAGAGTCTACCAGTCGAAGTG
Organism: Palaemon carinicauda; assembly: GCF_036898095.1. NCBI lineage: Eukaryota > Metazoa > Arthropoda > Malacostraca > Decapoda > Palaemonidae > Palaemon > Palaemon carinicauda. The sequence goes on along the minus strand of NC_090745.1, from coordinate 110,467,849 downwards.
GGAAGTCTTCCGAAATTGGTGCAAGTCGGTATCAGTATCCTCGACCAGTACCTCTGTAACCCAAATAGCTGACTTCCTATTATACCTGAGGAAAGAAAGATCCCTTTCAGCTCCCACTATCAAAGGTTACAGAAGCATGTTGGCAACAGTCTTCCGTCACAGAGACTTAGATCTTTCCAACAACAAAGATCTACAGGACCTCCTTAAGTCTTTTGAGACCACGAAGGAGCGTCGTTTGGCTACACCTGGTTGGAATTTAGACGTGGTACTAAGATTCCTGATGTCAGAAAGGTTCGAGCCACTACAATCAGCCTCCTTTAAAGATCTCACTTTAAAGACTCTTTTCCTGGTTTGCTTAGCCACAGCTAAAAGAGTCAGTGAGATTCACGCCTTCAGCAGGAACATCGGATTCTCATCTGAAACGGCTACATGTTCTTTACAGCTTGGTTTTCTAGCCAAAAACGAGCTACTGTACCTTCTCGCCCTTGGCCGAAATCGTTCGATATTCCAAGCCTTTCTAATTTGGTTGGAAATGAACTAGAAAGAGTCTTATGCCCTGTTAGAGCTCTTAAGTTCTATTTAAGACGAACTAAATCTTTACGAGGACAGTCAGAAGCTTTATGGTGTTCTATTAAGAAACCTTCTTTACCTATGTCAAAGAATGCAGTTTCCTATTATATCAGACTGTTGATACGAGAAGCTCATTCCCATCTGAATGAAGAAGACCATGCTGTGCTGAAGGTAAAGACACATGAAGTTAGAGCTGTCGCTACTTCAGTGGCTTTTAAACAAAATAGATCTCTGCAGAGTATAATGGACGCAACCTATTGGAGAAGCAAGTCAGTGTTCGCGTCTTTTTATCTTAAAGATGTCCAGTCTCTTTACGAGAACTGCTACACCCTGGGACCATTCGTAGCAGCGAGTGCAGTAGTGGGTGAGGGCTCAACCACTACATTCCCCTAATTCCATAACCTTTTTTTAATCTTTCTCTTGAATTGTTTTTTATTGTTGTTTTTGGGTTGTCCGGAAGGCTAAGAAGCCTTTCGCATCCTGGTTGATTTGGCGGGTGGTCAAATTCTTTTCTTGAGAAGCGCCTAGATTAGAGGTTTTGATGAGGTCCTGTAGTATGGGTTGCAACCCTTGATACTTCAGCTCCTAGGAGTCGCTCAGCATCCTAAGAGGATCGCGAGGCTCAGTAAGGAAGACGTACTTAAAAAGGCAGAGTAATTGTTCAAGTCGACTTCCTTACCAGGTACTTATTTACAGTATTTTATGTTTGTTATTTTGAATAACTGCTAAAATGAAATACGAAATCCTTAGCTCATAATAATGTAAACAATTAATGCTGGTCTCTACCCACCCCCCTGGGTGTGAATCAGCTTTTATAATCACCGGCTAAGTTTAATATTGAAAAATGTTATTTTTATAATAAAATAAATTTTTGAATATACTTACCCGGTGATTATATATTAAAGGACCCTCCCTTCCTCCCCAATAGAGACCCAGTGGACCGAGGAGAAAATAGAGTTCTGTGTTTACATTGAGTACTGAGTACCTGCACGACAGATGGCGCTGTTGTAGTACACCCCCTTCCTGCATAGCGATCGCTGGCGGATTTCGAGCGTAGAGTTTTTCTGTCGGGCAGCAGAGCTGCAGCTTATATAATCACCGGGTAAGTATATTCAAAAATTTATTTTATTATAAAAATAACATTTTACACAAAACGAAATACGCTCCTGAACGAATTAATTACAGTACTGTAGGTCAAAACCAATATTGTCAATAAATGTGATGGTTAGGTTAGGTCAGGTTAGCATTGGGATGTATTGATTTTTTATATATGTACATACATATGAATATACATGTACAAATTATATATATATATATATATATATATATATATATATATATATATATATATTTATATATTTATTTATATATATATATATATATATATATATATATATGTGTGTGTATTAATATGTATATATTAATATATATATATATATTTGACATTGGGATTTCACTTATTCACGATATAATATCTCGCTGCGCTATGATTTCAAATAGGCCGCGCTCCTTTGCAGTGGGCTTGCTTCGGGTCACTTCTCTCTCTTCACCCAGCTCGTTCCAGCTCTTGCTGTACAATTTAGACTGTATATCCATTTACTGTGGTAAAAAATTATCGCTATATTTGAAATAAACCGGATTTTTATTAAAATGGTGTTTCACTTAACTGTATCCAATAATAATGCATGTAATAGTCACATTTTTATATTATATTTGTAAACAAAAACATTGCCAATTATAATCTTTACCATTGTTTATGTTTGTACCAAATCAGCTGATTAAGGCATGCTACCGAAGGATATTTCATATTTCTTAAAAGAAACAATTATTACTTGATCTATCATTTTCCAATTTGCATACTAATTTCAATAGTTTTATTGAAAAGAGAGAGATAGAGAGAGGGATAAAAAAACGTTTTCATATAACAAATAATAGCAAACAGTGATATTCTATATCTTAACATATTGGTGCTGATGTAATATGCATTGTGAAGATTTTTTGAACAACTAAAATTATATAAACGATACTCATTATTCATATGTGCACATAATCACAACGATGATTAAAATTACAAGCAAACAGCTGGTATATGATTCATTGTTCACAAGAAAACAGTAGTTTTTTTGTTCGGTTGTTATTGTGGCTATATGTGTTTACGTAATTATTATAACTTTACAAACGATACTTTATCATTGTTTATTAATTTTCTCACCCATTGAAGTAGAAGTGGAGATAAATGTTATTAACGGGTTACTGTACTGTATATACATTATACTGCATAAGAGACGATGCATAAGGAGTTGCGCCATGTTATAAGAAAGCTACGGAGAACTTCGTACGAAATTGCTTAGTGGTCGTTCTATAACATTTGGATACTTAATTAATCTTAAATTGTTGAATATTGTACAGATTAGTAAGGGATAATACACTACATTTTTTTTTTTATTAACTATTTATCGTATTTACTTTAAAATGTATGTAGGCTACATGTGCGGTGTGTTGTCAGATGTCAAGTCATCTGAACGAAAACACCAAACACTTGTAGTACAGTTAAGCTGTACTGTAGTGATATTACTGTATATATAGTACAGTAATATACACTACAGTATCAGCGAGTGTTATATTACTGTATTACTAGATTGTAATAACAGTGTACTGTATTGTTATACAGTACAGTAAGGGTATGATGAGTACTCGGTAAAATTATAGTTTACAGTGACCCCTCGTTTATCGCGGTAGATAGGTTCCAGACGCGGGCGCGATAGGTGAAAATCCGCGAAGTAGTGACATCATATTTACCTATTTATTTAACATGTATATTCGGACTTTTAAAACCTTCCCTTGTACGTAGTACTGTTAACAAACCACCCTTTAATGTACAGAACACTTAATGCATGTACTACAGCACCCTAAACTAAAACAGGCACAAATATTAAAGGCGATTTTATATCATGCGTTTCCTAAACACCTAAAAAGCATGATAAAAAATGGCAACCAATGTTTTGTTTACGTTCATCTCTGATCATAATGAAGAAACAAACTCATTTAGTGTACAGTACACATATATGTATAGGTTAGTTTTTGCATCGATTATATTGATTATACAGTACTGTATGTTAATTTGTTTATTACCAATGTTTTAGTTTACGTATTTTTCTTAGGACTTCCAAATGAAATGTTTTTCTTTATGACGCCGCCTGAAACGACGGCGTGTACGCTCAGTAAACAACCACGCTCAGAACAAACAAGGCATTTAACGCGCATGATGATAGCGATAAATAATGATACAGTACATACAGTATTTACAGTAAAAGCATTTACAAAATATGTTACCTTACAAATATAAATTATACAGTATTGTACGTAGCAAAGCAGGAAAACAATTTACGAGAGAGAGAGAGAGAGAGAGAGAGAGAGAGAGAGAGAGAGAGAGAGAGAGATTGTTTTACATACGTAAATGTAAATTTTAAACAAAAAAAATATGATAGGTTACAACATGTAGACTTTTAAAACCTTCCCTTTAACTTAATGCATACAGTACGTACAGTACTAAACTATAAAACAGGCACAAATACAGTTTTAGAATGTACAGTAAGAATATTAAAGTAAAAAATAAAGATTGTTACTGTACTCACCACGAAAGAAGTTGAAGAAAAACTTGAATGGTGATGGCGATGAATTTGCTGCACAGTAGAAATGATGATGATGAAGTTGATGATGTGTTCTACTGTGCAGCCAATGATAGTATTTTACGTCTCTTCAGACGGAGGTGTCTTTTCCTGGGACACCTCTTCAACTTCTTCCTGGGAAACTTCTTCAATTTCTTCCGAAGGCGTACTAGCAGGAGGAACTGGCTCTTTTTTGCGAGGCTGGAAGAACATTGTGATTGGAAGTTGTTGCCGCTGCTTCTTTTTTCGATCCAAGAGCATTTTGTAGGGAGTCATGTCTTCATCGATCTTGTTGCAGAATTACATCGAGCGAACCATATCCTCGTCCCACTCTTGCAACATTTCTTTCAACTCCTTCGCATGGTTGCAGGCCTTGGCAAGCCGTTCTAATGTTAAGCCCGTTTCTTCGACATTTTCTTGGGTCTCTTCCTGGGTATCACTCTCTTCCTCACTTGCCGATTTCGTCAGGTCTTCGAGGTCTGCGTCAGTTAGGGGCTGGGAATGGCAGTCCAACAACTCGTCGACGTCTTCAGTCGTCTTGTCGCCAAACCCGTCACCTCCAATTATGGCAGCCAACTGCACAGATTTCCGTATTGCAGAGTGTTGGATTTCCGACGGAGTAAATCCCTTGTCGTCGTAAACAATATCGGGCCACAACTTCTTCCAGCTCGCATTCACGGTTGCAGGTTTCATCTCTTGAAGTGCCTTCTGAATATTCTGCAGGCACGTGGCTATGGTGTACTGCCGCCAGTACGCCTTCAAGTTAAAATCTTCATCCTCGTCATCTTGGGCAGCATCCACACACGCAACGAGGTCCGCCAAGGTATTCTTCGTGTAGAGGGCCTTGAACGCCCTGATAACCCCCTGGTCCATCGGTTGAATTAATGACGTGGTGTTGGGTGGCAGGAACTCAACCTGAATGCCCTCATGCGACAGGTCAGTTGCGTGTCCACCAGCGTTATCCATAAGGAGAAGGATCTTGAATGGCAAGCCTTTCTCTAAGAGATATTTACTGACTTGCGGGATAAAACACTGATGGAACCAGTTGGAGGTCAGCATCTTCGTAATCCATGCTTTTTGATTATGCATCCAGTACACGGGAAGGAGATTCTTATTTTTATTTTTCAAAGCGCGAGGATTTTTCGACTTATAAATAAGCCCCGGCTTTAACAAAAATCCAGCAGCATTGCCACACATCACGAGGGTAACGCGATCCTTGAATGCTTTAAAGCCAGAGGCTTTGGCTTCCTCTTTGAACAGGAAAGTTCGCGACGGCATTCTCTTCCAAAACAAGCCAGTCTCATCCATATTAAAGACTTGTTCCGGCTTGTATCCACCTTCGGCGATAATATTCTTGAACGTCTGGTTCACGTAAGTTTCAGCAGCGGCAGTGTCAGCGGAAGCAGACTCCCCATGCAGGGAAACGGTTTTCAGGGCGAAGCGTTTCTGAAACTTCGCGAACCATCCTTTGCTTGCGGAAAAACGTTTCTGAGGCTGGGAATCAGTGGATGTCCCTGGTTGAGGATCATCTGCATCATCATCATCTTCAGCATGGTTGCTGTCGTCGTCTTTAGGTTCCTTTGCAGCAAAATTCTCATATAAGCTCAAAGCCTTTGTTTGGATGGTGTTCGTATCCAACGCTATGTTCTTCTTCCGGCAGTCGGCAATCCACACAGCTAAAGCACCTTCCATGCGTACGATCGTTTTATTACGCGTTGTAACGACTCGCTTCGCTGATCTGCTAAAGGTGATTGCAGCCGTCTTTCTAATGTTCGCCTCATCCTTCTTGATATAGCGAACAGTAGATTCGTTGATGCCAAAATGGCGGCCGGCGGCCGTGTAACTTCTACCATCTTTTAACATGTCGAGAAGCGTAACCTTTTCAGCTATCGTCATCATCCTTCGGTGGCGTTTAGGCTCACTACCAGCCTTAAGAGAAGCAGATCGCTTGGGAGCCATTACAGTAGGATTTACAGTAACAAAAAGTTCAAATTAAAAAAGTCGCACACAGCACAGATTCACACACTTAAGAACGTCTACTCAGCGATACGCGGTAACAGAGAGTGGACGATCCAGCCCCGCGAGAACTTTGATGCTGCGGGTAGGAGATGCGGGCAAAACACCAATCACAGGCTAGATAACAAAACTTGAGTTCTGATTCGTCATCTATCAGCGCTTGAACCAATCACAACCCATCTTACAGTACTATGATGCGTTGGTTACCTACTCATAGAAGATGCCCCGCGCATACCGAACGTACGTAGATTAAGTACAATACCGTAATAATAATAAATAATGATAATAATACTGTACAGTGATAATAATAATAATAATGATAATAATAATAACAATAATAATTTTATTAACAACAACAACAATAATAATAATAATAACAATAATAATAATACAGCTTTACGTACGCTATTTTACGCCTCTCTCTCTCTCTCTCTCTCTCTCTCTCTCTCTCTCTCTCTCTCTCTCTCTCTCTCTCTCTCTCTCTCTCTCTCGTACGCTTATTCGAAATGTGATTTTTGCAACAAAGAATATTATTGGATGCAGTACTGTACTACGTACGTATACATACAAAAGATTCATGGAAAAGAAGCACATCCATTACAGTTCACACCATTCTAATATGGTATGACTGCATCTGATTTGCGTTTCATGTTCGATTTAATTTTACTACGTACTGTATACAGTACTGAATTATCGTATGATCACATTCTCTTTTCGTGTTTTATTTCTTTCTGTGCTGAATTATATATCATATGTAATGCAATGAACAATCAGTAAGAACAGATATTACTAATTACAGTATTAATGGAATTACAGGTAACAAAATATCGTATTTGGTTGTCTTCAGATTTTGCGGTATTTTCGAATTTTCCGGAAAATCCGCGATATGTATATATATATGGGTTATGGGAAAACCCCGCGAAGTGGTGAATCCGCGATTGTCGAACCGCGAAGTAGCGAGGTTCACGGTACTACAGTATAGTACAATACTATACTGTAGTCTTACTGTGTCCAGTACATAGTGTACTTATGTGCACATATACTGTACACTATACATTTGATTATAAACTGTTGTAGAAACCAAGTATAAATAACATTAGGCAGTACTCAGTGTGTTAATCAGCCGCTCAGGCACTCGCTCATAGGCAAGGGGCAGTGACTTGTAAGGTTAGGAGTCATGCCATGCTAGGGCATCAGGCATTCGGGAATTTTCACCTTTCGCGCCTATCTGTACCACCTAACCCTTGCAAAAAATGAGGTCTGACTGCATAACAAATCATTTGACGTTGCAAAATAGGTGCTGACATTGACCAAGAAATGTTTCTGCTTACGTATAGTGTAGAAGAGTTCATGAGCATCCATATGTATGTGTGTACATATATAAATGATCAATACATCCTTATCCTAACATGACCTAACCATAACATTTATTGATGATATTGATTTTGACTTATGTACAGTACTGTACTGTATTATAGAAGATTGGTAGTGTGGTATTATTTCTTGTCTTGTTTTTTATCACTATCATATTAATTTATATAGTTATCCATACAGCAGTACCTTTGATTATGAGTTTAATTTGTTCATGGGGCGAGCTAGCAAGCTAAAACGCACTTAAACTATAATAATTTTTCCCATAAGATATATCGGAAATTCACTCTATGCATTCCGCAAGTTCATAAATACACACATACATTCATTTTTAAAGATTTTAATACTAGTTATTGAACAGTTTATAACTTCTAACATTAGAAATGAATAATTTGTAATAGAAAATGGAAATATTGGCAAATTAACTCGTACTTTACCGTTGAGGAGAGTCCCGGCTGACGTGAGGGAGGTGAGAGAGGAGAAGGAGGAGGGATTACCCCCATAAAAACTTTATTTGGAGTTCTCTCTCTTGAATGGCGTTCAGTATCATTAACTAAATCTCTTAATTTAAGGTTTATGGATACTTATTTATCTTTTTTACACTTGTACATTCAGTTTTGACAAGGAAACTATCTAGAGATGGCTGATGTTTCCTTTTATTTAAAATGGTATTTGAATGTGATATTGCATCAATGGTGAATAGTTTCACTGCTTTCTCTTCAGAAGCCTGGTGGGTGATGTGTTTCTACAAAGTTTGGCAGAGTTTCCCACATTCTTAACATCTCCCTAATTTCACTTGAAGCTTGACCCTCCTCGACCTGAGTTGAAATCTCCTCAGCATCAATCTAGATAAGCAGAAACTTATCAACGTTAAGAGTACTTTGCCGTTGAATCGTCATTGTCAGCATCCGTTTCGCAACTGTAGGCTACCATTCGTAGAGGTAGTAAGATTTTACAGTTTTGGCAGGTCCGTTGTGCGCAGACCTTGTTCATGATATGTGATAATATCTTTTTCATTTCTCCAGTAGTTGTCTCCTTCCCCCCATCATTGTTAATCATCTTAGAGGTCATTGTCATGATACTGTTAACTTTATAATGCAGCTCAAAATGTCTTTTCGATGAACAATAGTGATCAGAACTTGAGAAAGAACAATGGTCACAACTGTACAAAAATAGTCCCAAAGATTTGCACATGAGATAATGCTTAAACTAGCACTACAGTACTCGGAAAGTGGAAGAGTTAGGTTCTAAGCAAGGGATAGGGTACAAGCTAATGGGAAACAAAATGGGTTGGCGTATGGGCACTACATGACAGATTTCTGCATATTATATGTTTCTTTAGTACTAGTCATTTAAAAATGCCCTTAGGATGAAAAATTTTTGCTTGATGACCAATGCGATATTATTAGCCTTATTCAAATTTGTATGCTCGTACTTAAAATTAGTAGGGTAGTAACCCAAGATATTACTATAAATCATCATGAGTTAAAGATATTTCCTGCCTCACATGTCTGTTAATTAGTTGCAAGATGAATTTTTATATAGATTACCTAGTATTAACATTAGCAACTAAATGAGAGTACCTGTATAGAAAAAGTGTTAAAAGGAGAAATAGTAACATGGAAAAAATAGATGTAAAAATTAATGGAGGTTAAAGAATGCTTATTGCTAGTTGTTATTAGGTATAGAAAAAGGTACTGCATTGCTGGAAAGATAGCTATGGTGCTTTTGTGGGTTAAGTTTGGGTTGAACTTATTACTCTGTTCTGATTATAACAACTAGTGTTACAAGAGATTCCCTTAAAACAGAACATACTTCCAATAAAAGATTTCCGTGCCCAAAATGTGTTACAAGAACAACTGGTAGAGGCTAAAAGCTGTGTTGTTATGAATGAGCTGGTTCTAGAAGAGGTTGAGCATTTGTGTTACCCGAATGACGCATTGGTCTTTGAAGCAGGAGTTGAAATAGCAGTATGAGAAAAGTAATTGCAGTGGGAATAGGCTGAGGAGAGATGAATAGTCTACTGATAAAGAGAAAGGCCTCAGTAGCGGAGAGAGCAAAGACTTGTGATTGGTGAATAAAGCCTTCACTATTATATGCAGTAGAAAAAAAATGTCACTGGCAAGAAAAATGGAGATTTTGAGCAGTTGTGAAAGTAGAATGTTAAAGTTTCATAGCCAGAGTACATGATTGCTTTGCTTATGAGGAAGTTATGAAAATTTGTGGTGTCCTGTTTGAGATGGTTTGGACATGTGATGAAAATTGAAAAATTAAGATTTTGGTGAGAGAAGCAGAGTATACTATTGTAGCATGTCGAAAACCTATAGGAAGATACAAGAAATCTATGAATAGGTAAAGACTTATTTCAGAAGGTATTTCAGTCAAAAAGTACAGGGCAATGATGACCTTAGAGGAATCAATGTTGCTTAACCAAATGACAGTGAAAGCTTATATATAAAGGTTTATGTATATATATATATATATATATATATATATATATATATATATATATATATATATATATATATATATATGTATATTATATATATAAAACAATCAGTGACAAATAGAGGAAGATAAAAAATTTCCATTCACTGACATAGGACGTGAAAAAAATTCCAGTTTAGTGGAAGAATCTCTCTCTCTCTCTCTCTCTCTCTCTCTCTCTCTCTCTCTCTCTCTCTCTCTCTCTCTCTCTCACCTGTCCAGCAATTCAGCTTAACGATACCATTCCTCCCCAGAGACCACAATTCATCTGGTGGTCTGGAATGAATGGATTGCTCGCCGCCAGGTTCCAGGGCCATGTTAGGTACCCCCCTCCCCTCTTCCGACCCAGAAGGATTATTATGCGACCCCCATGAACTTCACTCTTGCTGAGGTTGGAAATATCACGTTATTTGGTATTCAGTTCATGGTAAGATGGTGGTATTGGATGGTCGTTTCCAAGGTAATTGTCTAACGAGAATAATTTTTTTGAAAAAAATCAAAAGTGTAATTATGGGGCCGGGTAATTCACTTAGCTGCATGATTGAAGATATACAGTAATTCATTGTTAAAGAAATATAGAGCAATTTGAAATTGATAATTCACAACAGAGGCTATATTTAACTTTTTGCTACGAGGGTGATATATTAATTTATTTTGTTATTTTTCTTTTGGCAGAGATAACTTGGCGTTCACATAAACATTATGACACTTGTATTTAATAGACTAGGTGTTTACGAAAACTGTTAATGTTCGAACATTAATTGCTTGTCATCCATCCAAATAACCGCTAGACCTATTCTGTAGTCTTGGGATAGACTTTGTTTTGCTTTAATTAAGATAGATAGGAAGTACTGTTAACCAAACTTGTCTCAGTCATTTGCTACATTTGTCTCAAACAAGATATGGTATATTAACTTGGTTGTCATATTTTTTATTCAATTTTGGTATGAATGCAGTACTTTATTCTTCCTTGTTAGCTATGTTTCCTTTCAACTAATATCGAAATGATTCCGTTGTTTCACTAATTCTTTTGCGCAGAGGACGTCTATTGTGCAGAACGAAATGTAAAGGAATTACCCGTTTCCTTTTGACATTTAGGACATGCGTCTTTTTTTTACGCAGAAGGGACGAAATTAGAGTTTTAGCTTCGGTTAACGCGGGCAATTACAGATAGGAATTTGCTTATTTTCGGCTATGCAGTTAACCGCGTTTCCTTCTAAACGTTACGTGCATCAGTAGTTCGTCAGTTAAGGCGTAAAATTTTTTTTTGTATTGCGCGCGACCACGGTCTAGGACTAAGTACGATTGGGATACTTGGGACTAGGTATAATAACTAGACCGTGGTCGCCACATATGTTTTGGATTCGGGTTGTTAGTTTGTCATTTTGTTAAATAATTTAGTGACTGGATTTTGAGGAATATCCTAGCAAAGGGTGGCTTCACGACTGATAAGTGATTCAATTCTGAGAAGTATAACTACCTATAGAGGAAAATATATTTGTGTTGGCGTTTTTATGTGTGGGAGATGTGCTTAAATGTAGCAGAAGAATGCTGCTTATGGGAATGTTCTTGTTGACCAGTTATTGAATTGATCCAGTATAGTCGCCTCCCCAGATCTAGTTACTAGTCAGTCTGTATGGCTTGAATTTAAAAATCCATTACATAGGTATGATTATATTGTATATTTACAGCTGACTTTCAGTACCTGAAGAGTTAGACGAGAGGGGACATAGACATATTTCAGATGGTTGGTTGGTATGATTAGATTAAGCTGGCTCGTTGCCACGCTGATCCTCAAGTGAGAAGAGATCTAAAAGTGATTTGAGGTCCTGTGTATACTAATAAACTTATCCTAATTAATAAAGACCATTCTTCAGATCCTTATGAGAAGCATACCAAACCTCGAGATTCACTTGATTTTTATCACAGGAAAAATTACAAATATTTACGGGTTCTTGATCGCATGGGGAAGAGCCCGTGCTGGCTCTTTATTTTGTACTTCATAGTGCAACTGTGGGGGCCTTTCTCTTGTGGTGGCCTGTTGGTAACATCCATGCCTAGTGATCGCCAGACTGGGGTTCGAGGCCCGCTCAAACTCGTTAGTTCCCTTTGGTCACTGCAACCTCACTATTCTTGTGAGCTAAGGAAGGGGGATTTGGGGGAGCCTAGAGGTCTATCTGCTAAGTCATCAGCAGCCATTGCTTGGCCCTCCTTGGTCCTAGCTTGGGTGGTGAGGGGCTTGGGTGCTGATCATAATTATGTATATATGGTCAGTCACTACGGCATTGTCCTGCTTGATAGGACAATGTCACTGTCCCTTGGTTCTGCCATTCATATTGGCCTTTAAAACCTATAAACACCTGGGCTCAGAATGGCCTCCCCGTACCCAGTTCCGGATCACGTGGTTAAATTATTGAGAATCAGTTAATTCTGAAAGCTGATGTTCGAGCTCGTTAAGCACCCTCAAACCCTTTGAAAGGATTATTCTAGAAACGTAAGCTCTTAAGTGCTAGATTACGGGTGAACAGGCTGCTATGTAAAACGCATCTAGAAAGGATGGGACATCCTTCAAGGTCTTTCGTTAATCCCTTGAGAATGGATGTAAGGGTATCCTGAAACGGCCAGACGGATCCTTTCCTTGGCGTCTATTGATCTCAACGGCATTCTGAAACTCTGCGAAAGGAATGGAGAGTCTTAAGGAGGATCTTCTTAAGTGGGTAGATCCCCCATTGGTTTCCAATCTGTGATTGTCGAGGTTTCATGGGAATTGTCATCTGTGTGATTGGGGGATTCTAATCACGTTATCGTTTGTCATTGAGGCTGGTTGTAATATTAATTATTCAGTTGATTAATTAGTGAATCATACGGGTAATATTCTAATGAGTTAGGCTAATTCGGCGAACGGAAGTCTGTTAAGGGTGAAAGCTAATAAATACACAAATACAAGTGATAAGAAAATTAAAGAGACGGATGATTGGCAAATAGAATGGGTTGAGTGTTTAACTGAAGAATATGATAAATATTCTCCCAATTAAATAAACTATTCAGAAGAGTACCTAAGTAAATAAGAGAACTTTTAGAACCAGGGGAAAATAGTGGCAAGCGACTGCATTACTAAACAGAGAAAATTAGGAAAGACTTAGCTGGACATTGAAACATAATGGAAGTTTTTTTCCACAACTTATTCCATCTCTTAGAACATTGTATTGGGTCGGTTCTCTGAAAAAAATAAGTGCCGTAATCTTTTTAACTAGTATCATACAGTTTCAACTTTTGCTATCATCAAAGTTTTAGAAACTTTACTGAAATCTTAGATTATAACATTATAGACCCTCTCCTCGACCTGGCCACCTAATAGTATTCATGATAAGATCTACTGACGACTATTGAAATCTTAGATTATAACATAATAGATCCACTTCTCGACCTGGCCAAGAATAATAGTACTGGTGACTCTTTCCCATGTCACTAATGTTGGTCAATTTCTCTCATGGCTTCGTACAGTGTCAATGACCTCAGATGTCAGGATGCCTGAAAACTTTAAATCAATCAATCAATCAATCGTACAGTAATTAGTCATGCCTCATTGTATAGGCATCAATCTTATTTCCAACGTTTTATGTATTTGTACTTGACAGTGCGACACGAGGTTTCTTCATCATCCCCAGGGAATGGTGCCACCAGTGCACTGTAGGCATTACAGTAATCAAGGTCCTGCAAGGTTGCTTTGGCCCATAACTGCCTCCACTTGTTAGCCTTCTTCTATTCCTCCGTTCCTGCTACCTTTCTTCGAGCTTGCTGTCCAGCCTCTGAACCTAGTCTTCATACTGCAATTGCGGGGTTTTCCCCTTGTTGCTCATTGACGCTGAATGGCCTCCCAAGTCCCTGTGTCGAGCTTTCTGTCCCAGATTCACATATTCAGTCAATCTGTAATGGCATTTCTCACGGCCACGTTCCCTCAATTGCACTTGCTTTTTTTCCCAGTCTCCTGTCTGTTGTATTCTTCCCTATTGCTGTGTTCGAATCCAGTCGTGAATTGCACTTTTTTCTTCGATAAAATCTGAATGGGAAACTAATACCTCGCCAAGGACAGTGCCAATCGGTCAATTTCTATTGATATACTCAAGGTCCTTTAATGGGGGATATACTCATCCAAGGTCTATAGACCTTTTATACATCCTTTCCCAATACATTCTTTCATACATTTCACTGAGAATAAAACTGAATCTATAAAAAATTTTGGTGTTTGAGTCTCATGAATCTAAAAACGGATATCATTTGTAACTGGAACTGAAAAAATGCTGGAAGTTCTTGTTTTCCTCCGAGTTTTAGCACGATTTGTTTGTCTTTTCTCTATCCTTGCCAGGACGATTGATGTTATATTAGTGGGTGTTGGAGCGATTGCTTTCATTTTTGGTATATTGGAGCCCTTGGGCTTATAGCATCCTGCTTTTTTAACTAGGGTTGTAGCTTAGCTAGTAATAATAATAATAATAATAATATTTGTTTAAAGTTTTCTCGTATTTTCGATATTTCTTTGATAGATATCACTCGCCTTTTCAGTATTATTTTGAGGATTGGTTTAGTATGTTTGGTATTTGTTTAGGGATTACTATAGTATTTTGAGAATTATTTTGTAGGGTTTCTCTTGTATTTGGGGCACATTTTGGAGGATTTCTTTGGTATTTACAGTATTTATTTTGAAGATTACTCGGATATTTGGAGTATTTGTTTGTAGGATAGCTCTCTTATTTTAGGGCATTTGTTTAGAGAATTTTCTTATATTGAAGAGTATTCTTTTATAAGATTGATTTTGTATTTGAAATATTTTTAGGCCTTTTGTTTGGTCGATTACTTTCATATTTAAAATATTTCATCTACTGTCTCTTTCGTCATCAGATCCAGTTTCCCTCCTTAGTAATCTTTCTATTGGGCTAAGGCTATTATTGTAAAATGCGTTTGAGCTGAATTCATATAAGCAGTTGCTCTTTCTAGCTCTAGGACCGAGTCCCTTCTCTAAGCCAGACTTGTACAGTTGGCTTCATTAATTCCGGTACACTTCACTGTAAGCTAAGGGGACGTCTGAAATCTATTCATTGTAGCCAGTAACGCTGTGTTTGCAAAAAGAGAAACTGTTGGCAACACTGCGTGTAAAAAAAGAGCCGAGCTTGTAGGCACCCGATCAACGGCATTTTTATTAATTTTACAAAATGCTCTTAAGCGAATAACAATATTTTTCTATACAGCACTTCGTAAGAATAATAAAGCTTATGATCAAGTGTTTATAAATTCAATGACTTTGCCTTACAGGCAGTGTTGCTAACAGTTTCGCTTTTGATAAGAATAGTGTTACACTTGTACGACGTCTCCTTAGCGTACCGGGAAGTGTACCGGAATTAATGAAGCCAAATGTACCACCAGTCAGTCTTCCTCTTCACACAATTGCTCCTTGGAAATCAGAGTTCTTCGAATGTCTGAGTTCTAAGTCTTCTTATCCTCTTCTATATAGCTTTCGAATTATATTCCTGCTTTCCTTTGTATCGTTCTATTATAAGATAGATGTCAGGATACCAGAAAACGCCAAATTAATCAGTAAATTTACTTTAATAATTTTCCTTTAAGGGGATAGACTTATCACTTCCCTCTAGGCAAAGCATATTTCTTTTTTTCGGTGTCTTTGTGTTTGGTTTACGCAACTTATCTTAAGATTTCGCGGTGTAACAAACAAAATCTCTCACATTTGCAAAATATAGCATCGGGAGGTAAAACAGTGTATACTATATATATATATATATATATATATATATATATATATATATATATATATATATATATATATATATATACCCCTGTATATATATATATATATATATATATATATATATATATATATATATATATGTGTGTGTGTGTGTGTGTGTATTATGCGTGTATATACGTATATTCATATACATATTGGCATATATTTTTAATAGGTATATATATATATATATATATATATATATATATTTATATATATATATATATGTATATATATATATATATACGTACATATATATATATATATATATATATATATATATATATACACACGCATATATATGTATGTATATGTATATATATACACATACATACATACACATGTATACATATACACATACATACATACACATGTATGCATATACACATACATACATACACATACATAATATATATAAGTATATTTATTTCTCTAACGGTTATGCAAATGCACAATGCATCGTTCCCCAGCTTTACAAAAATAAAATCTTACAAACCCTTCGGGTTCTTGGAAAGCGAGGCATTTAATCTCCTTATTTTTCATGGACTACACAAGAAGTCGCTTATTCTTAATCGCATTTCTCATTATGAAGATCATCCCCGCCTGGTTCCTTCGGGAGCATCTGCATATTCTTCTTCAGTATTATATTCTTTGTTTTCTTTTCAGCGTGAGATTTAATTTTCTGTTCTCCAGGCTGTTCGTGTCTTTATTATTTCTGTATCATTTGATCTTATTTTTTTGTTTGTGTATTTTCTTTCAATATTTTTTTTTATCTTCCTGTTTTTATGTCTTCAGCCTCCTCCTGTCTATGTCATCTATTTCAGTATCATTTGATCTTTTTTATGTGGATTTTCTTTCAAATTGTTTTATCTTCCCCTTTTTATGTCTTCAGTCTCTTCCTGTGTATGTTATCTATTTCAATATTATTTGCTCTTATTTTTATGTGGATTTTTTTATTTATTTTTTTATCTTCCTCGTTTTATGTCTTCAGCCTCTTCTTGTCTTTTATCTATTTCAATATCCTTTGATCTTATTTTGTATGTGGATTTTTTAAAATATTTTTTTATCTTCCGCTTTATGTCTTCAGTCTCTTTCTGTCTATGTTATCTATTTGAATATCATTTGATCTTATTTTTTTATGTGGATTTTTAAAAAATATTTTATCTTCCCCCTTTTTTATTCCCTTTTTTTCTTATTAAAGTGCCTGTTTTTTTCACGAGGATTTCAGAGAATGTAAGAAATCCACTAACAGATTAACTGGCCGCTTTGAACAGAATATCGTTCTTGGACTTTTTAGGGATTAGCGTACAACATGAAATGGAACTAAAGGTCACCATAACAAACGCTACTATTAAGAAAATATATATTATAACCCATGAGAAAGAAAACATGTAACAGATAGAGAAACAAAAACATGGGAGAAATTATACCAACTTTAAAAACATGTGATCTTATATATCACTCACTGATTTAACACTAAAAGTAGATCACTTTCAAAACGGTTATGGCAATTTATTTGTTAATTATGAAATTAGTTATTTTAAAGCTTATTAACTTGTCTTAGACATTTAAAATCTAAATAGCGTTATGTAGCTAAAACTTTCACTATTACATTTACCAACGGACTGAAGTACTCGTAGATTGAGGGTACACTCGGGCACACTATTCTATCTTATTTATCTTCTTTTTATAGTTTGTATATGAAAGACTTATTTCAATGTTACTGTTCTTAAAATATTTAATTTTAATTGTTCATTGCTTATCTTGTAGTATGTTTATTTCCTTATTTCCTTTCCTCACCGGGGTATTTTTCCTTGTTGAAGCCTTTGGGCTTATAGCATCTTGCTTTTCCAACTATGGTCTTAGGTTAGCTAATTTAGTAATAATAATAATAATAATAATAATAATAAAATAATAATAATAATAATAATTTATTTCAACACCAAAGAGGAAATATCTCGTGTAGTGCCCTCAGTAATGGCATTCGGGGGCACTGTAGTCATTACTTAAATGTTTTTGTACCCTACCCTCTGCCCTAGCCGCACTCGCTCTTTAGTCTTTTACTTTTCCGCTTCTTCCTTAGTTTTTTCCAATTTGCTGTTCAACCTCACTATTAGTTTGGTCTAGGGATTCTGAAGTTGATCCTTAATTAAAACTTGCAGCAATGTTTTTATGCTGAATGGGCTGACATAAGTCTTTTTATAGCCTTTATATGAAGTAATTGTTTTAATGTTTTTAATGTTTCTAAAATGTTTTAATTGTTCATTACTTTACTTCTTATATCGTTTATTTATTTCCTTATTTCCTTTCCTCACTGGGCTATTTTTCCTTGTTGGAGTCCTTGGGCTTATAGCATCTTGCTTTTCCGATTAGGGTTGTAGCTTAGCTAGTAATAATAATAATGATAATTCCTGTTGGAAAACCACCTTGGAAGGAAAATTCTTATAAGTAGATTTATTGATTATATAAAAATGTTTTTATTCATCTTTTTTATGCATGTTTGTGTTTGTTTTGTAAGAGACTAGAAATGTTTGTGAACCATCAAATTGGTAAATAGCATATATATATATATATATATATATAGAGAGAGAGAGAGAGAGAGAGAGAGAGAGGGGGGGGGTTTCTATGGGAATTAGAAATATGCAGACCTTTCTATCACATCTGGTTTCAGTTTCGAAAATCTGCCCTTACTGTAACTTACTCAGAGGGATAGGTCACAACAGGGGAGGGGATTTTTTTTACTTAAGCATTGGCTTTTCCACGTCAAGACCGGAATACGGGCTGCTCTCGGAGGAAGAGGTGTTGGCAGAAGACCAGCCTAACTGCCCGTTGCTTTAAAACCGCCCATTTCACGGGGCACAGCTTCAGAGTTTTATAAAGGCCGTAGAACCTTTTTGATAAGGGTTATCCTAATACTGTTCTAAAGTTGAAGAGGACATTGTGGATTCACTCTTCCTTTAATGTGTGTGTGTGTGTTTTTTTTTTACCTGAAGCGCATCTTAATTGATTAAGCTCTGAATGCTTGGCCATTTCTTGGATGTTGAGAAAGATTTGATAGGGGAAGAATTAAAATGATAATTATGTATAATTTGCATATTGATATGGTCTAGAATAGATACTGTACTTCAGTGGATTAGTTTAGCGGTTTTATTAAAAAGGCTGGGAGCAACAGAGAGGAGACGTCCCCTTTTTTTTTTCCATTTGTTTGATGTCGGCTACCCCCCAAAATTGGGGGAAGTGCCCTGGTATGTATATGTATGTATTAGAAATGCCTCTGTGGGCAGATATTTCACTTATATTTCGTAATTTATATTTTCGTAAATGAATATACGATATTGCGAAAGATTAAATCGCTGATGAATTAATGAAAAATTGGCATATTAATTTATGATTTGGATATTGTATTTTCAAAGAGTGACTCGTTAGCACAGATGATTGATTTATGATTATCCACCAATTTAGCTGTTTTGATAATAATCCCTTTATGCGTACAGACGTTTTACTTCTAATTCGTTGTTATTTATTGTTATAGAATGATTGATAAAAATTAATTTGGAATTGTGTTGTACAATTTCAAAGGGGACTTAAATTCTGAATAACTCTTTTGAACAACTAAATTCGTATGATTAATTCACTTGCTGTGTATATTAACTTCTAGAAACAATAAATTTATATATTAGTTAACTTATAGAAACAATGAATTTATATATTAATTAACTTCTATAAACAATGAATTTATATATTAATTAACTTCTATAAACAATGAATTTATATGGAAATCAACTTCTAGAATCAGTTATTATTATTATTATTATTATTATTATTATTATTATTATTATTATTATTATTATTACTAGCTAAGCTACAACCCTAGTTGGAAAAGCAAGATGCTATTAGCCCAAGGGCTCCAACAAGGAAAAATAGCCGAGTGAGGAAAGGAAATAGGGAAATGAATAAACGATATATATGTTGGATATTAAAGGTTCAATTGTCAAGTTGTAATTGTCACAACTGTGTTATATCAGACCTGGAAAACCTTAATTCACCAGCTGATGCTGGTGATGTGTTGGTTTTTACTATTAATTATGCTACTGTTACTAACAACAACAACAACAACAGTAACAACATTAATATTGCAAGTGACGATTTCGACGACGTTTATGAAATAAATCTCTCTAATTGGTTTTTCGCTTTATGAAAAGGGGGACTTAAATCTAATTCCTTTCTCCTTCATTCAATTGTAGCTTTTGATGCTCGCCAATCCTTTAAGAAGAAAACGTGATTTACTGAAAGACAATAGAATAATTATTCTCGTTAAACGAACGGGAGTAGAATATACTGATTATTCTTAGTTTGCTTTCTTTGTTTCCGAGTTCATTATTGTCGTCATCGTGGTTTTCATATTTGTCTTTTGCCATTTATTTTCAGTTCGTTTATCTGTATTAAGTTGACATCTGTTTGGTATATTATCCTTTTATCTCCGTTTATCAAAAGAGACCCCCCTTCAGTGGAAGTTTAGTATTAATGTTAATAATCGTAATAATAATGATATTTAGTAATAAAAAAGATGGTGTTATTGGTGATGATATTTATTAATAATGATATTTATAATAAATATTATTTATAATGACTATTATTATTAATGATATCACAATAAGAATAACAGTGGATTAATGTTTCAGATTCATAGCTTTGTAACACCTGTCCGCATAAAATTCACAGTGCAATGACTTCCTTCCTCTGCTGACAAGTTTTGGAACTTTCTTCCAAAATTCTTTTTCCTTTCATTTTGAGACCTTTCATATTTTAAGAGGCAAGGCTTTCACTATTATCACCACTTTTTTTTTTGGGCCTTTCCAAGGCTACACTAGCGAAAGATATCAAGTTACCAGGCCACAAGTCGCTGCTTGAGAAAAAAAAAATGGAATTTCTGTTTGGTGAGGTTGGAGCTTCTTGAAATTAAAGTTGGAGCTTTCGTAGTGTTTTAAACGGTTTTGGAAAATAAAGATTAAGAGTTTTTAAAGGCAAGTTTAGAGCTTTTATAAATCAAGTTTAGATGTTTTAAAATATAATTTGGATCTCTTAAGATAAAATTCAGAACTTTAAGTAAAGTTTAAAGTCTTTGGAAATCAAGTATAGAGGTTTTAGAAGGCAAGTTAAGGGCTATTAAAGTTGAATTTACAACTTGAAGTTTAAAAGTTTTTTAAGTGAAATTTGGATCTTTTTAGGATAAAATTCAGAACTTTAAGTAAAGTTTAAAGTCTTTGGAAATGAAGTATAGAGGTTTTAGAAATCAAGTTAAGGGCTATTAAAAGTTAAATTTATAACTTGAAGAAGACAAATGACAAACTCATAGGGAAAAGTACTCGGGCTAAAAGTTGTCTGACTTCGCAGAATGATTGATTAAAAAGGCGGAGTAATTGAAGATACGATTGTGATTTGCAAGAACATTACATTGACGAAATAGAGCTTCTTTCAGGTGATCCTGAGAGATATGGCCTATGAGCCGGAAGTGCCAAGAATGAATTAGGCATTCGCATACTCTTAACTTGGATGTCAGTATATATTCTCTCTCTCTCTCTCTCTCTCTCTCTCTCTCTCTCTCTCTCTCTCTCTCTCTCTCTCTCTCTCTCTCTCTCTCTCTCTCAGAAAGCGTCGTATCCATGCATCATGGTATACCATTCATATATTTAAAGAATAAATTAGTAGATCAGGAAATACTTTATTCTTGATGAGGTTTTTTGTTTAAGATTTTTAAGATACCCAACAAGGACATATGTATACACGTCATTTTTGTATTCCAATATAATTCTCTCTCTCTCTCTCTCTCTCTCTCTCTCTCTCTCTCTCTCTCTCTCTCTCTCTCTCTCTGAGTTCTAACAAGCAGATAAAACAAAGAGTTGGTATTGTTTCCTCTTACTCCCAAAAACTGCCCCTGTTTTTCCCTCTCCATTTTCTGGACTTTCCCCCTAAATCTTTCGGTGGCGAAAATTTTCCATTCGTCTCCTCGGCATCCACGATGGTCTCCATTACTCTCTGTCTTTGGCTTTTACTCTGCGACTTCATTTCACTCAGTGCCAGGTCATCTCCATCCTCCCCATTCGTCCCCGTCTCTGTCACGCTTCCCATATCAATCGCGGAAACCCAAGACGATCTCCACGTCGTCTACCTATTTCCTCCTTCATCTTTACTAACTGGAGAGAGAGAGAGAGAGAGAGAGAGAGAGAGAGAGAGAGAGAGAGAGAGAGAGAGAGAGAGAGAGAGAGAGAGAGAGAGAGAGAGAGAGAGAGATACAAGGATTTTGGATGCCTCAAAGACTTTTTAGTCCATCCGCGGAGACTCCATTTGCTCTTTGGTAGAGCGATTTAGTTTAAGCATTTATAGAATTCTTATGATCTTGTCTAACTTATTCTTGAACTCGTTTACCGTGTTACTGTTTGTGTATATATATATATATATATATATATATATATATAGAGAGAGAGAGAGAGAGAGAGAGAGAGAGAGAGAGAGAGAGAGAGAGAGAGAGAGAGAGAGAGAGAGATGAATGCACATATAGACAAAAGTGTCATCAGCATTGAATCTAATATCAGATACTGAAGTATTCTTCTATAACTTGTACTCACTTTAGTGGGTACCCTTTTCAACAGTTAAATAACATTTAGAATGGTCTTGAGCATTGTTTTATATCTATTCTTAGGGAGCGAAAGTGTCTATGAAGTCATTGTTAGGCTACGAATTGTGTATATAATAGGTTGTCAACCGTTGTGTTCCACTACCAGTTAGAAGGTCTTGAGTTTGGGAAGTTCAACCCGAATTCTTAGAAAACTGCCTTTGAAAGGGAAAGTCGTTTGAGTTGATTTATTAATTATACACACACACACACACACACACACACACATATATATATATATATATATATATATATATATATATACACATACATTTAGGATTTTTTTTTATTAATCTACATACTGTTTGTGGTTTTGTGTTTGTTATGTAAGAGAGTAGAAATATTTGTGGAAGGGATTGTTGAACTAACAAATACAAATGAGATAAAAGACATGACATTGCAATGATAAACTGTTTAGTGGAATATGAGGTGCAAGAATATTGGGTAGAATGAGAGATGGTCAGATTTCTAGCATTGGTTAAAGGATGAATAAGAGTATTTTCAGACTATTGGGAAAGTATTGTCGGCGGTAGGTCAGTGAGAAGAGTATAGGGTTTAGAAGTACCAGGAGTTGAAGGGAAAGGAAGGTCTACCCTTTCACCCCCAATGGACGTACCGGTACGTTCTTGCAAAACACTGTTATTTACATGTTTTTGCATATTTTTGATAACTTTATGAGAAACTTGAGGCATTTTCCAAAAGAATGAGACCAATCTGACCTCTCTATGACAAAAATTAAGGCTGTTAGAGCAATTTAGAAAAAAAGATATATAGCAAAATGTGCTTGAAAGTTCAACATACCTTGGGGGTAAAAGGGGTAGTAGTTGAATAGACGGAGCAAAAGGCATATTAGAAAGAAAGGGTCTCGGTATCCAGAAGTGTAATTGGGCTTGTGGGGTAAGGGAAGTGTTAATATCGTTGTTTGGTATTAAGGGTGTTCGACGCACTGTTGATGATCATTATGTATAAGTTTATTAAGTAATAAGTGCTGTGGTCTGACTGTCCAAAGGTTCATCCTCGGTCTAGCATTTAAAAACGGAAAGGGGCAGTGGCTGGTGTGTTGTTTCTCTGGGGGCCATCCTTTCTCATGTGCAGCGGCTTAACGTTAAGCATTATATATATATATATATATATATATATATATATATATATATATATATATATATATATATATGTGTGTGTGTGTGTGTATGTATATGATATATGTATATATACTGTATATATATATATATATATATATATATATATATATACTGTATATATATATATATATATATATATATATATGTGTGTGTGTGTGTGTATGTATGGAAAATATATTATATTATGAATGATTTTGTTAAAAAAAAGATTCGTGTTTTTGCAAAATAGAACTACTTTCCTACAAACCTTTGAGGAAAATCTACATCACCCTGAGGTTAAATGCTGTAACCAGTCAAAAGAAAGGAACAAGACCCAAGTCACGAGTGTTTAGTGAATAACTTAGATGTCATTGAGATTATGAATGAATGAGAATGATGGCGATGAACTGTCAGTGAGTGAAATGAAGTAAAAAAAACGAGAGAGGCTTCTATGAATGCAGGAAGACGAATGGAAAATGTTTGGGATTAAAATAAAAAAAAAATAATTGACGGAACAATATAGTTTTGGAGAAGTGGGGTATGACATCAGACTTGCCAGAGGTTACATTAACAATTTACCTCCGCCAACGAAGTTGGTAGGAGGTTATGTTTTCGCCCTTGTTTGTCCGTTTGCCTGTTTGTTTGTGTGTGAACAACTTCCTGGCCACCATTTTACTCATGGTATAGTGAAACTTTGGGATTAATTATTTTGTTGAGACTTGGAAGAGATTCAATTTTGAAAATCCTAGGTCAAAGGTCAAGATCAAGGTCGAGCAAAAGGTCGACCGAATTAACCCTAACCTTAACCGCAAGTTCGCACATGGTTGTCACAGACGTCAAATGCGCCTACGGTCTAAATTGATTCTGGGAAAGGCAAGCTGGTTTCGAGAAATAAGCCGCCGTAGCGGATGTCTACATTGTCAGTGTGCTTTTCTAGTCTTTCTTTTTTATCTTATATAGAAATTACTTAACGAAACCCACTAATCACAAGAGCAATTGGATTTTAAGTGATCGTCTCTGTAAAAAGCCGTTCGTCGTCGTAACGTCTTGTCAGACTCGGGTTGATTTCCAATCAATCATTAAAAGCTCAAAATCTGACAACCTTTGACGAAGGAAGACCGATTAGCGCCGTCTCAGAGGAGCCAATCGATGCAGGTAATCAGCCCCGAAAACTTTGGTCTTGCAAGAAGACTTGCCACTGAGAACCGTAATTGCCAATTCCTCCCTTTTCCAGTGACTCTTCTCCCTCCCCCTTCTCTTATCTCCCTCCCCACCATCTCTTCATCCCTACTCAACAATCCCCCCCCCCCCCCTTCATTCTTCTCCGGTAAACACTCGTTTAAATGCTGCGGAAATAAATTTGCATTTCGAGTGATTCCTGAGGTTTTACTTTTAGCACTATTTGCGGAAGGCCAAATGGCCTCGTTCAGTGAAGCTGCGTTTGAGGGATACAAAGGGGTTTCCTTCAATGTGTTGTTGTTTTCGACCGTATTTTGGGATGACCAAAGGAATATGTTCAATGGAATTAGAATATGAAGGTTTTGAAAACAATTCCTTAAATCGTTGGTGGTTTGTCAAAGTCAGGACAAATTAAATGCTTTATTGTTTAAGCAATATTTTTAGTTTTTTTTTTTTTTCTGCGTTTATCGACGTTGTATGAAACCTCTAAAAGGGGTTTTGTTGAAGCATTATCTTATTTAGATAGAAATAATCGTCTAGTGATGCTGTGTGTGAAGATTTTATAAACTGTTTCTGTTATATTCGATACTTTATTTTTATAGAGGAAAACGGCTTCGTTCCATGTCTTAGTGTATGAAGAGTCAGGAAACAGTCTTCATTTGTATTGCCTCAATGGCAATATTTTTATTTTAAAGAGATAAGATAAGTTTGATAACTTCAATGACAATATTTCTTATTAGATATAAGATAGTTTTGTAACTTTATTAATAATCTGGCGTCGCATTATTGCTTTTCGTTGCCGCTGGGTTTTGTGGCATAGAGAGAGAGAGAGAGAGAGAGAGAGAGAGTGAGAGAGAGAGAGAGAGAGAGAGAGATTTGTAACTTTATTAATAATCTGGCGTCGCACTATCGCTTTTCGTTGCCGCTGGTTTTTGTGGCATAGAGAGAGAGAGAGAGAGAGAGAGAGAGAGAGAGAGAGAGAGAGAGAGAGAGAGAGAGAGAATATTAAGTTTAAGTGGAATAAGTGCTGTTGAAAACTTTCAGGCAATTGTTTTATAGAGATTAAAAAAGAACGAATAACCGTTTAAATCAAGTCCAAAGGAGACTTAAAAGAAAAAAAGATTGAGCTATTTGAAAGAAACCCTGCAGACTCTGGGCTTTAGGAATAATTCCTGCAATTGCCTTTTAATCCTCTTCTTTTGCATAATTATAGACTTTTTTTCATCTCTGGTCCTCCTGGATCTAGGGGTAGGAATCTTGATTCGGGGGCATCAATCATAGGAGTCCTTCTGGCATCCTTTATTTTTCATGAGAGAGAGAGAGAGAGAGAGAGAGAGAGAGGAGAGAGAGAGAGAGAGAGAGAGAGAGAGAGAGAGAGAGAGAGAGAGAGAGGGAGAGGGGGGGGGGCATCTATAACGTTTACCACCTTTCCAGAAGGCTAAAATCACTGACTGGAGAGAGAGAGAGAGAGAGAGAGAGAGAGAGAGAGATATTGTATATACGAAAATGCAATAATTTGTTATTGTTTATAAAAGTTATGAATGTCAATAGCACTTTGTACTCTTTAAGCCATTACCTCTTGAAAAATACTCCGTAAGTTGATGGTATGCACTAGTAAATAATAATAGTTTAACAAGGCAGAGGTGTTAATCCTATGCTAAGCTTTGTTCTTCAGTTGTGCACAGGAGTAAACCAAAGGTACTGTATAGCGTTGGCTCTGCATTGTGGGAGTGAGGGGTTGTAAGGGTCAAGGATGACAGGTGAGGCGAGGGAAGGACCTGAGGACTCTCTTAAGGATCTTTGTAGTGTATCTTGGGGTTCCTAGCCGCACCCACTTTGTAGCATTCACTTAACCCCCGTTTACGCTTCCTTTCTTCCTTCTTGCAGTATGATCTTTCTAAGCTTTTAATTCTTTGTGTAATTCCGGAGCTTTACCCAAGTTGTACCTGGGGGCCACGTGCCTCCCATGCCCCCAGCACCGGGTCACACATCACACATCATTGGGTTATTTTCTCTGTTGAAGCCCCTGGGCTTATAGTATCCTGCTTTTCCAACTAGGGTTGTAGCTTAGCAAGTAATAATAATGATAATAATAACCCCCTGTTCCTGCCTTATGGTCCAAATACAAAAATCTCATAGGTCGCATCGGCGCCATAACAAGGTAATAATGGATGATACTCTCTCTCTCTCTCTCTCTCTCTCTCTCTCTCTCTCTCTCTCTCTCTCTCTCTCTCTCTCTCTCTCTCTAATTATCACTGGTATAAATTTATTTAACCTCTCCCAGAGCCTGTCCTAATTTATATATCATCCCATACAAGAATTTCAAAGTCACACCAGCCCCATAGGAAGGTAGTGATGAATTCTCTCTCTCTCTCTCTCTCTCTCTCTCTCTCTCTCTCTCTCTCTCTCTCTCTCTCTCTCTCTCTCTCTCTCTCTCTCTCTCTCTTTAAATCACTGGCATACATATATGCACAAACGGATTCATCCTAATTTCCCCCCCCCCATGGAAAATTCACCCTTTCCCATTTGCAGGGTCCGATTCATCGGTGTAACTTTGGTGTTCGGATCCAATGGACTTTCAACCTTTTAATGACTCTTTCCGTCGCTTTTATTTGCAAATGCAGTACAATAAAAGATAGGTTAAAATATTTCCATTTCTATTTACGACTCGTATATCGTAGGGTAAAATGCCTCTGTACTTTTTATGAAATACATTTGTTTCGGACGAGTAAATGCTATTGATGTTACGCAATGTTTTTATTTACGGAAATAGATGATTTAAAAACGCATGAAAATAATGGAAAAAAATGTGAATAATTGAGATGTAATTAAATAGATAACTGTATGATATTTGATAAACAAATATCTGGGAGTTATATATTTACAAGTATGGTAATTGCTACCAAAAAGAAATTACATTTATGAAATTCTGGTTACTTTTGTTTGACTGATAGACGGAATAAGAGTCTTGTCTTGTGTGTTTCATCGTCAAGTGAATACTTTGGAGTAAATGAGCTTTCTAGTATAGAAATAATATCAACTCAAAGTCGTCAGTAAAATGCTCGCACTAGATAGGCAATTGCCTATGCCAGCACAAAAAAAAAAAAAAAAAAAAAAATATATATATATATATATATATATATATATATATATATATATATATATATATATATATATATATATATATATATATATATATATAGATAGATAGATATATAGATATATATATTTATATCTATGGTTCGCTTTCGTATCAGGGGCCATTTAGATTATAGCTATATCTCCTTCAGTCTAAGTTCTATGCTGCTGCTAAATTCGATTAAAATTTAAGTTTTTTTATACATAGAAATTGTCGGTGTACAAATAGGATGGAATACTATTTTTGTTCAATATCGTTGTAGAGATATTGTGTTGTTTTTACTAGTAAAAGAAATTTTCGTTTTACATGTAAATTAGAAATAATCTGCAGATAAAATGCTATTTGAAAACAAATACAAAAGATATTGACAATTCCACGCTCGCCAAAATTTATTTTATTTTCTTTATTTATTTATTTATTTCTGGTAGAAATGAGTTGTCTCTCTTCGCTAAACGTCGTAAGATATCTTTCATTCAAAAGTTTAAAGGTTTAAAGGCCGCTCATGAATGGCAGAGACAAGGGACAGGGACATTGCCTTATCAAGCAGGACAATGCCCTAGAGACTGACCATATACAATCAGTGCCCAAGCTTCATCTCCACCCAAGCTAGGACCAAGGAGGGCCAGGCAATGGCTGCTGATGACTCAGCAACTAGACCTGTAGGCTGCCCCAAACCCCCCATCCTTAGCTCACAAGGATGATGTGGTTGCATCGACCACAGAAAATAACGAGTTTGAGCGGGACTCGAACCCCAGTCAGGGACGTTACCACATCGACCACCACATATAAATCTCATCTATATGTTATTAGATATCGGCTATCTGTTTTGTGGGTTTACATAGCATGAAGCAGTATCATACCGATGTACTTACAAAAAGGCTATTTAAAAGTACCTATAGATTGCATATTTCAACAAAGAAGTAAAAGAAAAAA
>NC_090745.1:110406392-110433892 GCF_036898095.1 Palaemon carinicauda | reverse complement strand
ATCCGCTAGTAACTGGGAAAGTTACATATTTTCATGAGGAAAGTGATGGAGACCATATGATATGGTCTCCATCACCTTCCTCATGGAAATATGTCCCTTTCCAAGTTACTAGCGGATTATGGCCTTGAAGAGAAGAAGATAATATGAACAATAGAAAAAAGTTAATTACAAAATTAACGCCACTGAGGCAGCAATTACTTTCAGTAAAACCTGTTTAAAAGAGGGTCTACTACCGAAATATATTATTATTATTATTATTATTATTATTATTATTATTATTATTATTATTATTATTATTATTATTATTATCCCTTCTGTTTTAATTGAGATGAGGACATTACACGAATGTCGTACTACGTTTAATATTAAATGTTCTTTCCACATTCTCCTCTGTCCTTATACATTAGACAACACTAAGATTACCAAATAATTTTTCCTCACTCAATTGGTTAACTACGGTGGTGTAATTATTCAATACCTACTTTCCACATGGTAAGGATAGGAGAGACATAGCTACGTTAAGTACCTCTTCTAGGAGAAGGATACTCCTAAATCAAACCATTGTTCTCGTCTTGGGTAGTGCCATAGCCTCTCTACTATGGTCTTCCACTGTCTTGGGTTAGAGCTCTCTTGCTTTAGGGTACACTCGGTCACACTATTCTATCTTATTTCTATTCCTTTTTTATCTTTATAGTATATACTGTATAAAAGTTTTTTTTTTTAATGTTGGTACTGTTCCTAAAATATTTTATTTTGATTGTTTATTACATCTCTTGTAGTTCATTTATTTCCTTGTTTCCTTGATCTATTTTTTTTCCTTTGTTAGAGGCCTCGGGCTTATAGTATTCTGCTTTTACAACTGGGGTTGTATCTTAGCTAGTAATGAATAATAATAATAATAATAATAATGATAATAATAATAATAATAATAATAATAATAATAATAATATTATTGTTATTAATAACAATGAAATAATAACAACAACAACAACATTACAATCGTCAACTGAATACCACAGGGATCGGCGTTTCCACAAGAAAGAATTAATACATTTGAAAAGAACATTCACAAAGGGAGTTTCACCTTGTGACCCAAGGTCTATAGACCTTGTTGTGACCCTACTTTAGTGTTCGTAAATCCTTCTTTGCATTAGTATGAAAAAAAAAAAAATATAGTTTCTGTCCTATGGTGTTGCATGGGCGAATAAGTCAAATTGTATAATAATTTATATGATCTGGTAGTTTTCTGAACTTTTATTAATAGAACATTCAAATTTTCGAATTATAATTGGTCTATATCCGTAGAAATATAAGAAAATGCTAAAGGATTTTTATATTAGGTTTTTTTTTTTTTAATTATACGATCTCTTTCCACTTAGAACGGTTATCTAGTTCACAGCAAGCCATTTTAAGGCCGCTAATGAATGGCAAAAGCAAGGGAGAGTGACATTGCCCTATCCAGCAGGACAATGCTCTAGAGACTGATCATATATACATATAATAAGCACCCAAGCCCCCCTCTCCACCCCAGCTAGGACTAGGGAAGGGCAGGCAATGACTGCTGATGACTCAGCAGATAGAACTATTGGCTTCCCCAAACGCCCCCCATCCTTAGCTCACAAGGATGGTTAGGTTGTAGCGACCAAAGGAACTAACGGGTTTGATAAAATTACAAGGGAACTAACGAGTTTGCTAAGATTACAAAGGAACTAACGAGTTTGATAAGATTACAAAGGAACTAACGAGTTTGATAAGATTACAAAGGAACTAACGAGTTTGATGAGATTACAAAGGAACTAACGAGTTTGATAAGATTACAAAGGAACGAACGAGTTTGCTAAGATTACAAAGGAACTAATGAGTTTGATAAGATTACAAAGGAACTAACGAGTTTGATGAGATTACAAAGGAACTAACGAGTTTGATAAGATTACAAAGGAGCTAACGAGTCTGATAAGATTACAAAGGAACTAACGAGTTTACTAAGATTACAAAGGAACTAACGAGTCTGATGAGATTACAAAGGAACTAACGAGTTTGCTAAGATTACGAAGGAACTAACGAGTTTGATGAGATTACAGTATCATAGACGTTTTTATCCCTGGCTGCAGACCATCACTGTTGTCTACCCATACGATACCTACTGTAAGTCGCCAGTAAGTCATTGCTTAGTAGACTCTGATAAAGTGGACTTGGTTGTCTTGTGTACGCATTTTCCCTTTTCAACAAGTTCATAGGGATGTGGTTGCTCGTCTTACGGTCTACTTTTGATCTGGTGGACACTGGTACTCATTTACGGCTAGTTAGACTTTCGGAGATAAGTTAACAGCTAACCATGGACCTAGCAAATATTAGTCGAAGGTTTTACCCATCTCTCTCTCTCTCTCTCTCTCTCTCTCTCTCTCTCTCTCTCTCTCTCTCTCTCTCTCTCGTATATATATATATATATATATATATATATATATATATATGTATATGTATATATATATATATGTATATATATATATATATATATATATATATATATATATATATATGTTATATATAAATTTTTATATATGTATTCATATATGTGTGTGCGTGCATGTACTGTATGTATGTATATATAATGCGTTGGCACACATATAATACATGTATACGTTTATATGTATATATACTTTATAAATATGCATCCTTACAACTACGTATTTTACCTAGGCTATCTCTATGTATACGTTTATATGAATATATACTTTATAAATATGCATCCATACATCTACGTATTTATTTTACCTAGGCTATCTCTCGATCTATCTACCTTTTAACCATTCCCCTGATATGAACCTCGCTCAAAATGACATTGATATACATTTATTCATCAATTGATTTGCTACACTTTTTTCCCTTGATGGAAAAATCTTTCTCTCTTTTGTATCGGCGTCAGCATCGATACATCAGTGTGGCTTCAGTATTCGATGCACGAATCAAATGGATTTTTTCCCCATTTAATGACTCTTTCCTTCGCTTTTACTTGCAAATGTAGTACAGTGAATGATTGAATCAGATTGTTCCATTTATTTTCACGACATGGGGATAGAAGGAGGGATTTAGTGGAACCTTTGTGGGAGTAGGTGATTTTGTTGTAGGACAATAATTTGTGGTTAATACAAGATCGAATGGTTCCCGTATTAAGAAACGAAGAGAAAAATTAGTTTTACCGAGGTGAAGAAGGGTCGAAGTGCTTAGAGAACAGCATCTTAATTTTCTTCTTGAAAGCCTTAATATCTTCATTCTTTTGAATGTCTAGTGAGAGCTTGTATTATTATTATTATTATTATTATTATTATTATTATTATTATTATTATTATTATTATTATTATTTTCATTATTTTATTATTTTTTTTTTTTATTTCTATTATTATAAAACGAGATTTTTTTTTTATCAAAGATAGAAGACGTATATACATTGAAACACACTAGTAACAATATAATGTCCCCCTAAAAGATAACTTTCAAAGAATTGTATCCTGTGAAGAATATTCATAAATTCTTATATCAACATATTCATTACAGCTAGTCCGAAAAAAAAATTATTTTTCTGCTCTGATTAAAGAGAACTATTTACGAAAAGGTTTGCTACAAAATGTGAAACCTGCTCAGCAAAGAGAAAATTGCCATTTGCTCTTGGAACTTCTTTCAAAGGTATCTTAGCAAGTCCAACATACAGATCCCCGTCGTGTGCAAGGCATTATTCAAAGGTATTTTACCAAGGCAGTACTAACCAAACTCGGCTGAACCCCTCGTCAGGCTGGGAGGAGCGAAGAGAAGAAAAGCCCCCCCCTTTGTTCTTTGTTTATGTTTGCTACCCCCCAAAATTGGGGAAAGTGCCTTGGTAAATATAATAGGTTTTACTCTTAGCTATACACTATGTTTACCCTTCTACTTTACCTGTGCTCCAGATTGATTTCTATCCTGTTGGTGTCCAACCACTTAACTTTTGCCTCGTGTTGCAAAAGCTGGTTGCGGATTGGCCTCCTTTGCCCCAACGGTATCTTATATGTCATGCATTCCTAAATCCATTGAGAGAGAGAGAGAGAGAGAGAGAGAGAGAGAGAGAGAGAGAGAGAGAGAGAGAGAGAGAGAGAGAGAGAGAGAGAGAGAGAGAATGTAATCCGTAATATCCTTCCCCAATGATTGCCTTGATGTTGTAGAGAAAGGTCGGATTATTATTAAAGGGACTTCTATAGAGCAGGGTCAAATGGATTCGGAAGATAATATATATATATATATATATATATATATATATATATATATATATATATATATATATAATATTAAATCCTATTGCTAAAAAAGTAAGTTAGAAATCGAAACCTATGGTAGATAAATTTAGATTTTATCTATTAAACTGGTTTCTTAGAAACGTTATAATCTTAAAATCAGGAAAATACTCAGATTCATATGAAATATCAGTTAAATTTTTCTGACCAAAACATATATCTCTGTTTAATGAAAACACTAGTCACAGAATATATGTTGGATTGTTTAAACATTCGTGAGATGGGCAAATTAGAAAGTCATGGGTTAATTTGTATGACGAACACGCAATCTTGCCATAATTGCTTCGGTCCTCTTACTTTTTTGGCATGATGATTCCCATAAAGAAACGTTTGGTTTTATTTGTTTTACTTTATTAGTTTTTTGGTTCATTATTCCACATCGCTTGCCATTTTCATAAAGAATGCATTGTGATATTTGTATAATTCTTTTTAGTGTAGGTTAATCTCTCTCTCTCTCTCTCTCTCTCTCTCTCTCTCTCTCTCTCTCTCTCTCTCTCTCTCTCTCTCTCTCTCTCGTACCCTTCCTGGGAGAGGTTTTGTGGTCTGAAGAATCTGTTTCATGTTTGGAAACCTTTGAATAGTTTTTGCCTCTTATTTTGATTACAAGAACAATAATTTCAAATATTTAAAGGAACTATGGAAGTTTTCAGAGAGAGCAAAACCTTAACCCCCCCCCCCCAAAAAAAAAAGTACCGTACTGTTCTTTATTAACTCAAGAGACCACACCACCTGAAATATCATTGAAAACCTTCCTGTTTTGTTTATGTTGTGGACAGACTTTTTTTATATTTTTTATTCACCCCGGCTATCTATCATGTTCACGGCGTCAACTCCTTTTGATGATTATGAAAATCCTCTCGGCAAAGGCGAGGTATTTTTGATAATTTCGGATTGAATTGTTTTTACAAACGTTGCTGTGAAATTTGGACAAAATTTTCATAAAAAACTATTAAAGTCTTTTAAATAAACACACATGCTGTACATATATATATATATATATATATATATATATATATATATATATATATATATATGTATATATATGTATGTACCTATATATATGTATATATATACATATATGTATATATATACATATATGTATATATATATATATATATATATATATATATATATATATATATATATATATATATACAGGTATATGTATATATATGTATGTATCTATATATATGTATATATATACACATATATATAAATACATATATATATATATATATATATGTATATATATATGTATATATATATATATATATATATGTATATATATATATATGTATATATATATATACACACACACACACTCACATCAGTAACGGGTTATAACGAGATATGAGAGCTAACGGAGACCAGCAGGACGACAGCTGGCGATGAAACCCCGAACGCTTTTGAAACTTACAATAGACCACGAGCCTTATCGAACGACCATCGAAAAACATTACTATATGTCAAGTGGAAAACATTGATGTAAGGACAGGCAGTGATGGCCGAGTGGTTAAGGCGTCTGACTCGAAATCAGATGGGATTATTCCCGCGTAGGTTCGAACCCTACTCACTGCGAAGAACGTTTTGCATTACGTATTAGGGAGATCAATAACACTTGCTCTCTCTTTGCCCTACACCCCTCCGCCTTCTCCCCCCCCCTCTCTCTCTCTCTCTCTCTCTCTCTCTCTCTCTCTCTCTCTCTCTCTCTCTCTCTCTCGGTAAGGCAGTACCATATAATTGCGAAGTTGTTTTAATTATGCATACAAGTTTACATTACCATTGAGGATTTGAATGGAGCAGACATTTATTTTTATCTTTTAAGTAAATATTTTAATGTTTTCTTGTGAAAAACATACGTGTATATATATATATATATATATATATATATATATATATATATATATATATATATATATATATATATATGTATGTATGTATGTATGTATGTATGTATGAAGGAGAGGACAAGGAGTGAGCCCTCAGTCAAGTCTATGATGAAACGTAAATGAATAATAGCTTCGGCAACTCTATGATAAAAGATAAAAAGTTATTTTCTCTATCATTTCCCTCCTGTGTTTCATCCTTTCTTCTCTAAATTATCCCAGAAAGTGTGTATCCTCTTCCTTTTCATCTATTTCCCCTGTCCTCTCTGTAATCCTCCCTCACAGCATAACTTGGCAGAAAGGAATTGCTGACACAACGAAAATGAAAACAAGATTACATCTTACCAAAGCAGTTGTTGCACCTGTGGTGGGTTTCCTGTTGGTTTAGTGGCGTTTGGGTGGGTCTTTGGAAGTTTGAAGGCTTTAAAAGCCGCTCATGAATGGCACATGAGAACTAGAACTAGAAACAAATGTTAACATAAGACACATGAGTGACAAACATAGGCTTTCTGAACCAAGAACAAATAGAAAATTTGGTGAAAGGGCTTTTAGCTACTGTGCGCCTAGACATTATAATAAACTGCCAACTGAAATGAAGGACCTAAAGGGAGCAATTGAATTTAAGAAGCTAAAGACATTACTTTTCACAAGATCATATGATTTGGAAGATGCTACAATCAAAGAATTGTATAAGTTATAATGAAAATGTTTCGTTAGATGATTGATATGGATCCGCCCGAGAAGTAGTTCACTCGACTTCAGTGGTGGGTTGGATTTAAACCCAAAACAAGTAAACAAGTAAGTAAGGACAGTGACATTGCCCTATCAAGCAGGACAATGCCATAGAGACTGACCATATTACATATGATCAGCACCCAAGCCCACTCTCCACCTAAGCTAGAACCAAGGAGGGCCAGACAGTGGGTGCTGATGACTCAGCAGATAGACTATAGGCTCCCCCAAAATCCCCCCCCCCCATCCTTAGCTCAGCAGGGTGGTAAGGATGCAGCGACCAAAGGAACTAATGAGTTTGAACGGGACTCGAACCCGAGTCTGACAATCAGTAGACAAGGACGCTACCACCAGGCTATTCATATGGGAATTTTTTTCTTCACTTTTTTTTTCAAATAAAAAAAGAGAATAAAAGAATCTTTCTTTTAGTGGAATATTTCCCCTCACTCGCTACTTCATTTGAATATTGGGATTAGTTTCTGTTGATGGTGGTAAGTCTACCGGAAAGGAGGGTTGTTTCGCTTTGTCGTTTATGGGCGCTGGTACTGCCATTGTTATTAATGAGGCTGGTGTTGTTATTGTCGTTTAGATGTTGTCTTACGGGAAATTGTGTTTGTACAAAGCGCACAGGGAGCTCTTTAACATTGGTAGTGGGCATGTCTCCCTTTAAAACTGTCCACGTTCATTCCCTTTTTTTTTTTTTTTTTTTTTTTTTTTTTTTTTTTTTTTTTTTTTTTTTTTTAAGTAAATTTACATAGTATATACAGCAAGTATCTATATACACAAGTACATAGAAAACCTTAAACCTCAAACAGACCAGTAATTGCAAATTCATTGCATCCTTGATATTGTTAGTTAGCTTACTATGAGGAAATGGTAAGAGATAAGTTTATATAACGTGACTTGGTTTGGCATTTTTCTCTTTGCGCAAATTACTTTTAAAGGTACAGTTTGATCGATATCAAAGGGATTTTCGTGGCATGATATTTAAGGATAGAAAATGCTTTGTGCTATATTCTTATCAAATTATTGCACCATAACACGCACCCATATGCGATGCACTATATATATATATATATATATATATATATATATATATATACATATATATATATATATATATATATATATATATATATATGTGTGTATATATATATATATATATATATATATATATATATATATATATATATACACACACACAAATAGGTATATATATTTACATTATATTTGTACACTATTATATTCTTGTATTAATTATGTATTATCTTCTTATATTAATTATATGCATATATATGATATATATGTCTATGTATATATATACCTATTCTACGTATACTGTATAAGTTGTATACTACACATACATAAATAATATATGAATACTTGTGTGTTTATACTATATATATATATATATATATATATATATTTATATATATATATATATATATATATATATTTATATATATATATATATTTATATATATATATATTTATATATATATATATATATATATATATATATATATATATATATATATATATATATCTATATCACATTCAATCATTTCATCGATCTTCTGCGTTCATCTTCAAACTGCTGGTTCTTAGATGAACACCCACATTAACGTTTCCTTAACATTAGGTGCCTCATATTCATGCACAAAAATAGCTCATCAACAACGCATACAACCCCTACTTGCTTAAATATATATTTTTCCCCTTTATCAATTTCCGCATACAGTGTACTGCACAAATTATTCCTCTCAATTACTTCAACATTGCCCCTGCATTCACATTGAATAAATACACTTCATTTCATGAAGGAGGGTTGGTTCAACAATCCCCTGATACATTCCAAAATCCCCTCATACATTCCCAGCTTCGCTTCCGTTGTATCGCACGTGTATCATACATGCTCGTACAGTGTAACGATATTGCTTTTTTCTTATCTTATCGCTCGCTCTTACATGCACTGTGATAGACCAACCTGTGTAAGTTTGCTAGCTCATGTTTTATTTTGATTGAATTTTTTGTTACGTTCTTGCCCGGAAGTCTTTGTATATAAGGTCTATGTCTGTTTAATAAAGTTCAGTTGCATACAACTTTGAGTCTCGAGAACCAATGTTTTACAGACTTACTGCTGCCTTTCTTGCTCTTTTTCGTTAGTGACATGTTATTTCATCTTTTCATTTCTCATATTTACTCCAAGATATTTATTCGAACTAACCATTTCCTTTCTTCCATCATCCTTACTAATATTCATCACTTCATTTCCATTTACTCACATTACCCTAATATTGCTTACATTTACTCTTATTCTAGCTTACATATTCTAACACGGGCTTGAATTATATTGTAAAGACTTTTAATTCTTAATTGACCTTAACAATCTTTCATTTGTACTAAACATACAAATGATTTTATAACAAATATGATTTTTTTTCCTTCCTCAGGTATTCCTACTTGTTACGAGGAACGGAAGATGACAGAGAAAATAATACGGCCATGTGCTGTCAACTGGAATCGTTACTGTGCAATTGCAAAAGAATGTCCTCTTCTTCTGACTTATCCAAATTGCAGTATGGGTCGTGGGGCTAGTGACCTTGCCCCTGTGATCGTTACATAAGAACTTTCAGAAATTAAAGAGAATATTGAAAGTATGTCTTGAAGGGAAGTGGGTCACAATTAGGCCTTAGACACTAAACAGTTTTGTGAGCGAAATCTAGGCACTGACGTGGCGAGCGTTATCCCAGACCAGTGACGTTGTTTGAAGGGGTAAGTGTTCAATTAACATTTGAGTTTGTGTGTGATTCTAAGATTTTAATTTTTTTTTTTTTTTTTTTTTTTTTTTTTGGAAGGGTAATATTTCTTTGGGATTTACGTTAATTTTGCATCTGTGATATAGTGATGCGCACAGCGATAGTAAAGTGTCATAGTGAAATTTTTTCTATGAATGTTTATATTGAGATTGATATTAAAGTTATAGAGCTAGTTGTTCTGTATGAAGGTTTCTTTGGTTGATGTGTCTGTATCTCTTATTTTAGTAGAAATATTTACCATGCAACTAGCATTGAATGGTTCGTTTTGCGTTAGGCGTGGTTTACACAGTCGAACGGTTCGTCGAACCAGCTTGTCAAACGGTTCGAAGATGTGGAGTCAGCCAAAAATACATAAGGTTTGTGGACAATGAAGCCCTTCCCACAAAAGTTAGGCGAGAAGAGACTTTCTTCTAACCGTTCGGCAAACATGTTCGACAACCAAATACCCCGTTCACACGTTCGAATATCACTTCAAACAATTTTCTGTCGAACCAGGTTCGACGAACCGCTCGACCGTGTAAATCCACCTTTAAACGATGCAATTTTAGCAATTACCATCAACCCTTTCACAAAGGGATCAAGTTTTCGGAGGCATTAGTCATTTGAGGGCCATGGATGCTTTCATGTGCCATCTTTTTGCCCATTATTTTAAGTCCATATAGGCCTTATATAATCCTGTATTCATTACTAAAGTTTGAGTGACCATTGAATAATCCTGTGTTTATTACTGGAGTCTGTGTGACCCTTGATTAATCCTGGATTCAATGCTGAAGTGTGTATGAGCCGTGATTAATCCCGTATGCATTTGCTTTTGTGTAATAAGTTTGAGGTAATATATACGAAATGGAAATTAATTTTCCATAGTCAATTTACTTTTAGAAAATTATATAAAGATATTTAATTCGGTAGCTTATCAGGAATAAGTTATTGTTTATATGACTGTTTTGCGAATGTCGATAGCTTGCTTAGGAATATTATATTTTGAAGAGGGAGTAACGATCGGTTCTTTATCAATATTGCAGTTATGACATCGTACTCGGAGAGACATTTATTGGAGTCTTTACTCTTAGAATATATAGTACTTGCGATTGATTATTATAATTCAACTTCATAAATTCATAAAATATAACTTATAAATACCCCCCCCCCTTTTTTTTTTTTTTTTTTTTTTTTTTTTTTTTTTAACAAACACCACAAAAGCATTCATGCACTATTGCATAACATTTTGGATCTGGTAGTTTGTATTATTGTATACAGATTCATGATAGTGAAAATTAATAGTAGGTTTGTGTGTAATTACGAATACGTAGTTAATTTCAAATGATTTAATTCATTGAAGTTCAGCTTCCAGCTTTACCTGTTCGTAAATGTCAACTTTAAATTCTCTTTATATTTGGAAACACTTTTTCTCCCCCTCGCCCAGCGGTTCTGTTAGGCGCAATTCTATTTTGTATGTGGGCTAAGAATTCTTACATTATTAATTGCTACTTCTAGTGTTATCGGCTTTATATATATATATATATATATATATATATATATATATATATATATATATATATATATATATATATATATATATATATATACCTCCA
Organism: Palaemon carinicauda; assembly: GCF_036898095.1. Lineage (NCBI taxonomy): Eukaryota > Metazoa > Arthropoda > Malacostraca > Decapoda > Palaemonidae > Palaemon > Palaemon carinicauda. Next base: position 110,422,544 of record NC_090745.1, on the reverse strand, counting down.
AGGGTTTTCACCTCGTGATTCTTTAGGCATATTCTTATATAATCTGGATTCAATAATAAACTGATGGGTCTTTCTTTCGCTATGTATTTTACATGAGTAAATATGTTTTTACAGTTTTTATGATATATCTTTCAAGGTATATTTTGATTATTGAATACATATATTTTTCATTGCTCAATTTTTTCATCCGTTGTGGTGGCCTGTTGGTAACGTCCTTTGCCTGGTGATCGCCAGACTGGGGTTCGATTTCCGCACAATCTCGTTAGTTCCTTTGATCTCTGCAACCTCACTATCCTTGTGGGCTAAGGATAAGAGTGTTGGCGGAACCTATGGGTTTACATGCTGAGTCACCAGCAGCCATTGCGAGAACGGAAATTAAGACTTGGCAACTACGCGCAGAATGACGTATTACCTTGACGTAGGGCTCTGTCACGTTTACAACTGCCACGGCCCCCCCCCCTCCCTTTCTGTATTGTTATCATTATATCATCATCGGAAGATGCGCATGAAAGAGATCTTCTTTCTGGTGTAACATTCAACCACGATTATATTTCCGACTTCTGGTCAGATTTAAGAAATGGTGAAATCATAGCACGAAAGACCGTAGACTTTATTTCTGACTCTTATTACTGGGATATAATAATAATAAGAATAGGGAAGTAGGGAATATGGGGAGAGGAAGAGTACCCCTGGATACAATCCAGTTTAAAGCTCAAAGGCAGGTACTCGGGATGGGAAAGATTAAGGAAATACGGAGAAAGAGAAGTACAGGAGAAGAATAAAAGGGAGGGGCAGACCCCTCTCGCGATATTAGGGAATTGGTATTATACTGGGATATAATTTCCGAAGTTGTCAACATTTGAAAGAGTCGTCATTGTGTCGCCTTCAAAGTTTCATCTACATGAAAGGTCTCAAGACTGATAACAGTTGGAGTTTTTAATTATACTCTCACAATAGTTATGTAAATGTAATACTACCGCTCTAGAATTTTGAAGTACAGTGACTTTGCCATAATTCCACCGGTACTGGATACTTTTTATTGAAACATTTAAACCAAAATAAATTGCTTATGCCTGAAACTTATATCCGTCTATTATTCATTTTTAGTTTTGTCGTAATTAGTTTTATATTTCCTATAGCCATTATTTGCTCTGATTGATCATTTCCCTGAGGTTAATTTGGTATTATTATTATTATTATTATTATTATTATTATTATTATTATTATTACTTGCTAAGCTACAACCCTAGTTGGAAAAGCACGATGCTATAAGCCCAGGGACTCCAACAGGGAAAATAGCCCAGAGAGGAAAGGAAACTAGGAAAAATAAAATAAACAATAAAAATTTTAACAAAACAAGAGGAAGAGAAACTAGATAGAACAGTGTGCCCGAATGTACCCTCAGGCAAGAGAACTCTAGCCCAGGACAGTGGAAGTCCATGGTACAGAGGCTATGGCACTACCCAAAACTAGAGAACAATGGTTTGATTTTACGGTGTCCTTCTCCTAGAAGAGCTGCTAGCCATAGCTAAAGAGTCTCTTCTACCCTCACCAACTGGAAAGGGATCACTGAACAATTACAGTGTTAACCCCTTAGGTGAAGAAGAATTGTTTTGTAATGTCAGTGTTGTCAGATGTATGAGGACAGAGGAGAATATGTAAAGAATAGGCAGACTATTTGGTGTATGTGTAGACAAATTGAAAATGAACCGTAACCAGAGTGAAGGATCCAGTGTAGTACTGTCTGTCCAGTCAAAGGACCCCCCATAACTCTCTAGCGGTAGTATCTCAACGGGTTGCTGGTGCCCTGGCCAACCTAATACCTATTTCTGTTATACAAAAATATACTATTAAAAGAATACACAAAGGACAATTAGTTATAATAGCAACGTTCATTAAGTTACTTAAGAGCAATTAATTTCTCAGCTTGATAGAGAGTACTGAAGTAGATTCTCCTTGAATTAAAATAAAAGGATTAGAAGTAACTTTCAAACTCGACTTTTCCCAGTTATTTACAAAGTGGAACATTGCTCGGCTAACCCAATATGTAGATGCCAACATAGGAAAATCGAGTTATAGAGCGAGTGAATAACTCCCACATTCTATAAATAACATTTACTTTTGAATAATGTCCCCTGGAAATGGAAAGGGGAAATGTAGCAGAAATTCGTGGCTGTTATGCCACGTTTTATGTGTTATTTTCTCGTAAAGGTTTAAAGGCCGCTTATGAATGGCATGGGTAAGGGACAGTGACATTTCCTTATCGAGCAGGACAATGCCCTAGAGACTGACTATATTTATACATATAAGGAGTACCAGGCAATGGATTCTGATGACTCAGCAGATAGACTAATAGGTTCCCCCAAACCCCCCATCCTTAGTTCACAAGGATGGTGAGATTGTGGCGACCAAAGGAACTAACGAGTTTGAGCGGGACTCGAACCCCAGTCTGGCGTTCACCAGTCAGGGACGTTACCACATCGGCCACCACAACCCTTATTATTATTATTATTATTATTATTATTATTATTATTATTATTATTATTATTAATGGGAAAAAGAGTAGCGATGTTTAGTTTTGTTCTTTGGATGTTAAATGCGGCGAATATGCGTTAAAACAAGTGGCCTTTGTGCTGGACGTAAAATATTATTTGTTTGACCAATACTCGTAATATTTATGAATTTTTCGTAAAAGTAGGCTTCAGTTTTAGCCTGTACATATCAGGCTGAAATGTTCTGAAATCTGTGTATTTTGCATTTCGTCACAAAATGATTTTGGCTTGGCCAAAATAACACTATTTCAAATTCGTTTAACTTATGTGTTTTTTTTTTTTTTTTTTTTTTTTTTTTTTTTTTTTTTTTTTTTTAATGGACATTTGCGTTATATATTTTCTTTTCTGGGGATCTAACCTGATTTCACAACAGATAAATGGTACAAACTACGAAATGCAAAAGCATGGAATTATGTTATCGCCATTTTATATGCGATTTTACAATATTTTCCGTCAAAAATTTTATTTTATTATTTCACTTGTTGAATAAATGAGGAAGGCATTATTTAGGTAATTTTGCTGCTACGTTATATTCATAATATATTAATATAATGTTGCTCTTAAGTTTTTAAATATTTTTTTGAGTTAAAAGTGACGTTCTTTGGCTTTATATTAATTTGTGGTACTGAAATATTAAGAACAGGGATACACAATGTGATTTATATGAAAGGATTATTATTATTATTGTTGTTGTTATTATTATTATTATTATTATTATTATTATTATTATTATCATTATTATTATTATTATTATTATTATTGTTATTATTATATTGATATTTTTATTATTATCATTATTATTATTATTATTATTATTATTATTATCATCATCATCATTATAATGAGCTTAATCGGTATTATTATCATCATAATTATTATTCAGTATGTGGAATAATCAATTTGTAGAAAGCCTCCACGAAATATATGTCCAATGAATGAAAGAACAATTAAAAAAATTATGTATATGAAAATAAATAAATTTAAGTCCTTCTAAACAATCGTAAATAAATACATAAACTAGCAGCTAAATAGCTTAATAAAATAGATTTGCTTTTGATAAGACTGATAAGAAATAAAGAAAGAAAGAAAAAAAAACACGTCACCAGTGTTTAATCGGAAATTAGAGCCAGGCTTTAGTTGAATCGTTTCTCGGTCTTTTATGTTTTGCTGTCAACAGTACGTCTAGATGAGGAAAGTTTTTCTCACAGAGAGAGAGAGAGAGAGAGAGAGAGAGAGAGAGAGAGAGAGAGAGAGAGAGAGAGAGAGAGAGAGAATTGAAATATGTTAGGTCTCGCTTCCATTTGTAAACAGGCTTTAAAAAGACAATATGCGTTTATTCTATATATATATATATATATATATATATATATATATATATATATATATATATATATATATATATATATATATATATATATATATTAGAAGTTTTTACCTCGTTTTAGCTCCCACACCCCTTGCATTAGAAGTTCTTTGACCTCCTTTTAGCTCCCACACCCCTTGCATTAGAAGTTCTTTGACCTCTTTTTATTTCCCACACCCCTTGCATTAAAAGTTCTTTGATCTCTTTTTAGCTCCTACACCCCTTGCATTAGAAGATATTTGACCTCTTCTAGCTCCCACACCCCTTGCATTAGAAGTTCTTCGACCTCTTTTTAGTTCCCCCACCCCTTGCATTAGAAGTTCTTTGACCTTTTTAGCTCCCACACCCCTTGCATTAGAAGTTTTTTGACATCTTTTTAGCTCCCACAACCCTTGCATTAGAAGTTCTTTGACCTTTTTAGCTCCCACACCCCTTGCATTAGAAGTTCTTTGACCTTTTTAGCTCCCACACCCCTTGCATTAGAAGTTCTTTAACCTCTTTTTAGCTCCCACACCTCTAGCATTAGAAGTTCTTTGACTTCTTTTTAGCCCCCACACCTCTAGCATTAGAAGTTCTTTGACCTCTTTTTAGCTCCCACACCTCTAGCATTAGAAGTTCTTTGACTTCTTTTTAGCTCCCACACCTCTAGCATTAGAAGTTATTTGACCTCTTTTTAGCTCCCACACCTCTAGCATTAGAAGTTCTTTGACCTCTTTTTAGCTCCCACACCCCTTGCATTATAAGTTCTTTGACCTCTTTTCAGCTCCCACACCCCTTGCATTAGAAGTTTTTTTACCTCTTTTTAGCTCCCTCACCCCTTGCATTAGAAGTTCTTTGACCTCTTTTTAGCTCCCATACCCCCTTGCATTAGAAGTTCTTTGACCTTTTTTTTTTTTTTTTTTAGCTCCCCCACCCCTTGCATTAGAAGTTCTTTGACCTCTTTTTAGCTCCCACACCCCTTGCATTAGAAGTTCTTTGACCTCTTTTTAGCTCCCCCACCCCTTGCATTAGAAGTTCTTTGCCCTCTTTTTAGCTCCCCCACCCCTTGCATTAGAAGTTCTTTGACCTCTTTTTAGCTCCCACACCACTTGCATTAGAAGTTTTTTGACATCTTTTTAGCTCCCACAACCCTTGCATTAGAAGTTCTTTGACCTCTTTTTAGCTCCCCCACCCCTTGCATTAGAAGTTCTTTGACCTCTTTTTAGCTCCCATACCCCTTGCATTAGAGGTTCTTCGACCTCTTTTTAGCTCCCACACCTCTAGCATTAGAAGTTTTTGACCTTTTTTTAGCTCCCACACCCCTTGCATTAGAAGTTCTTTGACCTCTTTTTAGCTCCCACACCCCTTGCATTAGAAGTTCTTTGACCTCTTTTTAGCTCCCACACCCCTTGCATTAGAGGTTCTTCGACCTCTTTTTAGCTCCCACACCTCTAGCATTAGAAGTTCTTTGACCTATTTTTAGCTCCCACACCTCTAGCATTAGAAGTTCTTTGACCTCCTTTTAGCTCCCACACCTCTAGCATTAGAAGTTTTTTGACCTCTTTTTAGCTCCCACACCTCTAACATTAGAGGTTCTTTGACCTCTTTTTAGCTCCCACACCTCTAGCATTAGAGGTTCTTTGACCTTTTTTTAGCTCCCACACCTCTAGCATTAGAGGTTCTTTGACCTCTTTTTAGCTCCCACACCTCTAGCATTAGAGGTTCTTTGACCTCTTTTTAGTTCCCACACCTCTAGCATTAGAGGTTCTTTGACCTCTTTTTAGCTCCCACAGCCCTTGCATTAGAAGTTCTTTGCCCTCTTTTTAGCTCCCACACCTCTAGCATTAGAAGTTCTTTGACCTCTTTTTAGCTCCCATACCTCTAGCATTAGAAGTTCTTTGACTTCTTTTTAGTTCCCACACCTCAAGCATTAGAAGTTCTTTGACCTCTTTTTAGATCCCACACCTCTAGCATTAGAAGGTCTTTGACTTCTTATTAGCTTCCACACCTCTAGCATTAGAAGTTCTTTGACCTCTTTTTAGCTCCCACACCTCTAGCATTAGAAGTTCTTTGACTTCTTATTAGCTTCCACACCTCTAGCATTAGAAGTTCTTTGACTTCTTATTAGCTTCCACACCTCTAGCATTAGAAGTTCTTTGACTTCTTATTAGCTTCCACACCTCTAGCATTAGAAGTTCTTTGACGTCTTTTCAGCTCCCTTACCTCATGCATTAGAAGTTCTTTGACCTCTCTTTATAGCTCCCACACCTCTAACATTAGAAGTTCTTTGACCTCTCTCTTTAGCTCCCACACTTCTAGCATTAGAAGTTCTTTGACATATATTTCTAGGTTCCATACTTTTAGCATTAGAGGGTCTTCGATCTATATTTTGAGGTGCCTTACTTCTAGCATTAGAGGCTCTCTATTTTTAGGTATCTTACCTCTGGCATTAGAGGCTCCTCTTTGCTGTTCTCTCCGGTCTTCTGGTTTTCAAGATCTTCTTTCATCAGATTATCTATTTCTTTCGAGATTTAATTGTGTCTTTTCCTTAGTTCGTCAGTGTCATTCTAGATTTCAAAAGAGATTTCAGTGCCGCGAGTCCTCATTTCGTTAGATTCCTCAGGGAAATCGAAGGCATTTATTCTTTACCTATCTGGGCAATGAGTAAAGAGATGAATACTATAGATTTCTCCGCATACACTATCATGCCAAAGTAAATGACGAGCAACATGATATATTTACCAATGTCGTGTGGATATGTCCTTACTTCAATGGTGAATTTTGGGACAATCCTGTTGAAGAACTACACGTCACTCGCCGTTCAGTTGAACCATTCTGCCTCCACCCTCATTCCCTGTAAGCCTCGTACTTTTTCCAAGAGTCTTCATTAATAAGACATTGTCGCAAAAGCCCAAGCAAAGGATCCTTCAAGGCGCATTCATTATGATCTTCAAAGCTCAGCTGCAAACGGAAGATCCCGTGTCTTTCTATAGGTCGGGCGATATAAAACGAACGATCGGCAACTTCGGCAGCAACCAAAACCATCTGTAGTTGATGGTGTTCCGAAGACGTAACACATAATTCTTACCGGCAGCTTCCTATTCCGCCAGAACGCGATCTCTGTGAGTTAAGTGAAATCCTTCTCCCAATCAACTCATTTCCTCTTACTCCTATTAACACGCAATTCCTTGGTTGGATTTCGCCACCTACATATAGATCATGTGAGGTTTTGCAGGCTACGTTTGAAAAAATGAAGATCAGGTCTTCAGAAGTCATTTGAAGCTCGGGGAGGAGTTGTTCAGGACTACTGCTGGAGATTTCAGTTCTGGAGTCATTCAGAAATCCATGTTAAGTATATGGCTATGTCCTTTGAAGACTTTTGGAAATTCGGGAACGTTTTCTTCCGTTCTGGAGGCATTCAGAATTCCATGCTAAGTCTATGGCTATTTTTTCTGAAGCCATTTGGAAATCTGGGAAAGTTTTCTTCCGATACCGTTCTGAGATTCCGTTCTGGAGGCATTCAGAATTTCTTCTGAAGCCATTTGGAAATCCGAGAAGATTTTCTTCCGAATTCTTTTAGGACTCGCGAAAAATTCCATTCTTGTTTTATAACAACAACAACAACAACAACAACAATAATAATAATAATAATAATAATAATAATAATAATAATAATAATAATAATAATAATAATAATAATAAACTACGTGATTTGATTTATGGATTTGAGTTGAAACGTTTTGAAGACGCTAAACGCTCAACTTTGCAGTTTGAAGGAAACTTTAAGATACCAGGACGAAGGGCGAAGGGTAAATGAGGTTTAAAGCAAACCGAATTGAAATAGTTGATTTCAGCTAAATTATTTCAGGTTTGGGATTTAGAACAATCTATTTCTGGTACGAATCGATATATATATATATATATATATATATATATATATATATATATATATATATATATATATATATATATGTGTGTGTGTGTGTGTGTGTGTGTATACATGCATGTATATAAGCTTTTCTAGTATATGAATATTCTGTGTATATATGTATATTTGTACGATGTATATATATACATATATATATACACAGACATATATACATACATATACATGTATGTAATATATTCATACATATACATATAATGTATATATATATATATATATATATATATATAAAATACATACATATACATATATATGATATATATATATATATATATATATATATATATATAAACTATATATATATATATATATATATATATATATATATATAAACTATATATATATATATATATATATATATATATATATATATATATATATATATATATATATATATAAACTATATATATATATATATATATATATATAAACTATATATATATATATATATATATATATATATATGAATACAGTATATTTGCATGTACTGTACACACACACACACACACACACATATATATATATATATATATATATATATATATATATATATAAATACATACATACATACATACATATATACTGTTTGTACATACATACATCCTTAAATACAGCAGCCTTCGTATTCTCCCAACTGTTTATACATGCAAAAGCAAATGTAAAATGCATATCAACCTTGATATTTCATCGAGATTCCAGGTGTGGACAAGATATCTGTCCGCAAGTCACTGTACATTTTGTTCTTCAAAACGGAATAACATCTTGAAATCACTATCAAGTGTGGGTAAACGGGGCATGTATTGTTTAACATGCCTGACATCCACAAAATCTGCCATCGTGCTGAGAATCGGACAGAACAACCTTTCTCTTCGAACTGCAGTCTGTTACTGACCAGACTCAGCTTTTTCGAAGCGTATGCTCTTTATATGAAGTAAAGGGTCTTCTTTATGTATAACCATTTACTTTTATGTGATTATAAGGATATGCTTTTGCTCTAAAAGTAGAAGCTTTTGCTTGAAATGTTTATGAATACAAGTAGAAGGATTTCCTTCATATTTTGCAAGTATAAGCATATCATTTTCTTTATGAATACCGCCCAATGTAAAAGTATGAATATTGCATTATAATTCCCTACTAAATAGTTGCCCATGCTGTGAAATAAATCGAAAATCTTAAAAAAAAAAAAAAAAAAAAAAACATCCCCGTTATTCCAACGCATGACTTTAGCGAGTGAAAGTTTGACCTAATTAAAATTCAACCACGTATCCGATATTACCCGACATTTTAATTTTCTGCTGCGTTAAGCGCTGGTTTCTTTTGACAGCAAAAATAAAATGGAATGAAATAAGAAAGGAAATTATATCACAGGTCTTTTTATGGTGCTTTGTTACTTGATTTGATTTTTAGATGTGGATGTTTTCAGGGTATTTGTAAAGTGAATTGTGAATATCTTCAGAAATATATTATTGTTTTTTGTTGTTAGATTTTGTCGTGGTTCTTGATGAAAATAGATGTGGAGAAATAAAAAATGTGATTTTTTAAAAGATGGGTATTGATCCGGATGAAAATAAATGTGAGAAAAAGAATGATTTTTTTTTTCAAATATCGTATTGATCTGCATTTGTTTCGTGAAAAAAAAAGTTAATTGCAAATACTTTCAGCCATATATTTTTACTATTTGTCGTGATTCTTGATGAAAATAGATGTGGACAAATAAAAAATGTGATTTCTTAAAAGATGGTATTGATCCGGATGAAAATAAATGTGGAAAATCAAAAATGTGATTTGTTAAAAGATCGTATTGATCTGCATTTGTTTTGTAAAAAAAAAAAAAAAAAAAAAAAAAAAAAAAAAAGTAAATATTTTCAGCAATATATTTTTGCTTTTCATTGCTATAATTTGTCGTGGTTCACGAAAATAGATGTGGACAAATAAAAAATGTGATTTCTTAAAAGATGGTATTGATCAGGATGAAAATAAATGTAAAAAAATAAAAGAGATACGTGATTTGTTAAAAGATTGGATGGATCTGCATTTGTTTTGTAAAAAAAAAAAAATGCAAATAATATCATTCACTCTTGCGCTGTAGGCTTAGTTCATGTCACCACTTTTTATTTTTCAGTGGAATTTCCATTTCACAAAAAGTCAGAAATCACATGGGATTTTGGGTCCCCATTTGATATAAAAGGAAAACAGCTGATGGGAGTCAAGGCCTAAAGCCTATATCAGATTACATGCTGTTGAAATAAATAGAATTTGTACTAATTCTGGATGGAGATAAATGTAGAGAAATAAAAATTGTGATAATTTATTATAAAAAGAAATTATAAATTACACTTCTTGTGTACCTCAGTTATATTACCAACAATCAATTCTTTTCACTGATATTTTAATTTGACTAAATAATTCAAAAATTACATAGGATTTTGGTTTCCATTTTTATATAAAATGTAAAAAATTGATGGAAGTCAAATCCTAAAGCCTACTGTATATGTGAATTCATATTTTGTTCCTACTGTGGAAATGAATCATTAGGTTGGAAGATGAATTCGTTTGACATGAAACGTATGCAAATTAGACCAGTGATTTTAGTTAAGTCTTGTTTGTCTCTCAATCGAATAGAGAATGAATCGACCATTGCAAAATGCTATAGTCGGCACAAGCGCTTATAATCCAAACCAACATGGGTCGGATCCTACCATGATTTCACTCCCATTTCTATGGGGTTTTTGAAGGTAAATGTAATCAATGGAATTGGATTCATGCATGGGAAATATAATTTCATATCCCAACGTGGTCATTTGCATATCGAGTTAACAAAGTTGTTGCCTAATTTTGAGGGAAATGGAATGGTTGGGGACTTTCGTTCAAATATTAGATATTTATTTGGTTCTGTTTCTTTCACACGACCATTTAAGGTTTTATTTATAATGTTAATGGTAAAATGGGTTATTGTTTTTCATAAGTATTAAGGGAAAAATACGCAATGACGTATTCTGTTTGTATATTTTTTTTACCGTTTATTGAGAAAATATGGATATATTTTTGGCAGTGACAAAATTATGCCGACTCTTTGAAAATACCCTTTTTTATTTGGTAAACTTTTATGTAAATATTTTCAGAAAATTATTTTTCAGTATCACTTTTTCTTTTTGGAATGAGAAATTGTAAGGTTTTTATATAGATTTAGGAAAATAATCGTGATGTTGAACCTTTTTCAGATGTTCATATTATTATCTCAGAGGAGCAAGTTATTCAAGAACAATATACTGTAGACGGTTAATAACACCTAAGGGTTTCAAGCAAGTTTATTAAATGTACAGAAGACTGAAAAAAGCCTTTCGAAATATACGCAATGATGATGGGGATTAAAAAAGAAAAAACACTCTTGCGCTGTAGGCTTAGTTCATGTCACCACTTTTTATTTTTCAGTGGAATTTCCATTTCACAAAAAGTCAGAAATCACATGGGATTTTGGGTCCCCTTTCGATATAAAAGGAGATCAGCTGATGGGAGTCAGGTCCTAAAGCCTATATCAGATTTCATGCTGTTGAAATAAATAGAATTTGTACTAATTCTGGATGGAAATAAATGTAGAGAAATAAAAATTGTTGTGATGATTTATTATAAAAAAAAATTATAAATTACACTTCTTGTGTACCTCAGTTATATTACCATCAATCAACTCTTTTCACTGATATTTTAATTTGACTAGATAATTCAGAAATTACATGGGATTTTGATTTCCCTTTTTATATAAAATGTAGAAAATTGATGGAAGTCGAGATCCTAAAGCCTACTGTATATGTGAATTCATATTTTGTTCCTATTATGGAAATAAATGATTAGGTTGGAAGCTGAATTCGTTTGACATGAAACGTATGCAAATTAGACCAGTGATTTTAGTTAAGTCTTGTTTGTCTCTCAATCGAATAGAGAAGGAATCATTCATTGCAAAATGGTATAGTCGATACAAATGGTTATTATCGAAACCAACATGAGTCGGATCCTACCATGATTTCTCTCCCATTTCCATGGGGTTTTTGAAGGTAAATGTAATCAATGGAATTAGATTCATGCATGGGAAATATAATTTCATATCCCAACGTGGTCATTTGCATATCGAGTTAACAAAGTTGTTGCCTAATTTTGAGGGGAATGGAATGGTTGGCGGTTCTCGTTCAAATGCTGAATATATATTTGGTTCCGTTTCTTTCGCACGACCATTAAAGGTTTTATTTATAACATTAATGGTAAAATGGGTTATTGTTGTTCATAAGTATTGAGGGAAAAATACGCAATGACGTATTCTGTCCGTATGACATATTTTTTTATCGTTTTTTAAAGAAATATGGATATATTTTTGGCAGTGACAAAATTATGCTGACTCTTCGAAAAGGCCTTCTTTATTCGGTAAACTTTTATGTAAATATTGTGGGAGAATTATTTTTCAATATCACAGTTTATTTTTTTAGAATCAGAAATGGAAGAGGTTTTATATAGATTTATGAAATATAAAAATATTGTTGAACCTTATCATATGTTCACGTCAATATGACAGAGGAGCAAGTTATTCAAGAACAATATAAACGGTTAATAACACTTATGTTTTTCAGTGTCATTTACCAGATATACAAAGACTAAAAGAAGCCTTTCGAAATATACGCAATAACCATGATGATGATGATGGAAACTGTTCCGCCTATTTTCTCCTTTCTATTAATCAATTTACATTATATTGAACCGTGGTGGGTGTAGGAGGCCTATGTCCTTCTGCAGCCGAGGTCTAGAAGATAATAGGAATAGGAGGTAGGCAAAAGGATGAGGTTTGACCACAAAGGGAGAGATAGAGGGTCTATGAGAGTCAGAAGTAACATACCGAGGGAAGTAATTCTAAATCTGTTAGTAGAATCAAGCCTCAATGTTCGTGAAAATTGATATGAACTTAAATATTAACTATTTTTGCTTATAGTCGATTAGACTCCCAAGATTTCACAACTTGATAGATTGATTGGAAGAGCTTGTCTGCGTTTATTTACTTTAAATGAATGTCACCCAGGTAATTACTGGTCGGACTCAAGCGCGCTCAATTTTTAATGATCGTGAACCAGTTGCGTATAAAATCATGTTACTATCTAGCATTCACTTTGATAAAATTAAGAGTAAATAGTACAGTCTACTCTACATCATAGCGATGACTCTTTTCTTCATTTACTACATTTCTCATGAAGTCTTTTGACGTATCTTCGCTTTAGGTTGAATTTTGTGAAAACGGACGTCTCCGAGAATTGTACTGTACTCCATAAAGCTTTTAAAACTGGCAAATGGAACCTCCGTTAAACTGACGTAATCCGTCTTCTTAGAGACGCAATAAATATTTGTTTACTGTCATGAACGTCCGCTGTATAAGTGCCGTTTCATTAAGGCAGATGTGATGTTTGGAAAAATGCCACAAGATTACCAAGATAATTCGGTTGAATTTATAATCAGTATGAAAGCTTGTCAAAATTGCATCACATGCGCTCACACATGCGTGTATTTCAGATTAAGACAGGTGGTTCAGCGGCTGTCACCTCTAAATCAAGAGCCATCAATCACTACCATTATCCATTAGTGATATTCATAATTCTCTCTCGGTTGTATATAAAGGAGGTATGATAGCCGAACGGATTTCGCTACACAGATCGCTAAAACGCACTCGAGTCTGTTTGCCTGATTCAAGAGAGAGATTTGAACTATGAATAAAAGTAGTGTTTGAGTTATGGACGAAACTTTACATTAATCGCATTTGAAAAATAGCTTTAGAAAAAAGAATATTTTTTTTTGGAAAATAAAGACCAACCCGTAATGCACCAACCTACAAAGTTTCAACAAAAACATATAAAGAAAAGACTGTGATTTATGTTTATAGTTAATCAGAAGGTAATAAAAGTTAGCGTTAGGTTGTTATTTTGTTTTTTCAAAGACATCTGGATATTGTACTTTTCTCTTATCTATGAAAGTAAAAATTTATGATGACTAATATTTTAGCCATTTTTTTTACTTAGTAACGTATAGAATCATAATTATGAATATTGTTGAAATTGGAACAATTGAGATTATAGCGAAATGATATTAAGTACTAAAAGTCAACATTTGAAAAGAAATATTCATCTCTATTACTGTGGTCTTTCTATTGTGTTAGTATTCTTTTGTTCTGATGGTAATTGCTTGTTAAAATTTTTTGGTGGCCAGAAATATAGGGGCCATTGTAGAACAGATGTAAATGCGCTAAGAGAAAAAAAAAAAAAAAAATATATATTTATTTATGTTTTTGAATGAGACTGAAAGAGGAAGCTATTTTTCCATCAGAAATATTATTCATTTACCAATGGTCTTCAACCTTACATGTGGGACGATGATTATTTTTATATATTACTTTTGTGAAAGCAATATTGTGTGTTCCGTTTCATTACTTTTCCTGAATGTTCATTTCCAAGTTTCCTTGAATGTTAGTTCTGTCACTGTGCGTGAATGTTGGTTTTTAGGTTTCCTTGAATGTTGGTTCTGTCACTTTTCGTTAATTTTGAATTCTAACTTTCTTTGAATTTTGGTTCTGCCACTTTTCGTTAATGTTGAATTCTAACTTTCCTTGAATGTTGGTTCTGTCTCTTTCCTTGAATGTTGATTTCTAATTTCCTTGAATGTTGGTTCTGCCACTTTTCATTAATGTTGAATTCTAACTTTCCTTGAATGTTGGTTCTGTCTCTCTCCATGAATGTTGATTTCTAACTTTGAATTTTGGTTCTGCCACTTTTCGTTAATGTTGAATTCTAACTTTCCTTGAATGTTGGTTCTGTCTCTTTCCTTGAATGTTGATTTCTAATTTCCTTGAATGTTGGTTCTGCCACTTTTCATTAATGTTGAATTCTAACTTTCCTTGAATGTTGGTTCTGTCTCTCTCCATGAATGTTGATTTCTAACTTTCTTTGAATTTTGGTTCTGCCACTTTTCGTTAATGTTGAATTCTAACTTTCCTCGAATGTTGGTTCTGTCTCTTTCCATGAATGTTGGTTCTGTCTCTTTCCATGAATGTTGATTTCTAACTTTCCTTGAATTTTGGTTCCGTCACTTTTCGTTAATGTTGAATTCTAACTTTCCTTGAATGTTAGTTCTGTCTCTTTCCATGAATGTTGATTTATAATTTCCTTGAATTTTGGTTCTGCCACTTTACGTTAAAGTTGAATTCTAAC
Organism: Palaemon carinicauda; assembly: GCF_036898095.1. Lineage (NCBI taxonomy): Eukaryota > Metazoa > Arthropoda > Malacostraca > Decapoda > Palaemonidae > Palaemon > Palaemon carinicauda. Next base: position 110,407,472 of record NC_090745.1, on the reverse strand, counting down.
TTTCCTTGAATGTTGGTTCTGTCTCTTTCCATGAATGTTGATTTCTAATTTCCTTGAATTTTGGTTCTGCCACTTTACGTTAAAGTTGAATCCTAACTTTCCTTGAATGTTGGTTCTGTCTCTTTCCATGAATGTTGATTTCTAATTTCCTTGAATGTTGGTGCCCCACTTTTCGTAAAAGAGGATTCACCACTTTTGTGAATTTTAGTTCCTCACTTTCCCAGAAAGATGCCTCGTCACTTCCCATGAATAAGAGTCCATCTCTTTTCATGATTGTTTGGTTTTTCGTTCTTCCATAACTCGTTGGAACCCCTGAGTGGATGTTGTGTCGCTTCCATTCGACATTCCAGAGCAAAAAGATCGAGGTGACTGGACCTTGTTAAGCTGTAGTCTTTTGACGCCAATGAAAAGGCAAAGATTTCTTTATCATTTTTGAAGATTTTTTTTTATTCATTTTGTGTGTGTGTGTGTGTGTGTGTGTGTGTGTGTGTGTGTGTGGGTGGAGGGATGTATTGACGAAAACGAAGCACAGAACAGAAATTGATGGGGACGATTCCATCTTGGACAAATCACGGAACAGAAATTGATGGAGACGATTCCATCTTGGACAAATCACGGAACAGAAATTGATGGAGACGAATCCATCTTGGACAAATCACGGAACAGAAATTGATGGAGACGATTCCATCTTGGACAAATCACGGAACAGAAATTGATGGAGACGAATCCATCCAGGACAAATCACGGAACAGAAATTGATGGAGACGAATCCATCCAGGACAAATCACGGAACAGAAATTGATGGAGACGAATCCATCCAGGACAAATCACGGAACAGAAATTGATGGAGACGAATCCATCCAGGACAAATCACGGAACAGAAATTGATGGAGACGAATCCATCCTGGACAAATCACGGAACAGAAATTGATGGAGACGAATCCATCCAGGACAAATCACGGAACAGAAATTGATGGAGACGAATCCATCCTGGACAAATCACGGAACAGAAATTGATGGAGACGAATCCATCCAGGACAAATCACGGAACAGAAATTGATGGAGACGAATCCATCCTGG
>NC_090745.1:110398892-110403892 GCF_036898095.1 Palaemon carinicauda | reverse complement strand
TCAGTCACGCCCGGACGACCTTATTTAAAATAAAATAATAGTTTGGATAATTTTTCTCTAATTTTTCCTAATGCATAACTGTCGATTATTCTAATGTTATTATGTATGTTATTAGATAAGTATATGTATTTAAGATTTTTATTTGTTCGTTATTAGATTTTAATCGTTATGTTTTAATCTTTATTACATTCTAAACGTTATTATATTTTAATCGTTATTAGATTTTAGTCGTTATTAAATTTTAATCGTTATTAGATTTTAATTGCTATTTTATTTTAATCTATTATATTCTAATCGTTATTATATTTCAATCTTCATTATATTTAAATTGTTATTAGGTTTTAATCAATATTATGTTTTTATCTTTATCATATTTTAATCTTCATTATATTCTAATCGTTATATGATTTTAATTTTCGCTATATAATCGTTATTGGGTTTTAACAGTTATTATATTTTAATCGTTATTATTATTTAATCTTTATTATATCTTCATCTTCCCTAATGTATTTTTTTTCTTCAAATCGTAACATTCTACTATGAGAGCGATTGCTTTTCAAATAAGCTGTCTTACAGACTTCTTATTGATTAGATATGACTCGTAAATTCCCACCATCGTTTCACCTCCTTTCCATCTTTCAAAAACAGCCCTGTAAAGCCGGGGTTAAACGGTCGAACCCGGTTGTCGAACCTACTCGTCAAACGGCTCGAAGAGGTGGAGTCAGCCACAAATACATAAGGTTTGTGGACAATGAAGCCCCGCCCACAAAAGTCAGGCGAGAACAGACTTACTTCGAACCGTTCGAAGAATTTGTTCCACAACCAAATACCCGGTTCATACGTTCGAACATCACTTAAAACACTTGTTTGTCGAACTGCGTTCGACGAACCGTTCGACCGTGTAAACCCCGCTTTTAAGCCTCACTGTCAGTAAAAATGAAAGTAGGAACAGAAAGAGGCGAGAGAGAGAGAGAGAGAAAGAGAGAGCGAGAGAGAGAGAGAGAGAGAGAGAGAGAGAGAGAGAGAGAGAGAGAGAGAGAGAGAGAGGGAGAGAGAGAGAGAGCGAAATAAGAGAGATGAAGTTGCAGGTCACGTAAGGACATTTCAGGGTTCTTTTATGAAAGGAGAAGTGCAATGTCTGGTAAGGACATTCTAAGCTCGACCCACTTCTCCCTCTTTATTAAGGGGCAAGACGAAAGGGAAAGGATATTACTGTATAAGGATATAAATTATTTTTAAATTGATTTTCTAAGTTATTTTTCGTCATATTTTGTCCTTCATTGTTATCTGTTGGCGCTTACAAGGGATGTATAAAATGTCTGTTGCAAGTTTGGGTGATAATTATATATTTTTATTTTTATTTCCAAAAGCTTTATTGTTTCATCACTTGCTTGGGGGGTGGGGGCCTCTTTGTTATCCGATTCTTTTGTCGCGTACATCGGACGTATAAAATGTCTGTGGAAAATCTGGGTAACATTGTTTCTATATATAAATATACCCATGGATTATCTTTTTTAAATCGTATCGTAGTTTTTTTTTTTTTTTTTTTTTTTTTTTTTTTTTGCGTTATATAATATGCTCTATTCAGTAGCAAGTTCTTATTTAGATTTTGATTTTTCAGTATAACTTGGATTCCTCAAATCGAATGCTAAATCCCTATCACCCACAAATGAATTATATGAAGTCTGAAATCTTTTATGTTCAAAGGTGTTAAGACTCGAGAATTTTTTTGCTAAATTTCACCTTGATTGACGGAGTGCTAGCCAGACAGGTAGACAGACAGACCGGCTAGCTGACAGACAGCTCAATTATTAGATACCACTGTGAAAAAAATTAAGATTTTAGATCATATAAATCTATACCGCTATTCAGTAGCGTCCTTATGTTCGGTTATCTGTTTCATTTTGGTCTTTGATATATGTTAGTGATATGAAGAATTATAAATAGCTATTTTAGGCTGTGATGTGTGTTTCCTCTAAATTAGCCTATGAAATCGAGAAGGACACCTCGTCTTCCTTCAAAATGTACAAAGAAAAGTTAGTGTTGTGGTGGCCTATTGGCAACGTCCCTGTCTGGCTATTCTTGGAATGGGAGTTCGAGTCCCGCTCAAGTTCGATAGTTTCTTGTAGTGTCTGAAGCTTCACCATCCTTGTGAGCTAAGGATGAGGGGTTTAGAGGAGCCTATAGGTCTACCTACTGAGTCATTAGCATCCATTGCCTGGCTCTCCCTGGTCCTAGCTTTGGGTGCTGATCATATGTATATATGGTCAGTTTTTAGGGCATTCTACTGTTAACTAGGACATTGCCACTCTCCCTTGCGTCTGCCATTCATGAGCGGCCTTTAAACGTTACGTTGATGTAAGTCTCTCTAATTCATAGAACAATATGTACATTTGAAATAGAGTTTAGAGGTATGAAAACTAGCAAGCACTTCAAATCATTATCATTTTCTTAACTGATGTAAATGTGTGTATATATATATATATATATATACGTATATATATATATATATATATATATATATATATATATATATATATATATATATATATATATATATATATATATATATATACGTATTACGTATATATATATATATATATATATATATATATATATATATATATATATATATATATATATATATGCATATACATATGTGTGTGTGCGTAAATTTGTATTATATACATACTCACTTCCTTTTCTTCCTCGTAACTCTCTCTCTCTCTCTCTCTCTCTCTCTCTCTCTCTCTCTCTCTCTCTCTCTCTCTCTCTCTCTCTCGTCACATTTTACTCACCCTGCCTTTTACAACTTTTTCTCTCTCTCTCTCGTGCCACTATAAAGCCTAACATAATTTCCGGCATGGACGTCAACGTATAATTGAATTTCTTCTTTACTTCTGCGGCAGGACACAATTTTTTTCTTCCAATTGTGTGTTTTTTTTTCTTTAGTGGAATGAAAGTTCCTAAACTAGCTGTGTGACCTTGAAATTACTTATCCTTTTTTATTTTTTTTGCTTAAATTTAAGAAAGAGGATAAAATGGTACTATTCACGGTAAAAATAACTTTTATTTACTAAAGATTGCTCTTCTTGGAGATAGTATTTTTACATATTTCATAGTTGTATGAAATGTTGTATTCTAGAAATGGAACATATGTTCGTAATTTATAAGGGATTGTGGTTTGTGATATATAACCATAATTACTTTCTCGAAAAATTCTAATTTCATGATGGGAAAATCTCACGTAAAAAACGTTCACGAGGATTTTGTTATTTTAATTTTGTACACTTTGTACTCACTTAAGGCAATGATTTACCTATACAATTCTTTGCTTATCCTCTCGCTAGTTATTATAATTCCCTTACATTATCATATAGTGTTTGTTTTCCTTTTCATTATTTATACTGTATTCCTCTTCCTCTTATAAAACTCGTTGCATCAGTCTTACAATTTCTTTAACTTCATCTTCGAAAATTTTCCGTCAATCTCCTCATCATAACCCCAATTTTGTTTTTATTTTAACTTTTTCTTCTTCTTTCGCGGTCTGACGATCCAACTTATCAGTTCTCATGAGAAAATCAACAATCACTAAACTTCTTCATCTCTCGGTAGAAACACAAGAGTTTTTTCAAACTTATTATTTATTAGAAATTTCAATATTGTATTTTGATACCAGTCTAACTAAATACATATACTGGATCCCTTAATTTTGCAAGGCATGTTCAGGTTAGAAACGACAGGGCCTCTGTTGACTGAAGCAGTCTGCTGCATACCTATTAGAAACGACAGGGCCTCTGTTGACTGAAGCAGTCCTGCTGCATACCTAATAGTAAATAGATTGTAGTTCTAAGCCTTTTACGCACTAGTTTGAATTTTCTACGCAAAGAAAACCCCCTTAAGCTATATACATTTATGCATGAAGGACAAATTATAAATACGCATTTACCCATATAATGAGATATTTATAGTCCAGTTGTACTGTATCATTGCATCAACGTCCGTATTTGTAATCAACTTCATTGCTATTTTCTTTTTCTTTTGTCATAATTTTGGCCATTTGCTTTTGTCTTTTTTTAAACCCTTTTGTCGTGGTTTTGCCAATGAATGTTTAAGGATGAATATTATTCTTCTGTAAGGGCAGGTGTATATTGTTTTACTATCTTGTTTCAAACAAGTTCTTACAAATCTTGAGATAGACATAGACGATGTGGAAAGTGCCGAGAAGGTGTGTTAATTTCCCCCCCCCCCAAAAAAAAAAAATTGCGATATGCGTGAAGATATCAATAAAGCATATTGTAATTGACACACAATCTTAATTTAGCAATTAAAAAAAAGTAATTTTGATTGTCGGTTTTCCGTAGTAAGTATTAATAAGATGGAAAATTTATGCCTATTATAATTATGATAGGAAAAATATTTTACAACGCTTTGAAGAGCTAAAACGCAGTGCAGGAGAGAGGAAAGGGAGAGGGTTGTCAAATAAATAAAAGAGGGAAAGGGAGAAAAAACGTGGAATAAAGCAGACAGGAACACGAGATCTTTTGAATGCTAAAGTACCGCAAGTCTAATGAAGTGGTGTTTGTTCCTGACCTAGAAAAGGAAGCAGGATTTACCATCCTGATCTGTGACAAGTAGGGCTGTACGGTTGTAACCTGGAAAATTAGGCCAGGTTTACGGCCATGACCTGGTAAATAAGACTGTATATGGTCGTGATCTGCAAAACGAATCAGTGTGTAAGGTTGAGACTTTAATAATGAAATTGGTGTATGGTCCTGGTATAGAAAAATGACACGGAGTATATAAACCTTGACTATGAAAAGGAAAAAACGAACATAAAACAAGATATTAAGCAAGTAAGCAGTTGATTCTACCAGTGTTGCCCTTAGTCATAAATAAACCTCGATAGTGCAAAGTATTCTTGTAGTTTAAATCCAGCTGGGATCAGATTGTAGAATGATTTTCCTAATCCGGTAGTTGAGTCGGTGGAACGTCAGAAA
>NC_090745.1:110395555-110398392 GCF_036898095.1 Palaemon carinicauda | reverse complement strand
CTCTCTCTCTCGCTCTCTCTCTCTCTCTCTCTCTCTCTCTCTCTCTCTCTCTCTCTCTCTCTCTCTCTAATGAATTTGAAACGTACTCTTAAGATGGAATAATTGAACGAAAATGTTATTAAATCTCTCTCTCTCTCTCTCTCTCTCTCTCTCTCTCTCTCTCTCTCTCTCTCTCTCTCTCTCTCTCTCTGCAAAATCACTGATATAATATGTTTAATGTGTTTCCTCGAATTATAGATAATAAGGAAAGACAGTGTTTGACATTTTTATCAATCTATCAACTATTTCTGAAACTTGTTGCATCGGAATAAATGCTTTCATCTGAAACTCAGCCATCCAAATTAGACAAGATATGTTACTATTATGTAATAAGAAATATTACAGTTCTTATTGAAACCTCTCTCTCTCTCTCTCTCTCTCTCTCTCTCTCTCTCTCTCTCTCTCTCTCTCTCTCTCTCTCTCTCTCGCACACATATTACATACACACACACGCATATATTTATATATATACATATATATAATTATATATATGTATACATATAATATATATATATATATATATATATATATATATATATATATATATATATATATATATATATGCATATAAATACACACTACATGCATACATATTGCCGTGTATTCATACATATAACACTTTGCTTACAGAAAAGTAACGCCAACCTATAACATATGAATAACAAATATATAAATACATCCAAAAGGTCTGATCAATCCCGAATTCACCTTTACTTGAAAAATAAAGGATAGAAAAATTTTGTGTTTTCCGAGTATCCCGACCCTTTGATATTGGAATACAATTACAGAGATTTTTTCTATCCTTACTTAGAGCCTTTGACTCTGTTTACATGGGTCTGATACCGTTACTAAAAGTGTTTTAATGGTTTAAAGGCCACTCATGAATGGCAGAGGCAAGGGACAGTGACAATGCCCTAGATACTGACCATATATACAAATAATCAGCGCCCGAGCCCCGCTGTCCACGCAAGCTAGGACCAAGGAGGGGCAGGCAATGGCTGCTCATGACTCAGCAGATAGACCTGTAGGCTCCCCAAACCCCCCATCCTTAGCTCACAAGAATGGTGAGGTTGCAGCAACCAAATAAACTATCGAGTTTGAGCGGGTCTCGAACCCCCACTCTGGCGATCACAAGTCAGGGACGTTACCACATCGGCCACCTAAACACTAACCCTACTTGGTTAGTCCTGAAGACTGTTATACTACTGTTTTGGGGCAAAATAGATTTCTTAAAACATTCAGGGTTCGGGTATATACAAGGACTTAAAACTAGAAACATGGTATATTGAGCTTAAAGAAAAGCTTCTGTCCTCTCTTTTATTACCCAGTCTAATGTGACCTTCGCCAACAGAATAAATTGCTATATCTACACCACAGTTAGATGCACCTCCCCCTCCCCCCCCCCTCTCTCTCTCTCTCTCTCTCTCTCTCTCTCTCTCTCTCTCTCTCTCTCTCTCTCTCTCTCTCTCTCTCTCTCTCTCTCCTATATTACTGATCTCGATAAAGCTTTATAATACACTACCCCGAAATTAAGTGCTTAAAATGATGTCCTCCATCATGCTTTCCAATTCAACCCTGGCATTTATAGCAAAGAAACCTCATCTTCACACTCTTTTAAACATCGCCTATTCTTGAAACCTTCACCGACGAGCAGAAAAACCACAAACGACTTGCCCTGAGAAACCACAGCAACCCACCCGAACCTTGGAGCGTGTAGTAAAAGAGGAATTAAACTATAATGAAATTATTCAAATGACCCATTAGTCGTATCCTTAAGAGGTCCTCTCTGGAGAGATCCCTACCTGAACACCGGTGGATCCTGTAACCACATCAAAGGACTCGCCTCCCTGTTCAGAAAACTCCTTTGGGAGATCTACCTTCGACGGTTCCCTTTGAGAGAAGTTAAGAGTTTATAGTTCGAGGTAATTCTTTTGGTGATTAAATTTGCAATTCGTAAGATCCTTTACCCTCGCTGTTCGCTTCTTGGGAGAAGCAGGCGGAGCCGATTGTTTCAAGGGAATAGCGATGCTTGTCTCCAAATTCTTTTCTGAAGGGTTTGGATTTATAGATTTGGGCCATATGACCAGGTGCCTGGGCCGGTGAGACCATTCAGCACCCAAATAGCTAGGTATAAGCCTCTTATGAGTAAAGAGTTAAAAGAAGTTGGACACCATGATGGAAAAGAAATGGAGATAAAATAAAAAAGCTTAAAAAGTGGGATTAGTTATGAACCAGAGATGGGTTGCATAAACTCTTAGAGTATTCATACAGTGCGCATCGTAAAGTCCACTGACAGCCCTACTCTCATAAGAGGAATCTTGAGATAGCGTTGGTATTGTGTAACCAGATTTCAGAGTTCGAAACCAGACTCTCTACCATCTTAAGCGGGCTTTACACGATCGAACGGTTCGTCGAACAAGGTTCGACAGAAAGTGTTTGAAGTGATGTTCGAACGTGTGAATGGGGTATTTGGTTGTCGAACATGTTCATTAAACAGCTCGAAGAAAGTCTGTTCTCGCCTGACTTTTGTGGGCGGAGCTTCATTATCCACGAACCTTCAAACCGTTTAACAAGCAGGTTCGACAACCGGGTTCGATGAGCAGTTCGACCATGTAAACCCCGCTTTACATCCCTTGCTTCACTTGAGGCCTCGGGGCACAATTCCGTGCTGGCATATGGACGGGTTAAACTAATTCTGAACTAACGTCTGAGCATGCAATTTGAATAAATTGCCTAGGAAACAAAAGAAAATTACAACGCATCATCTGCATAATATAATTGGGATGGAATGTTTATTC
>NC_090745.1:110363055-110390555 GCF_036898095.1 Palaemon carinicauda | reverse complement strand
GTTCTCGGGGAGGATAAATCTTCCCTTGGGAGTTGCAACGCCTTCCTTGCTTTGGTGCTCTGGAAGCTGGCAGGTATTATACTACTGCGCTGGCCCTTTCCCTTAGATCTCCCTTAGGCTAAGACAGAGTTCTTGGCTGCGGGTGATCTGTCACTAAAGCAAGGTTGGCAGGACCCTCTTGTCCCTTCCCCCTCTATCTCCGTAATGGCCTAGCCATTACTGTACTGTACCTTGCCGGCCGGCAGAGCTGGCCGGCAGGGGTATTACTGTACCATATGTCATTCTACTTCTGGACCTAGTATAGGTTGGGATATGGATTGACTAAGCCCATTGCCGGCCGGCAGAGACGCTGGACGGCAAGGGTCTTATGTTTTCGAGTGCTGCCCGGACCTCTCTTGGTCCCTCATCCATGCCTGCCGGCAGAGCCGGACGGCATTGGTCAAGGAAGCCTGAATTAAGTTTCTCCCCTTCCTTATATGCACTCTTTCGGTTGCCGGGCTTGGGGGGTTGTGTACACTCTTATCCCGGCATCCATTCTATTTTCTTCTAGTGCTGTACCTGTCCCGGCAGCCGGCCTATGAGGCCGGCAGCCGGGCAGGGGTAGTCTTCTGGTTCTTTTGCTGCCGGCTGGCATCGGTCTTGTACCTTTGCCGGCCGGCTTATGTCAGTCCTTGTCTGCCGGTCACCAAGAGTGTGGCCGGCAGCTGGGTACTACCTTGTGTAGTTGCTGGCCGGCAATCATTGCCGGCCAACACTGGCTGTTGCTGGCCGGCAGCTGCTGCCGCCGGCACAGGCATTTGAACCAGAGGGCTGCCGCCCTATAGCTGTTAAGTAGTATACTTTAAAGCTAATTGTGGTGTGTGCCGGCCGGCAAAGGCAGGCCGGCACACATCCTCCTATACTGTACTAGTATTCTTCTGTATAGCATATACAGTAAGAAGAAAACTATAGTAAAAGTTTAGGTACAGCACTGTATCTTCTAATACTATTGTGTTTTCTTACACAGCCCTTTGCTGTTGCCCTCAGACAGGAAGCAGAGTTCTTCCCCGTCTATTATCCAGGATTTTTAAAATCATTGCCTAGGTGTGAGCTCCACCTGTTTCCTCTGGAAACCTTGCATTGGTTACTCTAGTAGAGATAAACCATTTTTGATTTTATTATCCGGAAGGCTGCAGCAATGGGTTGTGAGGGAAACACAAGTGTGTGTCTTTCAATTATGAATTGTTATGCTATACTATGCATATCCAGTGATACATAGTTCACTTGATACTCATGGAAATTTCTTCTCTTTACAGGAGGACCCTCCGAAGTGCGGAAATGTTTTCTGCAATGTCCGCAGCAAGAACCTCTGCGGACATGAGTGTTGTAGGAGACACGCAGCATGCGCTGTCTCCAAGGATGATCTCCAGTATTGGGACCCTCAGGTATGTACTGTATGCACTAACCTGATTACTGAGGCTTTTGATTCCCCTAGAACGGCGGAATCAAGGGATATAGCTAGGGAAAAGCTTCGTACTTGGGTAAGGGGCTTCAAGAAGAACACCTCTGGCCCTTATCTTCCAAGTGAGAAGATGAGGGCGTATCTTTTTCCCCAGGCATCAGCTGAGGCAGTGATTCCCCAGCCTCAAGAGGAGATCCTTCAAGATCAAGTCCAGGTGGACGAGGAAGTCGCAGATGCGATGCAAGACATCCAGTTGTGTGACAGGATGTCTGACCTGGACGATCGTTTGGAAGAAGACCTCCTGGCAGAAGGTCAGGATCAAGTTCAAACCCCGGATGTCGTAGAGGATGAGGTCGACGAGGTGTCGGCTGCTCCGGTTCAGATGCCGGAGCCTATCCCCTCAACATCGGCTGGCCTCCCAGTAGAACTGGGACAGGCCCTCTCTTCGATTGTTGGAATGATCCAACAAATGCAGAAGGAGAATCAGGAGAAGGCGGCTGCAATGGAACTGCGTATGCAGTCCCTGGCAGAATCACATGGGCCCCGGAAAAGGCTCAATGTGAAAGACCTTCCCATATGCTCAGATGCTAACCCATGGAGGTATGCTGAGCACATGCCGATGACGACTGGAAAGATCGTCATTTCGGATAAGCTGGGTTCAGTTCCCCTAGAGGAGGTAGAATTCTGGCCCAGCAAGGCATCATATCCGGACTGCTATGTCCGGCTGAGAAAAGAACCAGCTTCAAGGGAGGAGACAGAGCCGAAGGAGGTCATTGTTATGGACCACGCTAAGGCTCAAGCCCTACTTTCATCCTCGATGAAAGAGAGGGGCTTCTCGAATTCGAAGGTAGCTGCATTGAGCAAGAAGCTCCCTTCGTTTGTGTCCTCTCCTGATAGAGCCTTCCCCTTTTTACAGAAAGGGTTTGCGGCTGTCCTAAAGGCAGTCGAGGCCGGCAAGCCTTGCCCCTCCCTGGAGGAGTGTAAACCCTTGTCGCTGGCTCTACCTATGGACCACAAAGACTGGAAGGATGTCCATCTAACATTCTCAGTGGGAAAGTTGGAGGCTGATATTGCCGGACGGCAATTCGGCGAGGACCTCCCCAAGCTGTCCGAATCTCTTTTACGAAGAGAGTTCGAGACAAAAGAAAGACTGGCTGCCTCAATGTCTCATCAGACTACTCTCGAGACGATGGCAAGTGACCCCAAGGTCCATGAAATGTTCATGGTAGTGGCTAAGTCTCACTTAGCCACAGTGACGAAGGACCTTTATAACTTCGTCAAGGCAAGGAGAGCTTGCAGGGAGTTCGTGTTCACCGGGGCTTCGGTGAGACACGAGCCAAGGAAGTTAATCTCCTCCAACATTTGGGGAAAAGACTTTTTCCCTACCGATGTGGTCAAAGAGGTTGTTGATAAGGCCGCCGTGGAGAATAGAAATCTTCTCCAGAAGTGGGGCCTGGCTATCAAAAGAAAATCTTCCCCGGATGAGGGTCCTCAACCAAAGAGGAAGAATATGAAGACTAGGCTACCATCTCGGCCAGCCAAGCCTTATAGACAGCAACAGCAACTGCAATTGCCTTTGCCTCCAGTGCCCCAGATGGTGGCACAAACCCCGACTGCCTTTCAGTGGGTACCCCAGGCGGTGCCAGGTCAGTCAACCACATTCGCCCCAACGTTCGAAGGACAGTCTTCTTCCTTTCGTGCAAAACCTAGAGGAGCAGCCAGAGGCTCGTCTAGGCGCCCCTCAAGGGGAAGGGGATTCAGAGGTGGTCGTGGTCAGGGAGGCAAGACCTCAGGACGGCAGTCCAAGTGAAATGATACCGGTAGGAGGGAGACTGATGAAATTTTGGGATCGCTGGACCTTCGATCCCTGGGCCCAAAGCCTACTCAAGAATGGACTGGGTTGGAGCTGGTACAGCACTCCACCCCCATGCCTTCGGTTTTTCCAACACTCCACCCCCATTTTGGAGGAGTACGTTCAAGAACTGTTGGAGAAAAATGTGATCCGAAAGGTGAAGTCCATCAAATTCCAAGGGAGGCTGTTTTGTGTTCCCAAGAAAGACTCGGAAAAACTCAGAGTCATTCTGGACTTGTCACCACTCAACAAGTTCATAGTGAATTGCAAATTCAAGATGCTAACACTGCAACACATAAGGACCTTACTGCCCAAGAGGGCATACTCAGTCTCTATAGACTTGTCAGACGCCTATTGGCACATTCCAATCAGCCGTCGACTCTCCCCCTACCTAGGGTTCAGGCTACAACGAAAACTGTACGCCTTCAGAGCCATGCCATTCGGGCTAAACATAGCCCCAAGGATTTTCACGAAGCTTGCGAGCGCAGCTCTCAAACAATTACGCCTAAAGGGAATTCAGGTAGTAGCCTACCTGGACGACTGGCTGGTGTGGGCAGCATCCGAGACCGAATGCTTGCAAGCTTCCAGTCAGGTGATCCAGTTCCTAGAGTACCTAGGCTTCAAGATCAACAAGAAAAAGTCTCGACTTTCTCCATCCCAAAAGTTCCAGTGGCTGGGAATCCACTGGGACCTTTTGTCACACAGTTTCTCCATCCCAATGAAGAAAAGGAAGGAGATAGCGGGCTCTGTCAAGAGACTTCTAGATTCCGAAAGGATATCAAGACGCGAACAGGAGAGGGTACTAGGCTCTCTCCAGTTTGCTTCAGTGACAGACCCAGTGCTAAGAGCACAGCTAAAGGATGCAACCGGAGTTTGGAGAAGGTATGCATCAAACGCGCGAAGAGACCTGAGAAGACCAGTGCCGCCTCGGCTACGTACTCTTCTCAGACCTTGGTCCCAAGCCAGACATCTAAAGAAGTCTGTTCTTCTTCAGCCACCTCCCCCGTCGTTGACGATTCACTCAGACGCCTCAAAGGAGGGATGGGGAGGTCACTCTCATCGGAAAAAAGTCCAGGGGACTTGGTCCAAGCTATTCAGGACCTTTCATATAAACTTTCTAGAAGCTATGGCAGTGCTCCTTACCTTAAAGAAAGTCTCCCCGCGTCACTCGATCCACATAAGATTGGTGACAGACAGCGAGGTGGTTGTGAGATGCTTGAATCGACAAGGGTCGAGGTCACCACCTCTCAACCAAGTGATGTTAGCCATTTTCCGATTGGCGGAAAAGAAGAAGTGGTACCTGTCGGCAGTTCACCTTCAAGGAGTCCGCAATGTGACAGCGGACGCTCTATCCAGGTTCACACCGATAGAGTCGGAATGGTCCTTAGACGCAGGATCATTTTCCTTCATTCTGAATCAAGTCCCAGAACTGCAAATAGACCTCTTTGCGACGAAAGACAACAAGAAGTTGCCCCTGTACGTGTCCCCGTACGAGGACCCCTTAGTGGAAGCAGTGGACGCAATGTCCCTCGACTGGAACAGATGGTCCAGGATTTATCTGTTCCCTCCTCACAACCTTCTGTTGAGGGTCCTCAACAAACTGAGATCCTTCAAGGGGGTAGCGGCAATAGTGGCCCACAAGTGGGCGAACAGCATGTGGTTCCCCTTGGCGTTGGAACTACAGATGAAGTTCGTGCCGCTACCACATCCAGTTCTGACCCAGCGAGTCCAGAAGTCGACTGTCTGCGCTTCATTACAGAAAACCCAGACCCTGCAGCTCATGATTTTCTCGCCCTAGCGGTGAGAAAGCGCTTCGGGATTTCGAAAGCCAGCATAGACTTCCTAGAGGAATACAAGTGCAAATCGACTAGAAGGCAATATGAGTCATCTTGGAGAAAATGGGTGGCCTTTGTAAAGGCAAAGAATCCGCAGGAGATCTCAACAGATTTCTGCTTATCTTTCTTCATCCATCTCCATGGCCAAGGATTGGCAGCTAACACGATTTCAGTGTGTAAATCGGCTTTGATGAGACCCATTTTATTTGCCTTCCAGATCGACCTAGGTAACGAGATCTTTAATAAAGTTCCGAAAGCCTGCGCTAGGCTCAGACCTTCAGCACCTCCAAAGCCCATCTCATGGTCTTTAGACAAAGTTCTTCATTTCGCCTCCTTGTTGAGCAATGAAGAATGTGCGTTAAAGGATTTGACGCAAAAAGTTATTTTCCTATTTGCACTCGCGTCCGGGGCCAGGGTTAGTGAGATCGTAGCCCTCTCGAGAGAGGCAGGTCGTGTTCAGTTCCTGGATGGGGGGGAGCTGAACCTGTTTCCGGATCCTACGTTTCTCGCCAAGAATGAGTTACCCACCAACAGGTGGGGTCCCTGGAGAATCTGTCCTCTGAAAGAAGATGCATCTCTATGTCCAGTAGAATGCCTAAAGGTCTATCTTCGTAGAACTTCAGACTTCAAGGGTAGTCAACTATTCAGGGGAGAAACATCAGGCTCAAATTTATCTCTGAATCAACTCAGAGCGAAAATGACATATTTTATTCGCAGAGCGGATCCTGACAGTACACCCGCAGGTCACGATCCGAGGAAAGTTGCCTCATCCCTAAATTTCTTTAATTGTATGGATTTTGAACATCTCCGTTCATACACGGGCTGGAAGTCTTCCAGGGTGTTCTTTCGCCACTATGCGAAGCAAGTAGAGGAACTTAAGAGATCTGTGGTAGCAGTGGGTCGTGTAGTTAACCCTACTGTTTAACTCTGCGAGGAACAGTGGTCTTAATTGGGACGATTAAGTCCAGGGTGAGTGTGTAGGTACATACTGTACTACAAACTAAATGAGGGCACCAAGTGCCCATATAGACTGTTCCTTCCTTCAAAGGTGAACCTTGCATAAGTTCAGACATGTGTGCCAAGCGTTTCTAACGCTAATGTGATTGATTTGTAATACAGATTTTTTATGACTTGATACCTTGGTATCTCATTAAAGTGGTGTTTAATGGTTTTTCTTTCAGATAAACAAGTTCTGTTTACTATCATACTTATGCTTAAAGTTTTGGGTTACCCTCTTTTATATAAATATATATATTTGTTGTTAACCTGTTTGTTTATTATCTGTCAATAAACTTGTTCTTGAGAACCTTGCGTCTCTTTCACCTGTGTCAATTTATTGGTATAATTGAGCATTTTAATTCTATGTATCTTATCTGGGATAATTCTGATAGAATTGTTCTGTTTTGCAAGCTATGTTGCATTGGTTTATGTAAGTCCCCTAATGGGAGGACTCCGTCCCATAAAGGGACGAGGGCGGTTTTATTAGTTTCTTCCTATGCGGATATAAACCTTTGTCCAATACAAGTATTGTGCGGATGACTGGTCAATATATTGACGCAGTGGTTCTATACAAACTATGCTTTACTTAATATAGGGCGAGACCACTATATTAGCTTGCCTGGTATTCATACATAGATATATGTACTCTTCGAGACTTTCCAGAGTCTAGTAGGACTCTTCCCTGTAGGGGGCAGGAAGCTCTAACATAGTTTATAGTTAGTTGAAAAGATGTATAACGGTAACATCTTAGGTCTCTAGGTCTAGTCGACCGGGAATAAATATCTCCGGGGAGTACGGCACGTTCTGAGAATCCACAGATACAGTAATGCTCTGGTACACTTCCATCAGGACGACATGGCTTGAGCCCAAAAAACGGATTTTGAGCGAAGCGAAAAATCTATTTTTGGGTGAGATAGCCATGTCGTCCTGATGGACCCGCCCTTGCCTTTCTAAGAAAGGGCTGTAGGACCCCTCCCTACATACAGTATCTGTAGCACCTCGTGTACGCTACAAGGAATACAGATGGCGCCAGGATTGGCGCCAGGCACGCATACGAATCGGGGGATAGGGAAGCCTTGGGAGCGGCTCCCCTTTTTCTTTCCCGAATTCGTATCTCGTCAATCTCCCTCCTACGAGACGAATCTCTATTCAGGTCGTAGATTGCCATGTGACGTGTCTAGAATACGTCCTCTGATATGTCGCGATATCCCTTTCACGAGGGATACTCGCTCCAGGAGTTAGAATTCTGGTACCTTAAGGTAAATTCTCTGGGAATATCGCCGTAGTTGTAATATACCCTAGGAAGCTACCCTATAGGAACTTCCATCAGGACGACATGGCTATCTCACCCAAAAATAGATTTTTCGCTTCGCTCAAAATCCGTTATATATATATATAGAGAGAGAGAGAGAGAGAGAGAGAGAGAGAGAGAGAGAGGAGAGAGAGAGAGAGAGAGAGAGAGAGAGATTTTTTTTTTTAGTGGTCTGCCATCAATAGTGTTGGCAGATTAACATTAAATAAATCCCGGAGTGACGGGTCACGTCTATTCAAATTAAGCTCCGCTGCCTAATTATTCACGCTAAAAGATTCAAAATATATTTATCCAAACGGTGCAACACTTTTTTTTTTTTTTTACAAATGGAAAATAGCCTTTTCATAAACACCTCTAGAATTAAAGAATTAAAGTCTATTTGCTGTACTATTATAAACAAGGATGATGAAAATGATATACTTAGTTAACATAAAAAGTCCAAAAATAGGACTAAAATTAAATCAATTGTCTATACTATTATAAACAAGGATGATGAAAATGATGATACTTAGTTAAAAAAGGGGGTAAATAATAGGACTAAAATTACGTCAATTGTTTGTACCATTATAAACAAGGATGATGAAAATGATGATAGTATACTTAGTTAACAAAAAAGGTCAAATAATAGGACTAACATTAAATCCATTGTCTATACTATTACAAACAAGGATGATGAAAATGATGATAGTATACTTAGTTAACAAAAAAGGCCAAAAATAGGACTAAAATTAAATCCATTGTCTATATTATTATAAACAAGGATGATGATGATGATAGTAAACTTAGTTAACGAAAAAGGCCAAAAATAGTCCTAAAATTAAATCCATTGTCTAAACTATAATAAACACGGATGATAAAAATGATAATTGTATACTTAGTTAAAAAAAAAAAAATAAATAAATCCATTGTCAATACGAAATCCCGACTTTTAGAGGAAAAAAAAAAAAGAAAAAAAAAAAAAAAAAAAAAAAAAAAGTCGAGGGAGACTCGTTGACCGTCAACTGTTGACTTCAACACCTAGTGGCCATAAAACTCGACTTATTATCAAGAGGGATTGATTGATTGATTTAGAGTTGTCTGGCATCCTCACATCGAAGGTCACTGACGCCGTTACCAAGGTCAGTTCAATGGTCAGGTGTGGCTTAATGTTTCGAGTGGCTTGTTAAACCCAGGACTGTTAAAACCCTACAGTGTCTATTGTGACCTTCTTAATATATTATGCACAGTTTCATCATGTTCGTAATACTAGGCATGCAGTTAATTCTAATAGTCATGCCTTCTCCATCATGAGACTCAATACTACACAGTGTTCTAGAAGTTTTATTCCAGCTGTGACAAGTTGTGGAATGATCTTCCAAATCGGGTAGTTGAATCTGTAGAACTTTAAAAGTTCAAACTTGCAGCAAATGTTTTTATGTTGAACAGGCTGACATATATTAAGTCTTTTTATAGTTTATATATGACATATCTGTTTTGATGATGTTACTGTTTTTAAAATATTTTATTGTTAATTTTTTCTCATATCGTTTATTTATTTCCTTATTTCCTTTCCTCACTGGGCTATTTTTCCCTGTTGGAGCTCTTTGGCTTATGGCAATTTGCTTTTCCAACTAGTGTTGTAGCTTGGCTAGTAAAAATAATAATAATAATAATAATAATAATAATAATTCCTTATTTCCTTTCCTCACTGGGATATTTTCCACCTTGGAGCTCTTGGGCTTATAGCATCTTTTCTTCTCCAACTAGTGTTCTAGCTTGGCTAGAAATAATAATAATAATAATAATAATAATAATAATAATAATAATAATAATAATCTGGCAATTAAAAAACCGCTGTGGGTTTATGGAGTCGTGAGAGGATTTATATCAGTACTACAGATAGCAAACTTAGAAACTATCACACAATGATAAAATCCCTTGCACACAGCTTTCATGTTAGAATAGAAGATACATAGATAAATAGATATAGATAGATTGATACATAGAAAATGTTTCCATGCATACATATACAGTGCAGTTATATGCACGTGTGAATGAAGTAAAATTAACACATACACGTACCCTACAGGTACATATGCATGCGTGAATAAAGCAAATGTAGTACGTTAGAGACCTCATTGGCCTTACAGCATCCTGCTTTTCCAAGTAGGGTTATGGCTTAGCTAATAATAATAATAATAATAATAATAATAATAATAATAATAATGATAATAATAATAATAATAATAAAATATAATAACAATAACAACAATAATAATAATAACAATAATAATAATAATAATAATAATAATAATAATAATAATAATAATGCATGCATGCATGCATGTGTTCGCGCACATACATACACACCGTACATGAACAACTATTTCATTCCTGGACGAATCAGGGCTAAAACACGTATCGAAAAAGAACAGAAACTCTGCAACTGTTTGATCTCGTCGAAATTGGCCTTCGGTAAAGAGTCGCGTTCGAGTTCACCTGAAAAAAAAAAACACGGACGACCGAAAATATTTTACGCTCGAACGACTCTTTGATATTGACGTCCTGTCGTATTGGGACTTTTTTTTTTCCTTCGCTCTCCCTCTGTCTTTGTTATGCTTCACTAATGTCATTACGTACAAGAGTGTCTTTGTTATTTTATTGTTTTTTCTGACCGGTTCTTATATGCTGCAGTGCAAGCTTTAATGGCGATGTTTGTTTTTAGATGGTGGGAAGGAAAAAGGGGTTTTGTATTTGTCTTTGATAAAAGTTATCATGATGAGTTCTTTGTGAATATTTATGTAAACAATGCTGTTGAAACTATTGATTTATAATTAAAGTTACTTATATACGTCTTTTTGCCATACGAAATAACGTTCATTTTCATCTGAAATATCAAGATATTTAACTCTAACTGATTTTTCTGTTTTATCATAAACATTAATTTAACTATGACAATTAACCATTATTGAATTTTCTACTGGTATTAATTCACTCATTCAATTCACCAATAAATAAAATCTTATCTTTTATGTACTCGTACAAATTCAAGGAAATCGAACATTATTTCTTATGGCTTTGCATAATTTGTAAATATCATTTAGAATCGCTTATAAGTACTCGAAAAATATCGTAATAAAGCTCTACAAGATATGACAAGATATCGAGAAAAAAAAATCGAGAGAAAACGAGGGATAAAATTATTTAAGAGGGAAAGGTAAAGGATAAGCCGATGGATATGGTATAGACTCCCATAGAAAATAAGGCTGTAAAACTCAACTTGGTAGATTTATCTGGAGGATCTTAGAGAGAGAGAGAGAGAGAGAGAGAGAGAGAGAGAGAGACTCGTAACTCATTTTCAAAGATCCTACGACTTGTGAATGGGAGAGAGAGAGAGAGAGAGAGAGAGAGAGAGAGACTCGTAATTCATTTTCAAAGATCCTACGACTTGTGAATGGGAGAGAGAGAGAGAGAGAGAGAGAGAGAGAGAGAGACTCGTAACTCATTTTCAAAGATCCTACGACGTGTGAATGGGTAATTTTTTTGATGTGCCAAAGAATCAGAGCCAACAACTCTGGCATTTGTGGTGCCAGATATGAAGGAGAAAAAGAAAAAAAAAAAAAAAAAAAAAAAAAAAAAAAAAAAAAAAGATTGATATTGAAATTAAACTTTGTATTTGTGGATAGCGTTTAGGTCCTTATACCTACTAGAGTGAGCGTTTTAATTTCTTATGGATAAAGGGGCATTTTAACGATATCCACAACTCATTTTCGCAATATGATCTTTCTTGCGCAAGAAAATATTGTTTAGTTTGTGGAAACTTCTGATGCTGGATCCGGTACCGAATTTTCAATTAATTTCCGAACTAAGACAAGGCAAAATTTCGAAATTGGACTGCCTCATCCAATCTCTCTCTCTCTCTCTCTCTCTCTCTCTCTCTCTCTCTCTCTGTCTGTCTGTCTGTCTGTCTGTCTGTCTGTCTCTCTCTCTCTCATTTTCAATTAATTTCCAAAGTAAAACAAGGTAAAATTTCGAAATTGGACTGCCTCATCCAATCTCTCTCTCTCTCTCTCTCTCTCTCTCTCTCTCTCTCTCTCTCTCTCTCATCTCCTTCCAAGTTCCACCAGATATCTCTTCCAACTTGTTTTCATAGAGTTTTACGGCTTTGTTTTCCAGGGGAGTCTGTGTCACTTTCATCGGCTTATCTTTTTCTCTCGGTTTTTTTTTTCTTCTCGCTTTTTCTCTTACTCATTTCAAGCTCGAGTTTGTCACCGGTATTTTTCGACCGTGCACAAATGGAAATTTGCATAATTCAAATTGATATTTGCAAATGCTGCAAACAAGCTGAGAGTAATGTGCAATTAGGAAATAAAACTCAAATTGCTGGTTGCCTAACGTGAATTTATACCAGTTGAAAATCAAATTCCGATTAATTGTCTTAATTGTCTTATGATAAACCAAGGTCGCTCTTATCGTTGTGGTAGCCTGTATTGACCGTCTCTGTCTAGCAATCTGGTTCTAGTTTTGATTGAAAGGGATATATATATATATATATATATATAGTATATATTTATCTATACACAACAAATGCAGCCATTTCTAGTCAACTGAAGGACAAAGGTCTCATATACATATATATATATATAATATATATATATATATATATATATATCATATATATATGTGTGTGTGTGTATGGACGGTCTCTAGGATATTGCCTCTGCAGCTCATGAGTGACATTTAAACCCAAGGTTATCTAACTTCAATATATGAGACCCAAGACACGACTAAGATTCGTTTCCCGTAAAAACAATAGTTGGTTGATGTGAGCAGTGAATTAGGTAACTGATAGTTAGTTGACTTCGGTGGGTGGTATTCAGGGTGTAAAGTTATGTGCGATTCTCAATTTCATTAAAAAAAAGCATTACTGAAAACCTGAAGGTTTTTCCATTATTTTTTTCGAAAAACGTTCATTACCTCCGCCAACGATGATGGAAGGACGTTATGTTTTCGGCCCTATTTGTGCGTTTGTTTTTGTGTGGGTGTTTGTTTGTGAACAGCTTCCTAGCCACAATTTTAATCAAAGAGTAATGAAACTTTCAAGGATTAACTGTTATGTATAAAACTGGAAATAATTAAATTTTGGAAGTTCAGGGTCAAAGGTCAATGTTACAGTCAAGCAAAATGTCTAATTCACGTAATCAGCCATAAGTTTGGAAGTTGTCACCGAGATCTCAAACTTGGTTCATATTTGTGTGAGAAAATCCATGCCAATTAATAAATGCTAGGGTCAAAGGTCAAGGTCAAGGTCGAGATACAAGCTACCGTAGTAGAGGTCTGCGCTCTACTGAGTGCCCCTCTAGTTCTAGTCATGTTTTCTTTACTGTCTTTCCATTCACATCAAAATCGAATTGTAAAATCTAGAGAATTTCATCCACTCTATAGTAGTGGTTATATAAGGATTTTCCCTAACTTTTAGTTTTTCAATTTGTTATTTGTTACTGAAATTGCAATATGCAAGATTATAAATAATAATTATAATTAAATAAAAAAAATCAAATCAGCCCAAAAGAAATTTCAGAATTAAAACTGTATTTTGTCTAACAATCTGACTGACAACCCACAAAAATATAGCTTTTTATTATGCAGTATTTCATTTATATCTTTTCCATGAGTTCTTTATGGGCTCATGAAATAGACCCCTTGTAAAGGAACTGTGTAGCGCACAGAGGGGGCATCTCCTCCTGCTGATTTATTTACCATCTTTCACCTCCCATATAATGTGTGGTGACCCCCTTAGATGTAAAAACACACTTAGATGAAGGTCTCCCTACCTACCTACCTACCTGATTCGACCTGGGTGAGGAACCCAAAGGGACAGGTTGACCACCACCAATATGTGGTAACAAGGGAAAAATCTCTGTCACATGTCATAGAATTTTTGAAAAATCGTTGTTATAATCCTAAACATCGACACTTATTGTACTGTACTATGTAGCTTCCTTTACTATATACCAAATACACAAACTATCACTTTTAAATAGCATAGATGAGAGAGAGAGAGAGAGAGAGAGAGAGAGAGAGAGAGAGAGACTCGTAACTCATTTCCAAAGCTCCTGCAAAGTGTGAAGGTTTTATTTTTTTTTTTTTTTTTTTTTTTTTTGTGCAAAAGAATCAGGTCACAGTCAAGCAAAATGTCCAATTCACGTAATCCGCCATAAGTTGGGTCGTCGTTGTCACAGAGACATCAAACCTGGTTCATATTTGAGTGTATGAAAATCCACACCAATTAATATATGATAAGGTCAAAGGTCAAGGTCAAGGTCGAGAAATAAGCTGCTGCGGTGGAGTTCTGCGCTCTATGGAGTGCCCCTCTTTAGTTCTAGTCATGTTTTCTTCACTGTCTTTCCATTCAGATAAAAATCGAACCGTAAAATCTAAGGAATCTCGTCTATTGTATTCTTCTAGTTGACCATAATCTTAATCAAAATAACCTAGAGCAGCATTTAGAAGATTTTGCAAAACAAAAACAACGGCGAAATAATTCTAGGAACATGTGACAATATTACTTATCCAAGTATTTAGGATGAATACCCTGAAGTTTATATAAGGATTTTCTAAACTTTTAGGTTTTCCATTTGTTAGTCGTAACAGAAATTGTAATTTACAAGATTATAAATAATAATCATACATGAAATTAAAATGCTTTAAATCTGCCCAAAGAAAGTTAAGAATTAAAATTTTGTATTTTGTTTAACAATCTGAGTAACAGCTCACAAAATTACAGCTTTTTATTATGCAGTATTTCATTTATATCTTTTCCATGCTTACTTTATGGGCTCATGAAATAGACCCCTCACAAAGAAACTGTGTAGCGCACAGAGGGGCATCTCCTCCTGCTGATTTACTTACCATCTTTCACCTCCCCTATAATGTGTCGTGACCCCCATAGATGTAAAAACACACTTAGATTAAGGTCCGTCTACCTACCTACCTACCTACCTGATTCCACCAGGGGGAGGAACCCAAGGGGACACCTTGACCACCACCAAAATGTGGCAATATGGGAAAAAAAACTTCGACAATTAATTGTATTTTACTATGTAGCTTCCTTTACTATATACGAAATACACAAACCAAACTATCCCACAAATAGCACATTGATGGTTGAGAGAGAGAGAGAGAGAGAGAGAGAGAGAGAGAGAAGAGCATGTTCGAAGGTTGATTTGGCAGCATGGCTAGAAGTAAATGACCAGCCCAACCCTTAAGACCATGCTCTGAACAAACTATGGCCTCTCTAACGACCCAAAAATTTCCCTTGACTTCACTGTACTATCATTACCTTCGTTCACTCCACCATCACCACCGTTAAGCTTCAATAATGTTCTGTTGCGATATCGAAATTCTCATCAGTGGATTGTGATAGATTACTTGAGTGCCATATATGGATGAGAACATGATGAGGGGTAGATGGTGATGGTTTGGGCATGCGCTTTGCACTCCCCAAGAGAGATTAGTTCACCAAACGTTCAGCTGGGCTCCACAAGGCACTAGAAGAGTTGGAAGACCAAGGCCTACATGGCAGAGGACTATGAAGCGCGAAGTAGGAGATGATGAATGGAGAAGTATTGAATTAAAAGCTCAAGATAGAGACGACTGGCGAAATCTACCCGAGACCCTTTGCGTAAATAGGCGTAGGAAGAGATGATGATGATCATGATTGTGAAAATGAAGATAGCGTGCCTGAAGAAAAACGTAATTACTGGTTTCATTGTGACCTACTGACCTTGGCGCAAGAATTCGAAGATTTATTGGAATTTTTAATTAATCAGGTAGATTTTGTGCACCCGCTTTACTGCCGGGACATCGAACAATTAATTGAACAGCTAACCTGTCTGTCCGTCTGTCTGTCTCTGTACTTTCAGTACATTATAATTTCAGTATTTCTAAGGAAAAAAATATTTGAAAATTCATACACTTCTCGTGGAGAAGAGTATTCAATATTCTATGCGAAGGATTCAAAGATCAAAGTCTTATTTGCAAGTCAAAGGTCAAATACGAATAGAAGAAGACCAAAGCACTTTTGTAAAGTTTATTTCTTGTTATTTTACCGATGGACGTAATCCCTGGGCTCAACCATAGCCTCCTCTTTGAGTCCCGCTACGCTCGTAAAAATATTTATGGTAGATATCTCAAAACACATCATGAATAAAAAATAAAACGATCAAATGTTGAATGATTAAGAGATATGTCTCCTGAGTTATTCGGATATTCAATTATTCATCGTAAATTATTCATGAGAATCCTTATGCTGTATAGGGAATATACTCCATTTGCGAGGACTTCAAAGGGATACGTTTTAAGGATACTGAAGAAGTCCTTTTTGGGGGAATATACCCATGTCAATTCAAATGAGAGAGAGAGAGAGAGAGAGAGAGAGAGAGAGAGAGAGAGAGTATAGTTACGCAAGAGAGAATATAGTTACGCAATAGGGTGATTTCTAAAGTTTTTAATGGTGTCCTTGTTGGAGAGAGAGAGAGAGAGAGAGAGAGAGAGAGAGAGAGAGAGAAAAAATAGTTGCGCAATAGGGTGATTTCAAAAACTTTTAATGGTGTCCTTGTTGGAGAGAGAGAGAGGGAGAGAGAGAGAGAGAGAGAGAGAGAGAGAGTATAGTTACGCAATATGATGATTTCTAAAATTTTTAATGGTGTCCTTGCTGAAGAGAGAGAGAGAGAGAGAGAGAGAGAGAGAGAGAGAGAGAGAGATCGTTACGCGATAGGGTAATTTCTAAAGTTTGCTAATTTTGTTCCTTATTGCTGATAAATTTACTTTTCCCATTAATTGCAGAAAGACCTTTAAAGGCTTAAAGGCCACTCGTGAATGGCAGAGGCAAGGGACGGTGACATTGCACTATCAAGCAGGACAATGGCCCTAGAGACTAACCATATATACATATGATTAGCGCCCAAGCCCCTCCCCACCCAAGCAAGGACCAAGGAGGGCCAGGCAATGGCTGCTGATGACTCAGCAGATAGACCTATAAGCTCTCCCAAACACCCCCCCCCCCCCCCCACATCTTGAGGCCACAAGGATGGTGAGGTTGAATTGACCAAAGAAACTAACGAGTTTGAGCGGGACTCGAAGACCAGTCTGGCGTTTACCAGTTCAGCAACCTTACCACAATGTCCATCAGTGTCACTTTTCTAATCACTATTGTTATTACAGCTGCTACTACTGATGTGTTTCACTTGATTAATAAACGTAATTAAGTCTAATTAGATTCAACCAAACTGCTTCAGTTTTTCAAAAAAAATATAAACGGCAAAACTAAATGAGAAAACTGAAGTGTTTGGCATCATTCGTTGAATCGGACTTAGTTAAAGTGATCATAGTCAGTTAGAAATAAAAAATTATCGTCCATATTTGTTAAGTTCATGCACAGAAATGTGTTCTGACCACTGCAATCCCCCCCCCCCCCTCAAGACATAACATCCGCCTCTAAACCCACCAACAAACCCCTCCCCCCAAAAAAATGGAATCCAAACAGTCAGTGTCCCTCATTAACTATCAATAGAGATTGATCATTTACGGTGATATCCAGCTCTATTTCAAGGTGATATCCAGCTCTATTTCTGGATGATATCGAGCTCTATTTCAGGACAATATCAAGCTCTATTTCAGTTCAATGTCGAGCTCTATTTCAGGACAATATCTAGCTCTTTATCAGGACAATATCAAGCTCTCTTTGATGGGGATATCAAGCTCTATTTTAGGATGATATCAAGTTCTATTGCAGGATGATATCGAGCTCTATTTCATGGCGATATCAAGCTTTATTACAAGGTGATATCGAGCTCTATTTTAAGGTGACATTGAGCTCTATTTCCGGGCGATATCAAGATCTATTTCAAGGTGATGTAGAGCTCTATTTCCAGGTAATATAGATATCTATTTCAGAGTGGTATTGAACTCTATCTAAGAGCAATATAGAACTCTAATTCCTTGTGATATCAAGCTCTATTTCAGGATAATATCGAACTCTATTTCATGGTGATTTCAGCCTCTATTTCAGCGTGAAACCGAGCTCATTTCAGGGTGAAACCGAGCTCTATTTCAGGGTAATATCAAACTTTATTTCATGGTAATTTCTGCCTCTATTTCAGGATGATATCAAACTTTATTTCATGGTGATATTTGCCTCTATTTCAGGGTGGTATCAAACTTTATTTTATGGTGATTTCTGCCTCTATTTCAGGGTGATATCGAACTTCATTTCATGGTGATTTCGGCCTCTATTTCAGGGTGATATCGAACTTAATTTCATGGTGATTTCGGCCTTTATTTCAGGGTGATACTGAGCTCTATTTCAAGGTGATATAGAGTTCTAGTATACATTGGGGCAAACACATACAGTAAATGGTTCTATCCCAAGTTAGATTTACATAGACACAACATTAATAACACATTATAAATAAACATTCTTGAAACACAAAACGTTTTCAGCAGTCTATGAAAAATTACTAATAGGAAGAAATATATTCATATTTGTACATTAACAAGATACACATTAAACACCGTCATCTATGAAAAGGCATAATCATATAAAAAAATAATCACAATTGTCTTCGAGAGTTAATTAAAAAAAATAATTACAGATATCTTTAAAACCGCATTAAAAGGATGAAAATGAAAGAACATAGACAAGACTCATAAGAAAATACAAAAACATGCAGACACAAACGTTCCCCTGAAATGGTCTTTCAAGAATCATAATATCTCCATATCTACAGTATTCCATTTTTAAGAAAACAAAATAATTACAGCAATCTATAAAACCTCATTAAAAGCATGCAAACTAATGACAGCCGCCAATGAAAGAACACTGACAAGCCTCAAAAGGAAATGCAAACACATGTGGCCACAAATGTTCCTGCGAGATGGTCTTTTAAGAACCATAATATCACCAACTCCACATTATTCTACTTTTCCTGCCTTAGATTCTACTTTACGGGAAGCCTGTCAAGTATTATGACCGAGTCTGAAAAACAATTTTTTTTTTTTTTATTTACATTCAGCTAAGTTTATGTGGTTACTTCATGCTAACGTTTCTTAGCCGAATTTATGGGGAAAGTTGTGTCATCGGATTTAAAACGGGGATTCTTTTTTTTTTATATATATATATTTACAACGACTTGTTTATATATTAAATTACTGGGAGGTTTATAAACGATTAAAAGGTATTTATTTGCAGGGTTTTTTTTTATTGAAATCTGCGCCGCTGCTTCGTCTTGCGTTAAACATTTGCAACATCACTTATTTGCAATACTTAATCGAGGCCCTTTTGCGTCAATAAGCGTAGGAGGAGGAGATGATGATGATGATGAGAGCTATCCTCAGCACCACAGCATAGAAGATCCTCTTGTCTATTGATGAAATCTTTATAACAGGTTGGACCAAATGTCATTTTATTTAAATTCATAATATATTTATGCTCTTGATTACTTTTTTTTTTCCATTATCAAATCAATGTGTTTCCAAAACTAGAAAATTCTTATTTTTTCGAATAGTTTCGAATTTTTAAAAGAATACACTTTAGATACCGCACAAAATTTACTAAACAATTAGGGCTATTTTATCAGCTTGGTGATTAAATTCTATCTTTGATATGTTTGGTAGGAATTCAAAATCCATGTTAAATAAAAATAATAATAATAATAATAATAATAACAACAATAATAATAAAAATAATACTCATTATAAATGAACAAATATATAAATGAATATATCATAATAATAATATGATAATAAAAACTATAAAGATTAAATTAAAGCCATCATTTCCTTTCGTTTTCCGTTCTTCAAACCCTCATAGTTATTCTGGTATTTGTAATTATTAATATTGCTCCTAATTATATTTTTTTTTTTTATTATTGTTATTACTTTTCATTAATATCATTATTACTCCAAGGTACATGAACTAGATCACAGTGCTATTTTAAGACCGGCGTCTGATTATATTATCATTAATATCATCATTAATGTTTTTATTAATATTATCCTTATTAATCTAAATAATTTAATGACATCATAAAGCCATATAAAGCAATTAACTACATCACAAGATCAATAGTTTAAAAAACAATAAAGGTCAGGTGATATAATTAAGAAATCAAATAGACAAAAGGGGCTCGTACAGTGCAAACCTCCCCCTTGACCTTTGACCTTCCAAAATTTAATCATTTCATGCTCTTTACATAAGAGTTTGAAATCCCTGCAAGTTTCATTACTTTACGATTAAAATTGTGGCCGTATAGTTGATGACCAGAATTTGACCTTTTCCTTGACCTTTAACTTAACCTTAAACTTCGGCCTTGACATGTATTAATTGGCGTGGATTTTCATACACTCAAATATGAACCATGTCTGAAGTCTCTGTGAAAACGATGTCCAAACTTATGGCTCATTACGTGAATTGGACATTTTACTTGACCATGACTTTGACCTTTTGACCTTGACGTTCCAAAATTTAATCATTCCCGGCTTTTTACATAACAGTTAATCCCTGCAAGTTTCATTACTCTAAGATTAAAATTGTAACCAGACAGATGTTCACATACAAACACACAAACAGGGGAGAAAACATTAACTCCCTTCCAACTTCGTTGTCGGAGGTAAAAAAAGACCAGGTATGAAATATGTGCTAAGCAGTCAATAACCAGACTCAGTGACCTACAATAAGTGATTTATAGTCCAATTTATGACCGATAAATGATACATAAATTATCTTTGGAATAGACAGCTAACGAATACGTTAAACCCCATCAACCCACTTTTTTTTTTATGCACAGGAAAAAAAGAAGAAGAAGAAGAAGAAGAAGAAGAAGAAAGAAGAAGAAGAAGAAGAAGAAGAAGAAGAAGAAGTTTCCAAGAACGGATGAAAAATAAATTGAATAAGACAGTATGACATTTGCTACGCTGCTCTTAATCCAAAGACTTGGTGATTTAGTCTCCCAAAAAAGGTAACGCATCAATTTCGTTATCTGAGCCCAATGAACATTCAAGTCGGAGTCGCGGTACTTCGGTCGCAACATCCTTATTCCGTGAACATTTGGTAGGGAAAGGGATATTTCCGAGTCTGGACTCAAGACGGTGTGGTTGGACATACAGTAAAGGTAACGAAACAAGTCCACGTATTGCTAGATTTATATATATATATATATATATATATATACATATATATATACATATATAATATATATATATATATATATATATATACGCGCATATATATTCATACACATACAGTATATATACTGAAATCTCCCCCCTATTACCTATTAGACATTAATTGACATGTGGACTAGAAACGGTTGCATTTGTTGTTGTATAAGTATACATATATATATATATATATATATATAAACACGCATGCATATTAAAAGAATGGGTTAATGTAATAATGTATTAGGGAAAATAAAATATGAATGCCGCAGAGGCCGCTATGTTAATTTCCCCTTTCTTTACAGAAGTCAGCCTTGTTTAAGAAAATGGCTTGATTTAATGTATATATGTATGTATGTATGTATGTATGTGTGTGTATATATATATATATATATATATATATATATATGTTAAAATTAGACCGCTATTGCTTTAGCATAACTTCATTCACAATTACTTGCATCACTATCTCTATGACTTTTGAGGAAAACACTGACCTTCAATTGCAAAATTCTATACGAGCTATTCTCCCGAGCACGCAAAAAAAAAAAAAAAAAAGGGGGGGACTATTTAAAACTGTTACTTTAATATCCTTTCACTTTTGATTTTTCACCATTCACCATTTCAAAATCGGTTTCCATTTGGTTTTCTTATTTTATTACCACTACTGTCCCTTGTCTCTCTTCTTTGATAATTTATAATCCCTTTCTTACTTGTGTACTACATACGGCAATCACCAGTAAATGCCAACACCAAAAAAAACGTTGCACTAAATACATTTACGGGATGCGCTCTCTCTCTCTCTCTCTCTCTCTCTCTCTCTCTCTCTACTCAAGAGCAAATGAAGTCTCCGCGGATGAACTCTCTCTCTCTCTCTCTCTCTCTCTCTCTCTCTCTCTACTCAAGAGCAAATGAAGTCTCCGCGGATTGAACTCTCTCTCTCTCTCTCTCTCTCTCTCTCTCTCTCTCTCTCTCTCTCACACAGACACACAAAATATGCCTTATCTTTTTAACAAGCAAAGAGTAAATCTGAACAGTGTAATCTAAAGCATTACCACTCTTTTTAATTAAAGTATAATGTGACAATTCTTTAATGAGTTATTGACTATATACATTACAAACCAAATATCAAACAAATATTAATTTTCTAAAAAAAAAAAAAATTAAGAAAATAGATGATACTTAAAACATCAATTACAGGATAAAAGCATACAAACCAAAATTATTAATAATTTATTGCTAGTATTTCAGCAGACCTTAACCCAGCAAACCACTACGAACGAACAAATCGGAAAATAAAAAATAAAAGTTGAATCTTGAAGGCATCGCACCTCTGCCCCTTTAAGAGTGACCCGAGACCACTAAAGGCAGGAGCATCTGAAAGCTGCCATGTGCTGCTATTATGGATGAGATGTTACCCTGGTAACCTCCCTATATGCTGTTTAGGAACAGAAAGGGTGGGGAAGGGGGGCGGAGGGGGAGGGAGAGTGGATCGTATATGGGGCGTACACTCGAGCACACTATGCTATCTTATTAATCTTCTTGTTTTATTAAAGTTTTTATAGTTTATATGGGAGATATTTATTTTAATGTTACTGTTCTTGAATTTTTTTCCCCTTTTTCTTTCCTCACTGGGCTATTTTTCCTTTTTGGAGTCCCTGGGGTTATACAGTAGCATCCAGCTTTTACAGCTAGAGTTATAGCTTGGTAAGTAATAATAATAATAATAATAATAATAATAATAATGATAATGATGATGATAATAATAATAATAATAATAATAACAATAATAATAATAATAATAATAATAATAATAATAATAATAATAATACCCCCAGCTCCTGCCATATGGTCCAAATTCATAATATCAGTACATACAAAATTTCATATAGGGCACACCGGAGCCAGTAATAATAATAATAATAATAATAATAATAATAATAATAATAATAATAATAATAATAATAATAATAAGGCCCTAGTGTAATGTGTAATGAAATAGATTCATAAGATGCTGGCTGTATGCGAATGAGAAGACATACAAAGAAACATTAATATGAAAACTATTCTTGATACTAAAAGAGATTTGCATGTCTGTTTTTAGGTATTGAAAACAGTCTGAAAAGGTCTTTTCTCAATGCAGAGAGAGAGAGAGAGAGAGAGAGAGAGAGAGAGAGAGAGAGAGAGAGAGAGAGAAGAGAGAAACATAAGATCTTGGGAACGCTATTATATCTAATTTCCCTTCCACTTGTTTTGTTAGTTTATTAGTTTATATTTATTTTTTCCTTGTTTCCTTTCCTCACTGAGCTATTTTCCCTGTTGGAGCCCCTGGGCTTATAGCATCCTGCTTTTCCAACTAGGGTTGTAGCTTAGCAAGTAATAATAATAATAATAATAATAATAATAATAATAATAATAATAATATATGGACAACTGAAGAAATTGTGAGAAAGAAAAATTGGAAACATCTTGTAGTAAAGTATATCTAATCAATGATATTTTACAGAATCCATCACCAGGGAAAAAATAAATCGTGAGTAAATCATGTTGCTATATTAAATAACAATCTTAAAATAATATGACAAAATAGTATACGATACGTCCACTCTCACATCTCCAGCAGAAGCAACAGGTAGGAGAGAGAGAGAGAGAGAGAGAGGAGAGAGAGAGAGAGAGAGAGAGCATATTATCTACGGGATTAAAAGTAAGCTTTTTTACCTAGAATTATAAAAAGTTATTCGAACCTCTTGAGATGTCTTCAATCTTACATTCCTCCCCTTTCAGAGAGAAATGTAACCGTTAAGACATATATCATAAAAAGGAGGCATTGAAATGTCTTTTTCAACAGCATGTCAATATAAGATTCTCTTAGTATATATATATATATATATATATATATATATTATGTATACAGTATATATATGTAATATATTATATATATATATGTATTATATATACAGTATATATATAATATATTTTTAATACATATATATACAATATATTTATGTATATACCATATATATATATACATATATATATACACTATATTTATATATATATATATTATATATATATATATATTATATAATATTTATATATATATATATATATTATATATTCATATATATACATATATATCATATATACAGTATATATATATATATACATATATATATACATATACATATATATATATATAAATAGTATATATATATATTATATATATATTTATAAATATACATATATAAATTATATATTTATATATATACATATATATATAATATATTCATATATATTATATATATACATATATATATAGGGGTGTGCATAAACTGTATGTATGTATGTATGGATGTATGTATTATATATATATATATATATATATATATAAATTATATAGAAAAGCACAAACACGGGAAGTATAGCAATCCTAAAACTATGTATACAGTGGTGATAAAATTCCGATTGAGAAAGTAGTCAGACAGGGAGACCCCATCTCTCCTATTATTCACAGCATGGTTGGAAGAAGTTTTTAAACAACTAGATTGGAAACATGTAGGAATTAATATTAACGGGGAAATCCTAAACAACTTAAGATTTGCATATGACATAGCCCTGTTTAGTGAATCATTGGAAGGGTTGTAAAAGATGATAAAATATTTGAATAAAGCAAGCAGAAATATAAGAGTGAAATGAATGAGTAAAACTGAGATTATGTTCAATGAAAATGCAGAAACAACAATTAAGGATTATGGAACGAATCTCTAACGATTCTTAGTGAATATACTACTTAGGACAGAGAGTAAGCGTTTGCCCAGGAGACCGAAATTAAAAGGATAAGCATGGGATGAAGAACATTTAGTAAACAAATGATATTATGAAACTTAAAATGCCACTTTCTATAAAAAATAATAGTATTTAATGAGATAATCCTCCAGTATTAACTTATTAGAATAACAATGAGACAAAAAAGAGCAACATGAATAAAAAAAGCGCAATAAAGTAGAGGATATTCTAACAGCATGTAAGAAAAAAAGAAATGGACATGGGTAGGACATATAATAAAAATGGCAGATAATAGATGGGCATAAAAAAATAACAATGGATACCTGGAGATTGCAAAAGAAGCAGGGAAAGGAAGAGAAGACGATGGATTGACAAACTAAGATAATTTGAAGGTGAGGACTAGTATAGAAAGACTAAAAACAAACGCAGGTGGAAGGACATGTCTGAGGCTTTCGTTCTTCAGTGGACTAGTTACGGATGATGATAATGATGTTAGAGATGGTCCGAATATTTGAATTTGCATTTTGCCAATGCTTTTAAAAGATTCGCATTAAATTTGGCTTCGTAAGTTACCTATCAAATATCTTATCGAATATTAAACTACAGGACTATTTCAGCAATATTCTTATACGAGGAAGCAATGCGTCGAGAGAACAGAGATTAAGAATGCTTAGGTGGCTATGGGAATATCCCAGCTTGAAAGATTGTTAAAGATTGGAAAATGATGAAATGAGAAGAATGGTAGGCGTATTGCAGATTACAGAGGTGATAAGAGTGTCACGCTGAGATAGTGAGGTCACATGTTGAGGATGGATGGTGGGGAGGGATTGAGAGGAACCTGTTAGGGGGGAGAAGATCGAGACGGAGGCGGAGAATTAGGTGGCGAGATAAGGTAAAGGATGATATGAAGAAAAGAGGTTTGATGGAAGATGATGCATTTGATAGAAGGTATTGGAGAGGCCGCATCAGGGGATAACAGGTGGAAAGAAGAGAAAATACAATAATAAGGGCATTTTTACTTAAGCTAGAGTGAAAAAGGTGGATTATTATTATTATTATCATTATTATTATTATTACTATTATTATCATTATTATTATTATTATTATTATTATTATTATTATTATTATTATTATTATTATATTATTACTTTCCAAGCTAAAACCCTTGATGGAAAAGTAGGATGCTATAAGCCCAAGGGCTCCAACAGGGAAAATAGCCCAGTGAGGAAAGGAAATCCGGAAAAACTAAAAGAGAAGTTTAAGAGCAATAATAACAATAAAATAAATCTTTTCATAAATAAACTATAAAACCTTAAAATAACAAGAGGATAAAAACTTGAAAAAAAAGGGGAAGAGAAACAAGTGTGCCCGAGCGTACCCTCAAGCAAGAGATCTTTAACCAAAGACAGCGAAAGACCTTGGTATAGAGGCTATGGCATTACTACACGTATTTATTCCGAAAATCAAGATTTGAGATGGAATTACTAAATTTAAGGTGTAATAATAATCCTCCCTTGGTTTGGCCTATGTTCTATTTGGAAATTTTGGGGTAATGGTAACAGAATTTAGTGAATAAGTGGTTTAACAATAAAACCAATAAGTAGAGGAATCGATAAAATAATTTCGCATTCTCACATTAATATTAATGACGCAGTAGTAATAAAGGTAATCCCATTGATTAAAATATTTAGAATAATGTATATTACGCCACTCGAGGAACAAAAGCAAAAAAATAAATAAATAAAAAACAGTATCCGATGGTAGTAAATTTTATCAAACAGGCAACCAAGACTTTTATGGGCCACAATATTCCCCTACCCTCTTCATCCATATCCTTCTACTTTTTTCCTCCTCTTCTTTTATGGGACAGCCGTAATGTAATATGTCTGAATCAGACGTAATGTCTTCCTCTTCTCATTCATTGAATCCTACGTCATCACTTTATGTCTTGCTCTCCCTGTTCAGATTTATGTCGATGGTTGGGTTATCTGATTTCAGACATTATGTCTCCGATGGTTATCTATGTTTATGAGGGTGTTGGTGATTAATGAATTTTTAATTAATGATTTATTGGAGGATTCTCATATTTCCGATTTTTTATCTATTTATGGCGCCTCACTTGAATCCCGTGTACAAGAAAGGGTCACTCCTAAACAATTCTCTTTTATTTGATTATATTTTTACAAATGTAACATCTTGCCGGACTGCAATGATGAAGAAAATATAATCTTACTTGTGTTGAAACTAAATATTTACTAAAACTCTTATATGTAACAATTTCAATTTCAACACTTTATAAGTTTGTCATGAAACAATATTCTCGCATCCTACGTAAGAAAATAAGTTATATATATATATATATATATATATATAAATATATATATATATATATATATATATATTCTCGCATCCTACGTAAGAAAATGAGTTTCTCTCTCTCTCTCTCCTCTCTCTCTCTCTCTCTCTCTCTCTCTCTCATATACTAATAATAGTCAAGTAATGACTGTCTAATAAATGGATCATAGGACTCTTTGTGTCAATGTTTAGTTGTTTGTTTTTCATTCAGCATACAAAGTTAAGGTTATTATTATGAGAAATGTTATCGCTCCAGTAAAAACTCATTAATATGTAAGCAATGTTTTCTTGCTCGACTTTGTCATATAAAATCACCAATTATCACAGATATGATGATCTATAATTTTCCCTATCTTGAAATCTTGCTTTATATTTTAAAAATGTAATGTGTTCTAGAGGCAAATTTGCATTAAATTATTACTCTGATTCGCTAGTTCGAGAATATGTCCATTCATCTGGCATTGGTAAAACAAATAAAAATCTTTGATATAATAATCATTACTTTTAGCGCAGAGAGAGAGAGAGAGAGAGAGAGAGGAGAGAGAGAGAGAGAGCTGATAAGATAATGGATTCATGAATATGGATTATATGACCCAGTACTGGGGCCCGAAGGCCATTCACCAGTGGGCTGAGGGGAAAGAAATCAGGAACGTAGGTAAAACAGAAAGATAAAAAGTGGGTGAAACTGGAAAGGGGGTTTGCATTGAGGCTGAAATGACC